>NC_053122.1:13024463-13624463 GCF_010015445.1 Perca fluviatilis
GCAAGGATAGGACGCGTACTTCGACTTATACGTGCAGCCAAAGGAATAAGGACTCTATTGTTTGCCTTAATGATGTCCATGCCAGCACTGTTCAACATTGGCCTCCTGCTTTTCCTCGTCATGTTCATCTATGCTATCTTTGGTATGGCGAACTTTGCCTACGTGAAAAAACAAGATGGGCTTGACGACATGTTTAACTTTGAAACATTTGGGAATAGTATTATCTGCCTTTTTCAGATCAGTACCTCGGCAGGTTGGGACAACCTCCTGAGTCCTATAATGGCCAGCTCCCCAGAGGAGTGCGACCTTCACTTTGTTAATACTGGCACTAACACCCGGGGAAACTGTGGCAGCCCCTCAGTGGGCATAGCTTTCTTTGTCAGTTACATAATCATTTCTTTCCTCATTGTGGTAAATATGTATATAGCTATCATTCTGGAGAACTTCAGCGTTGCCACAGAGGAGAGTACAGAGCCATTGAGCGAGGATGACTTTGAAATGTTTTATGAGGTCTGGGAGAAGTTTGATTCTGAGGCAACACAGTTCATTGAGTTTTCCATGCTGTCAATCTTCGCTGACAATTTGTCAGAGCCGCTGCGCATAGCCAAGCCCAACAGGATCAAGCTGATCTCCATGGACCTTCCCATGGTAAGCGGGGATAGGATCCACTGTCTGGACATCCTGTTTGCCTTCACAAAGCGGGTCCTGGGGGAGTCGGGTGAGATGGATGCCCTCAAACAGCAAATGGAAGAGAAGTTCATGATGACCAACCCCTCCAAGATTTCCCACGAACCCATCACTTCCACACTGCGCCGCAAACTGGAAGAGGTGTCCGCGATCATCATCCAGAGGTGTTACAGGAGGCATCTGGTGCGCCGGCAGATGAAGCAGGCATCCTACCTCTACAGACAAATAAACTACGAGACTGTAGTGGATGTTGAGAATGCTCCAGAAACGGAGGGGCTGATAGCCTCCATGATGCAGCACTATGGACTTGTCGCGGTGGAGATTGCCCAGACAACAGAGGACACTCTACTTTCCTCACCACCATCTTATGACAGCGTGACCAGGGCAGCCAGTGACCTCTCTGAGGTTGTCAGATCAATATCCAGAGACTCTGAATTTGAGTCTGGTGAAAACTATGAGGAAACTTTCCTTTGAGACTCAGTTGTGTGGAGAGTGTTTGTGGGGTTTTGTCTGTTTTGTTTACAGCAGAGAATATAGCTCAAAATAACTCATGGTCAAAGAGCTAAAACTTTATATGAATTAGTAGATGCCGAGGAAATATGCAATATTTTAAGTAACTCAGCTGTTTAAATTGAACAATCAAAGTTAATTTTGCAGTCCTGACCTCCATGACAGGAAGTTAAACTTGTAATCGCTCACACCATCTTAAAAATATACATTTGGCAGATTGAAAAAAAATTAAACAGACCTACAGTACAGGCCAAAGGTTTGGACACACCTTCTCATTCAATGCGTTTCCTTTATTTTCATTACTATTTACATTGTAGATTTCTCACTGAAGGCATCAAAACTATGAATGAACACATATGGAATTATGTACTTAACAAAAAAGTGTGAAATAACTGAAAACATGTCTTATATTTTAGATTCCTCAAAGTAGCCACCCCTTTGCTTTTTTGGTAGCTGCAAACCCTTGGGTCTAAAGCTTCTGAGGTAGTCACCTGAAAGTGGTTTTCACTTCACAGGTGTGCTTTGTCAGGGTTAATTAGTGGAATTTTTTCCCTTATTAATAAAAAAAGCAAAGGGTGGCTACTTTGAAGAATCTAAAATATAAGACATGTTTTCAGTTATTTCACACTTTTTTGTTAAGTACATAATTCCATGTGTTCATTCATAGTTTTGATGCCTTCAGTGAGAATCTACAATGTAAATAGTCATGAAAATAAAAAGGAAACACATTGAATGAGAAGGTGTGTCCAAACTTTTGGCCTGTACTGTATATTAAACATGAATGTCATGCACCTACATTCACTCAAAACACCACATGATCTGCAGATTTTTTTCAAATATCAGTAAACACCAGTAGCAAACCGTGACTCTTAACCCTTGGCCCTCTGACCCCCCTTCCCTTGTTGGCAAAAAAAGCAAACTACCAGCCTAGCTTATTGTGTCCTCTCTTATAGTACTGCAAACATTATGTATGACAATTCCAGCTCTGAAACAAAAATGAAGACGCTAGTCCAGCCTTAAAGGAACACGCCGACTTACTGGGAATTTAGCTTATTCACCGTAACTCCCAGAGTAAGACAAGTCGATATATTTACCTTCTTTTGCGTGCTGTAATGCTGTCTGACGGCTCCAGCATTAGCTTAGCCCAGCACAGATCCTGCAGGTAACAACTAGCCTACTGCTCCGAATTGTGACAAAAGTGACAAAATAACGCCAACATGTTCCTGTTTACATGTTGTGATTTGTAGAGTCACTTATTCGGAGCAGTAGGATTACTGGAACCAGTAACCTGCCTGTTCTGTGATGGGCTGATGCCGCTGGAGCCGTCAGACAGCTTTACAGCACGCACGGAGATGAGAAGGGTATGTATCGACTTGTCTTACTCTGGGGGTTACGGTGAATAAGCTAAATTCCCAATAAGTCGGCGTGTTCCTTTAACAAAGCAACGAGCAAACAGCGCGGAGAGAGTGAGTATTATCACCGAAACAAAAAACAGCTGATTTCTAAAGCAAAGTGCAAATCCTCCTTACAAATAACTTCTCTGGCCTAGAGGGCCCTGACGGTTCCCCACTGGTAAACACTGAACCTTAAAGGTGCTGTTGGTAGGATTGGGAAGATCCAGGACTTAGCCAAAAAATTTGAACATCAACAACTTCTCAGTCCCTATCCCCTTTCTGCTAAAGCCCAAAACGGTCTCCTAAGCCCCTCCCCCCACAAAGGAGAATGAATGCGTGTGCATGAACAGTGATTAGGCTCGTTCGAGATGAGCCAGATCTGCGCAGAATCGATCAATGTACCCAATGCATACCGGTTAGATTTGTGTCCGACTTGATCCCGACTTGCTCTGACGTCATGCACACGTGGGCAACGATAACCTCACGAGACCAAGGAGGCCGCAGTTCTGAGACGCAGGCAGCGCAGTTGCTTTTCACCAACTGCAAGAGCCAGGCGGACGCAGGCGGACCCAGGGCATGCTGGGAACGCCGGCCTCTCAGCTGATCGAACAGCTGATTGGTTCAGAATCGACTCAACATGATGACGTTTTATATAAACTTTTTATTGATTTTGAATCGGAGGGATTTTAACTGTGATTTGTCTGATTTAAAAGCTTATTCCTTACAGAACACATGTTGTGTGGCTGATAGTTGTGTTTAAAAGTCAGAGAGACTAAATCTGTTCAGATTACAGATCATCTACAGTCTGTTGTTAATTAAAATTAGCAACAGATCGCATGTAGAGAATTTTGACAGCTACTCTGTCATAATAAAACCAACTGGAGACTGTGTAGGAGCTGATATATGGGTCTGATAACATTTATTAAATCCGAATTGGACCACCAGTGTTTCTGTCACTTCCTGTTCAGCCTGAAGGCTGCTGGAAAAGGCTGGAAAACTGTCCGACTTGAGAGCGGATTTTTGTCATATCCCCCGGCTGCTGCCGCCTGCTCTCTTCTACTTTACAGGCGAGGCGCAGTTCATCTCGAACGAGTCTACTGACACGCAGTTAGACCCGCTGTTGGATGAACGATGTTTTTGCAAATTACATGTAGTTAGGGCAATTTTTTTTTTAATTATTATGATCTACCAACTAATTAGCATAAAATTATTATAAGTTATCTACTGCATTAAGCAACAGAAGAACATTGAATATTAAACCTTATTTCTATTTATAATTTTAATTCTGTAAAATGTGCAGCAAAAATGTTTGTTAGGAATGTTTTTACAGACATTATACAACTGTGCAACAAGCACTTGCAAAATGTTTCATAGGCCAAAGGGTACAAGTTATCTTCTTGGACCTGTGGTATAAGTTCATCATTTTGCCTCTCCTAAAAGTTGTTAGCTCAATAGCTAGCTAGCAGACATCCACTGAAATGATTGTACTGCAGTTGACATTGGTTTATAATAATATCTATTTGTTGTAAAACAAGTCCTGATCACTTGTAAAGTGAAATTTGTATCTGGAGCAAAAAAAATCACCTTAAGGCAGGGGGCCCGAGAGACACCAAAGGGACAAATGAAAATTCTGTTCACCTAATTGACCAAGACAACAGCATGGGACACTGACATGCCTCTAAAATAAATATTTTCATAGACAAAAGGAGCTAATGAACTGAAGTAGCTAACAAAGTAAAGTAGCTAATGAACTAAAGTAGCTAATAAACTAAAGTAGCTAATAAAAACCAAATTTAGCTAACATTTCTTACAGAAAACAGCATTTGAGAACAGATTCAAGCAGCTGTAAATACTAGCCTGTGTTTGTGACGATAAATACATTTGCATGAAAATATATCTTTTTGTGAGAATTTTTTTTTATATTTTTTGACAAAAACTGTTCAGCTGTTTTGATACTGATAAAAATTCCACTAAAAGTGCTCACAGTATTGACCCACCAACATGCTGTAGTCATGCAGCTCATAAACCAACAGACCGGCTCGCTAAAAGCAGATTGAGAATATTGAACAACAAAATTCCTTCCAAATATTACCCTGTGAGCTAGCTAGCATGCTATATTGCTAACAAATGTTGACATGAGGAGCGATTTTGCATTCAGGACTGCAGCTGCTATGAAGCTCTTATTCAAGTGTTACTAATACGATTTTAACCAAAGCTAACATTTGCTAATAACATTTTCAATTTAAAATTTAACATTTTAAAATGTATAGAAAAAAATAATTAATTGTAAGCCAGAATTATGACTTGATAATAATGTCTAATGTCGGGGGATTTATTTGTTTATTTATGAGTTGTGTAATCAATTAAATTATTCCTTTGATATGCACTTTGGTTAAGTGAAGGTGCTTTAACTGATAGAGATGTGGCCCCTGGTTAAAGTAGCATCAAGTGAATTTGGGTCATGACACAAATACATTAAGAAAAGCACAATTTCTTCCACCCATCCATCCGTCTTCGTCCGCTTATCCGGGGTCGGGTGGCGGGGGCAGCAGCTCCAGCAGGGGACCCCAAACTTCCCTTTCCCGAGCCACATTAGCCAGCTCTGACTGGGGGATCCCGAGGCGTTCCCAGGCCAGGGTGGAGATATAGTCCCTCCACCTAGTCCTGGGTCTTCCCCGTTATCTCATTATTCACAATGTAATATGAAGAAATTTACTGAAATGGTTCTTATGTGATAAAACTACAATTGTAATAAATTTGTCAAACATAGCACATTGCACATTTGACTTGTATCGTTGCATTGATTACAAAGAAGAGCTGTGTGTACTAATAATCCCTGAATTATGTGCCTGATTTTGATTGTTGTCCGCACACTTCTCTGAATCTCTTTAGGCCATTTAATTTTATCTGATGGATGTGGATTGGAAGAGCATGAATGCACTAAAAGCTCATTTTGTAATTAACTGTGTAAAGTACTTTGAGGCTGTGTAATGTATGTAAAGCTAATTTTTAACTATTTTTTGTAATGTATTTATATTGAAAAACCATTTCAGTGACTCTCATGACAGCCATAACAAGATATGATCAAATTCTATACATAAACTGTGTTCATTTTTATATAAAAGACTTTCCTTGAGAGCCTGATTGTCTGTATTGCATTTAGGTTTATCATTAAATGGATTGTTTTATTAAATGGTAATAAAACTCTTTTCCATATCTGTGGATTTTCCAACTCTCAGTACAGTTCAAAGGTGGATGACATGTTTTGGCTTATTCTAAAGTATTTAGCAAGGTTAACATTTAACTATTATAGATATGGTTGTGAATATACTGTGCTGTTCTGAAAAACAAGCAAAACTGTGTAGCATCTCTCCATTTTCACATGAGGAACAAGTTAGCTGATTTGACCTCATTACAAGAGAGGCGCTGTTAAATCTCTCTCTGAGTTCATGACATGTGAATAAAAAAACAGGACAGATGTGCAAAAACCTCTGCATCTTCATGGCTGTCTGTCCCTGTAAGTGTATTTCCCTTTAAAGCTTGAATTTGTGTATAATGCCTCCACAAATGCAGTACAACAACATAGCTGAAACGCTCTGTGCTGATTGATGTGTTAGAGAGTAGAGGCTTACACGCAAAGAAATACCACGCAGTAATGCTGCTGCATGATTTAACTCCAAAAAATCTACTGTAGTCGTGGAAAAACACAATAATAAATAATGCACAGCCATAAAAATAATAAAAACCAAAGAAACTGGAACTTCTCTTTTTTTGGGGGTTTTGTGATTTTTTTTCCATCTCTAAGACTTCTTCAAGACATGATAAGTGAGTTGTATTACATAAAAAAAATGTGTTGTTCAGATTTCAGTGCCAAATTCAAGTTAATAGTTGAGCACTCCCACATTTTCAGTTTGGAAAAAAAAAATCATCAAGGGTGCCAATTTGGATTTAGCCCCAAAGAGATTTCCTCTCTCTGGTTGTCGGTGGTCAAATCCAACTCTGACCAGCTGGGATAGAGGGATAATCTGTGTGTAAAAAAATCACTTGTTTTAATTACACACGCACAGACACACAAATGCATGCACTCTCTCTCTTTCTTTCTCTCTCTCTTTCACACACACATGTACATACAGTACAAATGTGGACATACATGCATTAACACAACTGTCACACACACACACACACAGACACACACACACACACCATGCTTCTGCCATCCATCCTCATAATAGACAGATGCTTACTTTGAATTTAATTTGGGTTTGTGTGTGAAGTGCCAGAAAAATGTGACTTGACTGAATGTGCCTTGGTAATTGATCTGATTTTTAAGCGTTTGGACATGTGGCAGGGATTAAAGCCTCATCAGAGAGAGCAAACATTTTTAAAAAGATTAAAAAGGCACTATGTCTAATTACAATATGCACCAGCACACTGTAAAACACAGCAATGTCAACGTAATGCATTACATATCTATATAATGTAGACAGGCTAAACTCTACTGCAAGAGACATTCGATGAATTGCATATTTTATGTGTGCCATTTATTCAAATCACATTAAGTTAAACGAAGGTCATGAGTCACTTTGAGTCGAGTCATCATCAGTCAATGAGGTCAATGGGAATGTAATTCATTTTTTTCAACATGATGATCTCTCTGTCTATAATTCTGTCCATCGCTGATTGAACTTAAACTTATGTATGAAGTACTTAAAGTCAGTATTGCTTTTATTTGAAGACTTGTTTAATAAGAAAATTACCACTTAACACTACACAAGTTTGCAATATTTTAAGGAGAAGCAGGACTCCTTAATTTTTGGTAATGCTTTTTTCACCTTTTAAATTAAGATGGTGAACAAGCAAGTAGTAGCCTAACTAACAGTTGCCCATACACAACTGAAGATACAGAGAACAATAGTGTTCATTAGTGTTCAGTTCATGTTTTGGGCCATGTAAGTCCAATATTCACTCTCCTGCTTTAAGTCCAGATTTTTGCAGACTCAGTGAGTCAAAATGTTGCTAATGTTTTTGAATTTTGGTTTAGCGTCTCAAAGCTTTTAGTTATTATCATAATTTTGACTAAACTTAAGTAATATAAGTATCTTTTATTTGTATCATGCACCAGGCTATTTTTCTTTGTCTTTTTCCCCTTTTTTGGTTTCGAAATGGACTTCCATAGATTTGCTGTAATGTTATGTACTGTTGTAGAGCTGCAACATACTGTAAACTGCTTTTCGCTTTCATTTCCTTTAACTCATCCACTAGACCATAGCCAGGATTTCAGAAAGTCATGAGGCCAAATGCTACACAACCAAAACATTTTTTTTTACATTTTACCAGAACATAGTTCTTTTCTTTTTTTGGCCAAAAACTAAATGCATTAAAAACAACTTGTCCTGACCTTTGAGGGCCTCATGATGAAGAATGAAATGAGAATGAAAACAGCACTTCAGAGGCATCAAACACCCACATTTCCAGATAAAATACTGAGACTTTGTTATCCACAGTGGTGGCTACAGCCCTGCTCACTAATCCACTGTGACTGACGTTCATGGTGGTTTGCTTACTATGTGTCTAGTTGTGATGAAACTGCAATAAATTCAAAATTAGGACACTTTAGCAACTTTTACTAAAATTCTAATTCAATGTTAAACTAAGCCTAAAGCTGTTAGCTACGTATATTTGCAAGTTATTAGCCCTGTGCAGCTGGTTGGCTGTAACAAAGTAAAAATCAAGGTTGGCCTCACTGAAAAGGCTGAAAATCCAAAAACACAAGAGTTGAGAAAATAGCCTTTTTAAGTACAAGAAGGCCCTTATGCCAGTCAACATGCACTGCAGGGATTTACTTGGTGTCATGGTGGCTAACGCTGCCCAGATGGTCTGATGAGGCACTATCTAATTACTTTTCCCATGGTTCCTCTATTTCTGATGAATATTTACCCTCCCTGTTAGAAAGCCTTTACTGCCACCACCAGGGGATTCATGCAATTACAGTAGTTCCAGCTGATACTGTGGCTGCTGTGTACATCTGGAGCAAGACAAAAGTCATTAAAAGTCAAAAAATCATTAGGGAGTGCCCTGGCCAAAATAATAAACAAACCAGCCCTAAAGTAAAACAAAATAACTAAACTGCCCAAAATATAATTTAAATCCTAAATGCAACTCCATATAAGTAGATATGATCAGTACCGACAAACAGGAGAAAGGAACAAAACCAAGATGGCAGCTCTCCTCTTTCTATGGGGCTTCCTGGCAAGAGAATTAAAAGGTGTTCAAGATTTAGGAAAAACATTCCAATTCCTTTCCGCCAATTATCTTGGTTGGTATAACTGCTGCAAAGAAATCGGTGGCAACGTGATGGAAGCAACCACACTCACTTAGTATACCTAGTATTTGTCTTTTATGGACATTTGGAGTTTAGAGAGTTTCGTGGCGCAAAACAGGATCATGTGCAGATTTTGTGGTATGTAAGATTGTTGTGTTCTGCCATTGTATATGGCACAATGTTACACTTGCTGAATACTATGAAGTGTGTAGCCTACTGTCAGTCCGGGGAGGGGAGGGTGGTGGGGGGCTGAATAGGGGGTATGGGGTATGTGCGTGTCCTTATGTGTAAATGTATATTTTATTTATTTTGGATATTATTGTATGTTGTCAGCATCTTTCATATATCAGCATATTCTTTCTGTTTTGTTTTTCTTTGTTATTGTCTTCTACACTTCAACTGGGCTGTACATAACTGTCTTGTTTGTTTCAAATTAAAATTAAAATTGGATCACAAAAAAGATTTAAGAAAACAGGTAACAGTAACTTAAAATAAAAATAAAAAATCTAACAACAAAATTGTTAATCTGTCACGGTTTACCAAAAAAAAGAGCTATGCTATATATATGCTATAGAGTAGACCATAGACATTATGTCTGCTATAGACTGTGGGTGGCGGTAAAGCAACAGGATGTCAACCGAAATACACAACACGAAGAAGTAGATTCAGGAAGTAGTGTTCAGCATTTGATTCATGTATTTGATACATAGACGAATAGCAGCTATTTTTGACTGCACGAGGACGTTTTTTTAATTTATTTAAGAAAGATTCCTCAGTGTCAATTCAACTTTTATAGCACTTCGGGGGAATAAAATGGGTAACGTTTTGTATTTTGCTAAATGTTATATCGTTTTTTGACGCGGTTAGGTTCCCTTCTTACAACTAACAGCAACCAACGTTACTTCCTAACGTTACTTACCAAACAAATAATAAGTTATAATATTCCTAGAGGTATTTTTAGATAGATGTGACGCGAAGGGGAGAAACTATTAAAGTCATAACGTTACTATATTTATATATTTTTCATTTAATTAAACGGTTGTCATGAGTTGTCTGATGCAGTCTTTGCTATTGTTTTACCCTATGTAACACTAGTTTATATGGCTGATGCTGCCTGATAAAGCATAAATGTGTGCAAAAAAGATGAACAGGCCACTTTGCTGGCCTTTTTTAAGTGTGATAGTATGACCTGTTTGTTGAAAGGAGCCTGTGTTGTCATCACTTGTTCGCTCAGTGCATATCTCTGCCACCAATGGGGAGACTGTACATTATGGTATAGATGCTTTATGTTTCTGGTGTGACTGAATATTTTAAGTGCAGCATTCTCAAGCAAGAATAATAATGCTACAGTTCACGTCCTCCTCCCCCTTGCAGAGGGTCCCCTGCCCCTGTCCTCGCTGAGGCTCCTGGTTCCACCTCTGCGGGTGATGACGGCTGTGATGTGGAAGGTGGTTCGTCTGAGGAACGTCATGCATTATGGGAATGTGGAGGAGTTTGTGTCCTTGGTAACTGAAGCCATCCCTGACATCTTGACGGACAGACAGATGACACTGCTCACTCTGGGCTTAAGAGCAAGGGTAAGGGATACAGTTGGACTATATATCAATATATTGTTTTGTTTTCATTTTCATCACATTAGAGCTCATGTCAAACCCATTTTATGCTGAAATTTGTCTGATTGTGGAAATGCTTTTTTGACATCTTTTCACAAGGATTATATTAGTTAATATGACTGTTCTTTGGATTAGAATCTGCTTTATTGTTATTGCACACAGATTTCATTGTTTGCAGTTCTTCACTGTGGTGTTTGTAGCTACACAGGGGGATTCTTGAGTTGTCTTATTTGTCAGTGACTCCTGCCTTATGGATTTTCCAGATGACATTACAGATGTTAAGTTCTGACCAGTCAGAGGATCTCAGAGGTGTTAAAACACGCTTGAACAGCCTCCTGGCATCTAGCTCAAAACAGGTGTGACTTTTTTAATTATGGGTATTAAATGTTATCTGTTTAAGAAGCGTTCTGCGTATTTTAGGTGTGTATATTTTAATTTACAGGTGCATCCGGGTAATGAAGATCTTGAAGCCAACTTTGTCAGGCTTGTTCAAAGACTCCTGGAGGACCCAAAAGGGAGAGAGCACTTCCTCAAGGTGTGTCTGCTTTCGCCTCATTGTCAGTTTTGACATGAAAAGGAGCAGTTTGTTTCATTTGTCAAATGATGCAATAACATGAGCTTCTACATTCATGCTTTGGGTTGAAAAATGTCACTTCACAGAATGTGTTTCCTGTGGAGTATGGGCCTGACTTTGATACGGCTCTGGAGACACTGATTTGTGAGTTATTTACCAAACTGGAAGAGTTGCTGCTTATACCAGACTTTAAGCAGGTAGAGAAAACAACATGTGCCATAAAAAATGACAATTTACAAAGCATTTCCTGAGATTGGTTGTCTGGTTCCAGTCCATCAAAATAATACTTTTTGTTTGTTTGATAAAGACCGCAGTGTGGATCAGTGATACGCCCTCTGTGCTAGAAGAGTACATGCAGTGTGTATCCAAAGCAGATGACCTCAAAGTACTGCTCAGAAGCAAGGCCCACTGTGGTAAAACGACCAAGATGGATACCTGTTGTAAGTCAGTCTGCCTGGCATACCAGCCAGGTTTTATTATGTTCATTTTGGTGCTGAAACCATCTGTCAATGAACTGGTGATCAATTCATCAGTGATTTCTCAAGCATAAATGACAAACATTTTCTGGTTCCAGCTCGTCAAATCAGAAAAAATAACCAAATGTGATTGACATTGTTTACTATTTGCTGACATTTATAGACTAAATTGTTTATCAGTAAATTGAAAAATCAACAGATTAATTGGTAATGAAACATTTTTTGTAGGAGTAATCACTTTTTTTCTTCTTTTTTTAAAATCGTTTTAAACAGTGCCCTCTATCTCAGAGCAGCGGCTCTTCTCATCATTATCTCTCCCTCCTTCACTGCGAGAGGCCAACACCAAAGATGTAGACTCTCACACACAAACATTTCAAAACCAAAGAGAATCTGAGGGGATTTCTCCTCAGGACGCAGAAGACATGGCGATACAGGATGTGAGATGGAAATCTGAGGAGGAAACAAACATTCTGGACAGCAGCAATGCACAACAAACAACAGGAGGGAAATGCAGCGACAGCATTCCTGATGTTGTGGAGGAGTATGATGACGGAGGTTCAGGCACCTGCTGGGTTCCCTCTACATCTACTGAGAGTCCTGTATTGTCCAGCTCTAAGATTGGCCCTCCAAAGCAGAGAGTTGCACACAAATGCTCTCAGTGTGGAAAGTGCTTCATTTACCGCTATAAACTCCTGGAGCATCAGAGGCTTCACACCGGAGAAAACCCTTTCAAGTGCTCTCAATGCGGAAAGGCTTTTAGAAGGACCTCTGACATGTCAACTCACAGGCGGTTACAGTGCGCAAAAGCAGCTTATATTTGCATCAAATGTGGGAATAGCTTCCAATCAATACAGGACAAATTAGGACACCGGTGTGGTCATAGTGTCCAGAAGTTTGACTGTTCTCAGTGCGGAAAAAGCTTTAAGAAAATGCACTTGCTGAGTAGGCATGAGCTGACTCACACCCAGAACCGTAACTTCACGTGCAGACAGTGTGGGAAAGTGTACTCCAGTATGAGAGAGCTGAAATCCCACCAGAAGATTCATCCTCCGGAGCTGTCCAATCAGTGCATGCAGTGTGGGAAGTTTTTCAGCTCTGTTGCTGGTTTGACAGCCCATGAGCTGCGCCACAGGCAACAGAGAACACAGATCTGCGTGCGTTGTGACAAAGCTTTTAAGAACAAACATGACCTAAATCTGCACATGCGCAGTCACACAGGCGAGAGGCCATTTCAGTGCACATACTGTGGGAAATGTTTCTCTGTGTCAGGAAACCTGAACGTACACATAAGGACCCACACTGGAGAGAAACCGTATTTGTGCTCTGACTGCGGCAAGGGTTTTGTTTCAGCCGGCGAGCTGCAGATACATAGACGCACTCACACGGGGGAAAAACCTTACAAGTGCACTGTATGTGAGAAGGGATTCACCATGGCAAGCAAATTGACAATTCATATGCGTGTTCACACCGGAGAGCGCCCTTACATCTGTCCTGAATGTGGGAAAGGTTTTTCACGTGGTGGCGAAATGAAAAAACATACCATGAAACATACGGGGGTGCGACCCTACGCTTGTCATTTGTGTGCAAAGACTTACACATGCCACAATCACCTGAGGAGACACTTGAAAACTCACAGTGTAGTGAAAAACCAGGCTGTCTAATTCCATTGATTACCATTGTCATTTTATCAAACTGATGTAGCGATGCAACTAGCCTGTACTGATTGCGGTGTTGACAGCATGCACTTTGTAATACACTCACCCTCTCTTGTAAGGACGTTGTTGCAAAAGTTCTTGTTTTTACTGACTGATCCCTCATTCTGCGTTGTCGGATCTGTTCTCATCGTACCCTGTACAATGACATTTAAGTGTATTACTTTTGTTCTCTGAAGCCCTAAAACATATGAGTCTGTAAGAAAACACACAACAAACCATAAATTGCCCAACGCATTTGCTCCTAACAGCAGAATTTGTTACATTACACGTCATTTAGCTGACCCTTTTTTTCCAATGTGACGTACAATTGCTATATATGTCAGAGGTTGCACCCCTCTGGAGCAACTAGGGGGTTAAGTGTCTTGCTCATGGACACATTGGTTGATGTATGGTAGTGGGAATTGAACCCAGATCTCCTACACCAAAGGTATCATATCCACTGCGCCATCACCACCATTTGTCCAACATTCATGAAACATCCTGCAGTGATCTTGCAGAAATCCATATCATATGTTTGTGATCTTTGATCTTTAATCATATTATAATAATAATAATAATAATAAATTAGACAACCCAAAGTAATACACTAAGAAATAAAGCTCCTGTTATCCTGGGGTTTTTCTAGATTGTATTCCAAACAGAAATTATAATTGTTTCAGTGACATCTTATTATATTTTTAAATATAGGTTTTACTATATATATATATATATATATGTATATGTATGTATGTATATATATATATATATATATATATATATATATATATATATATATATATATATTTTTTTTTTTTTTTTTTTTTTTTTTTTTTTTTTTGTGTGTGTGGGGGGGGGGTATGTGTGTGTGTCTGTGTGTGTATATTTATATGTGTGTGTATGTATGTATTCAAACCCCATCACCTTACAAGTATATGATTTTGAGACATTACAAATACGAGGGCTATAAGAAAACAAAGTTTATTAAGTTTAAACATTACTTTAAAGATTTAGTTATTTGATAGTCCGGAGAGGCGGTGCATCTCATTTTGACAGCAGAGTGAATTGAAATCGCCTTATCCGGGCTTCCCCGTAAAGCAAAACAAGCCTCGCTGTTACTTACTGACACTGAGTGGGCCAACGCTCCCCAGAATGAACAACGTGTTTCAGGAAGAAGTTGGCGCCTCAAGCCCCGTATGCGGTTAGCTAGCACGCTAACCGAAAGTATAAAAGATAGTCCAGTGAAATGATTTTTCTTTCTATCGTTATTAAAGAATTCCAAAATGAACGACGCGGGTATGTATTAGCTTGTGAAGCTCGGCAAAACTGTATATGTATTGCTAATGCGGCTAGCCAAATAGCTAAAGCTAATGATTAGCCGAGGCTCTATAGGCCTCGACTAATCACTGGAACAAGAATTGTTTTTACCAATAATGAAGCCGGTTATACCAGGCAACATCAGCGGCCTTGTGGCTAGTCTGGTAATGTTAACGTTAGCTAGCTAACGCTTTGCCTTGGTCACAAAATGCAACGATGTATCGTGTTTAAATACGTTTTCTACGGTCTCGGTTTTGTGTTATATTATGTATAAAACGCAACCGAACTGTTGGGTTTTTGTGACTGCTAGCTAGTTAACGTTAGCAAGATCCAGCTAAATTTGAAATTGAGTGACTAACGTTATGCTAACAGCTGTTGCGAACGTGAAGTCTTCATGTTATGGCTAACGATACTCACTATAACGTTATGTCCTTTGCCATTTCTCGCCGTGTGGGCTGTAACGTTATTGTAAAAGCGCCCCGTGTGTTTATTTTAGCATTTAAGGACTAACTTTACAACGTTGCACATGCAATGAGTGGATGGAGCTAACGTTATACAGTGCTGTAACGTTATTTCCCACTAGCTTGTGCATCAAGGAATGGATACTGTTGCTGCACGGACTTTAACTGAGATGCTTTACAAATTAGGAAATGCATTCCAGTCTACAATTAGCACTGGAGTCTATTCCCCTTTCTCCTTAAAATAAGTACCTAGATACTTATACATACCAAAATATAACCTAGTGTGAATTATTTGCACATAACATTAAATCCAAGATTGCATCTTCTTCATAGTCCTAACACATTTAACATTAGAAGTGACCTCTGGGCATATGTGACCCAATCTATTTTTTCTTTGAAGAATTCAGTGTCCCTCTGTCCTCGCTGGCACTCCTGGTCCCACCACTTCGGCTGATGTCAGCAGTGATGTGGGAAGTGGTACGCCAGCGGAACATAAAGCACTATGGGAAACTGGAGGAGTTTGTGTCTATGGTAACAGATGCAGTTCCTGAACTGATGAGTAAAAGAGAAGGGAGACTGCTCTCACTGGGCCTGAGAGCAAGGGTAAGTGTTTCGAAATGGATCCATCATGTATATAATAAGAACTATGCGATAAGAGACTCAACAAAAGGGTATCATGGAAACATTAAAATGAATAAAATTTCCCCCAGACAACTCTTGAGCTGTTGCGCTCTGAACACCCTGAAGATCTCAAGGCCGTTGAGAGCCACCTCAACCGAATACGATCTTCTTGCATTGAGGAGGTGAGTGTTTTTATTGATAGGTTGTAGAACTGAAAACATCAGTCAATTAATCCGTTAATTGAGCAGCTAAAACTATTTTGATATTTGATTAATTGCTTGACTAAATTTTAAAGCAAAAATGCAAAGACATTGACTGGTTCCAACCTCTCAAATATCAGTGTTCTCAGTCTTATATGATAGTAAATTGGATATAATTGAGTTTTTGATTGGGACGAAAGGGGCATTCTGTGAGAAATCGATCACTTTCTGAACCTCTCCCCTTTCAATTTGAACAAATGTTTTCCAACATGAGAGAGTATTAGAACGTGGTTTGATTAACCAGAACGACCAACCATTCAGGAGACAGACCCTCAAAGGTGACCCATCAAAAGACACATTTATCTTCTTCAAAAATAAACATACTGTCATACGTAACTGTTTTCTAATCATTGGAAAGCCTTAGGTCCTTCTAACAGAAATCCTTAACGTTGCCTTTGATATTTTGTTTTACCTTAAATATTACTTCAGTTTTCCCATTTGTTTATCATCACGTGACTGGAAAATGGCAAATTAAAATTAAATTACATTATAAGGATGCTTAAGTCAATAAAAATCTTGTAGTGTGAAAAATGTGCTCACATCAGTGGAACCATACTCAGCAACAGCCAGAACGTACTGTTTAAGTCCAATAGAGATGAGCAAAGCATCCTCAGCCCTTGACGTGTGGCTTTAAAATAAAAAGTAAAATTTGCTGACTAGGGCTTTTTTGTAATGTAATTTCATTTTAATTCTGTTTTCCAGTCATGTGATGATGTGACAAATGGAAAAACTAAAGTAATATTTGAGGTGAAACAGAAAATCAAAGGTGACATTAAGGAATCATGTGTTAAACTGACCTGCCCACTAGGGTTACACGATATTGACAAAATTTTATATGAAAAAAAAAAAAAAAAAAAATTTTAATATATGTAAAATTACATCAAAATAGATTCATAACAAATACAACACAAGGTTTAATAAAGAGAACAGGACACAACTTTTCTTTCGCTTCTCTGATTCGTTCAGTTTTGTTGTCTCTATTTCATCACTTACATATGTCACTCTCTCGAAATATGCACACACGTGGTACGCTACATAGGGTTTGTCACGTAGTGGACCCGTGCGCTGACGTGCACGTGGCACAGTAACTGACCAATGAAATGATAATCATTATAGTGTTTCAAGCGGGCTCTAAATCTAACACAACTAAGCCACATAGCAAACGGACGGGACGCAGCGCTCAACAAAATATTGCATACTTACTTAAAATATTTTTAAAAAATCTGAGTTTTTGCAAATTAAGGTTTAGAGAAAAAAATAAACTAATTTGCATATTTATCTATTTATTTATTTTGGACCAAAAGTATTGAAATTGTGGTTACCATTTTCGTTAGCTTTCCAATGATCAGACTACACTGTAGTATAATTTTAAAGAAGATAGCTGTGTCTTTGAGGATCCCTTTCTCCTGAATCATTCCGGTTTCTGGTTAGGATGTAGGAAAAAAACTCATTCAAAATGAAAGGGGGGAGGTCAAAAAGTGATCGATTTCTGAAGGTATGCTCCAAAACAAACAATTTGAAGACATCGTCCCGGGCTCTGGGAAATTATGTATGTTTTTCATTGACTTTTTATTGACAAAACCCTTTTAATTAAACAAGAAAATAATCAACAGATCAGTGATGCAAATAATTTTCACCCTAATTGGTTGGTTTATATTTTCTTCACATTTAATTTGCCTCTAATCATCTGACTGTGCTGTTTTGTTTTCTAACCCAGACCAATGATCCTGTCATTGAGGCACCAGAGGCGAACTTTATGAAGCTGGTGCAAGGCCTCATTGAAGACACTGATGGTAGAGAACACTTCCTCAAGGTAAAATTAAATTAAATGTATATGGTCCCCCAAATAACTTGATCTGCCAAAACTCAAATCGTATTGAGTCTATTTCTTTATCACAGATTAACCGAACAAAATGTGAGAAATTAAATGGATGTTTATTTGCTGAAGGTGTCTGGTTGTTGTTGATCTTTCTTCCATCTGACAGAATGTGTTTCCAGTGGAGTATGGCCCTGACTTTGACACAGCACTGGAAACTCTGGTTTGTGAATTCTTCACCAGACTGGAGGAGCTGCTGCCAATACCAGATTTCAAACAGGTGCAAAGAGGATTTCTGAAAGATTAGAAAATTCAGTCAATAAATAAAGAGACCTTTTTAACGTGAAATTCAAAATGTCTCTTCTTTTTTTGTGCCTCTCCTGTATAGACTGCATCCTGGATCAGTGCTGCCCCCTCTGTCCTAGAGGAGTACATGCAGTGTGTCTCAAATGGAGAGGACCTCAGATTTCTTCTCCAAAGCAAACAGTGCCACGGGAAATTGGCTAAGAGTAGTGTTGGTATGGGCACAACTTTTTCACTCTTGCTATGTACTAGTCATCATATAGTGTATTAGTGGAAGAAGAGGGAGGCTGTGTATTAACACTTTTTCTCCTCACATTTTCCCTGCAGCTCCGTTTCAGTCAGATGATCTTCTCATTCCCTCTCTGTCTCTTCCTCCATCGCTGGAAGTGGCCATCGCTTCCCACCCGAGTGCTTGTGACGACGAAAATAACGACGTTCCTCAGATTGTCATGTTCGATGAAGAACTGTCTACAAACCCTTCCACCTCAACTGACTTTCCTGAATCGCCAAAAAGGACAGATATCTCATCATCTCCTCGCAGGAGACAGCAGTCAGGGATGCATAAATGCCCCGAGTGTGACAAATGCTTCAAGCATCACTCTGTCCTCATCGAACATCAGAGAGTCCACAGTGGGCTACAGCCGTACAACTGCTCCGAGTGTGGGAGGGCTTTCAGGACAGCCACTCTGCTGGCCGGCCACAGGCTACGGAAATGCAAAAATGCTGCATATCTGTGCATTAAATGCGGGAACAGTTTTCCAACCTCACTAGACAAATTCAGACACCACTGCCCAAAACGGGGCCGTAACTACGACTGTGCGCACTGCGGAAAGAGTTTTCAAAAGTCTAACAGCTTAAAAGAACACCTGCTAACTCATGTCCAAAGCCGCCTCTTCAAGTGCAGCCATTGTGGGGTAGGTTTTTCAGGAATTGGTGACTTAAAGTATCATCAGCAGGTAGATCATGACAAACCTTATCAGTGTAAGCAGTGTGGAAAGAGCTTTATCTCCTCCAAGTGTCTGACCAAACATCAACAACGCCACGAAGAGGTTGGCGAGATGGAGCCCGCCAAATTAATGAGTGGAGGTAAACATAGGAAGAGTGGCTCCGCTTATCGGACTTCCTCGGCATCTATGTCCTCCAGGAAAACGTCTGTCAAAGCGGTCTACCCACGAGGACGAGTCACGCATAATTGTCCACTGTGTGGAAGGAGCTTTAAGTATCGTTTTGAATTCCTCGAGCACCAGAGGTTCCACACTGCAGTGAAGCCTTACAAATGCTCTCAGTGTGGTAAAGCCTTCCGCACAGAAGCTCACCTCTCCAGGCACAGGAAGAGAAAGTGTAAAAATGCTTCCCACATTTGCACCAAGTGTGGGTGTCAGTTCAGGTCTCTGCACGAGCGGGTCAGGCATCAGTGTGTCCAGCTCCTGACAAAATACGAGTGTTCTCATTGTGGAAAGACCTTCAAGATGGCCCACCTGCTGAGGAACCATCAGCTGAGTGAACACCAGCTTCCCTACAGCCCCAACCATCGCTTCAGGTGCAGGTACTGTGATGAGACTTTCCCAGGCATCAGCGAGCTTAAGTACCATCAGGGAGTTGACCACGAGAAACCCTATCAGTGTCAGGAGTGTGGCAAGTGCTTCCTGTCCGAGAAATGCCTGGCCAACCACGAGCTGCGCCACAGCGACGACCGACCAGAGAGCTGTCTCGTGTGCGGCCGCGGCTTCAGAAACCGCTACGACTTGAAGCAGCACATGCGCACTCACACAGGAGAGCGACCTTACCAGTGCACTCACTGTTCCCAGTGTTTCTCCACAGCAGGAGGACTGAGGAGCCACACCAGGGTTCACACCGGCGAGAAGCCGCACGTTTGCCCAGATTGTGGTAAGGCTTTCTCCCAGATGGGTGCAATGCGCACCCACAGGCTCACCCACACAGGAGAAAGGCCATTCAAGTGCACCGTGTGTGGCAAAGGTTTCACAATGGCACACAAGGTGACGGTTCACATGCGTGTGCACACAGGAGAGCGGCCGTATGTGTGCTCTCAGTGTGGGAAAGCCTTCTCAGATGGCAGTGTGCTGAAGCAGCACATGCTGAACCACTCAGGGGTGAGACCATACCACTGCCAGATCTGTCCCAAGACCTACACCTGTCTGAACCACCTGAGGAGGCACCTGAAAAGCCACTCAAACATGAACTGAGTCTGTCTTGAAGGCAAACGAGCAGAACATTTTACACACATAGTGACACACTGCATTTGAAGGTAACGCTACTACAGTTGCGATGGACCAACTACACCAAGCAATACATGAAGGAATATAGAATGATGCTGTACAGTTGCTGTGGAAATTGAGGTGAAAAGTTTCCTCTTTACTGTGAAGTAAATGTAGTCGCATTAGCCAATTGTCAAGGACTGTGTGAACATTTAAAGGAATAGTTTGACATTTTGGGAAATGCACTTATTCGCTTTGTTGCTGATCATTCGATGAGAAGATTGATACAGTCTTAATGTTTCTGTCCATTATTAAGCTGGAACCAGGAGACTCTTAGCTTAGTTTAGCACAAAGATTAAAGTGAGGGGGAAACGGGTAGCCTGGCTCTGTTAAAAGGTATGTGAAATGTGCCTGGCACTTATTAAACCAGTTAGTTGTACAGATAAAAACAAGAAAAAAACAAGATATAACATGCTAATTATTGGGCTTTGTTAGCTGTAGTTTCATGTTGAATGGAAAGATATGAGAGTAATATCAATCTTCTCATCTAACTCAGCAAGGATGTAAATATTTACAAAATGCCAAACCCTTTCTTTAACATCTGCACAAGCTCGTTCTTTCCCCTCATTCCTCACAAGGCTTTTCCTTGAGCTTTTTTATTCTTGCATCAGTTTCTTATGCATGAATATGTTTGGATGCTATTCTGGATATTATTTGGGTGAGATACTGTATGTTCAGAAGCTGTAATATTGGTGAAATTCTATTTTTTGGAAAGGCCTCAGTAATAGAAATGAAAATGTTGGCTCTCTGTAAATATGCTGAAAGACAAATATTTTGAGAGTGCAAAAGTTAAAATGACGCCATTATTTCAACATGACATAACTTTATTCATGTAGGCCTTTTATATCCCTCACTATGGTTTGCAAAGTTTGTGAATTTCAAATTAAATTACATTGGTTATACCTTTTTGGCATGTTGATTTATTTAAAAACATTTGTTTGAGCTCTTAGAAAAAGTGTGTACAGTATTAGAAGTTACATTTTATCATAACAAAAGGTTTCACTAGATGGCAGTAGGTGACCAGTAACCATTCCCCCCTTGCTCTTCATGCATTTCCAGGCAGTGGTGGCCATTGGTGACCATAGGTATTGAAATTAGAAAATGGAATTAATCAAGTATTCTCTGCTTTGCAACCGACTGAATCTGACAGTTTCAGAGATATCTTAGCTGAGTAGAGATTGGTAAGGGACTAATGCAGCAGAAGTGATTCCGGCGCATTTCCTGTCATTACCTTCATTTGGCGTGGTTTGGAATCTTGATCAGCCTGCAATTTCCTGATGGTGTTGACTGGCGCCTAGCAGTATCTGAAGTGGTTCCAACCATAACAAAGTGAATTCCTCACTTTTTGTTGTTTTTGCATGGTGCCAACATAGCCCAGTTTAGCAAATGGTAAAGTTTGATCTGGACCATGGTTGTTCCCAGTATCTTGTTTGTTAACTTGGACCTCGGGCAGATAAAGTCTTATGTCATTTTGCAACAGCCACATTGTGTTAAATCTCTTCCATGTGTGCTGTACTGACTTTCATGTTTTCGCTGGAAGACCGAAGCTGTTTTGTTTTTTACCCTCATTTCTCCCCTTGTTCAAGGCTTGTGTTCCATCTCATCCATGCTCACTTATGCATAGTAGCTTTTGAATCATATTCCCTAAAACAAACCACAATCTTTGCCATTCACAGGGAGATCAACCCCAAAGATGAATGCGGGGGTGTGCTAAATGTTGCAAGATGTTAAAAACCACACAAAAAAAATGTCAGGCTGGAGACACTGGTTGTACTCGGCACTATTCCTTCTTTCTCTCTGACTCAGAAATGCTACTCATCTTCTCCACTGAACATCGGGATCCTGTGGAAACTCGTGCTACATCCTGTCTGCCAAGAGACTGTGCCCAAGACATTATGCAGAACCTCTCAGCTTTAGGAAGTATGTGTGTTGTTTCTACATGTCATGGGGCTTTCTCTTGACCCTTTTGAGGACATACCCATGCATTTTCCTCAGGGTGAAAGATAATGATTCCCATATGAGATAATTCAGTGACCTCATTCCCACCTGCCAGTTTCAGGGCGTTAAAAAAAAAAAAAGCTGCCTTCCTTGAACAGAATTGCCCATGTAACTGTGAAAACTGTAAACACTAAAAAATGCTTGGCTAATGAATTTCTCAAGAAAGTAATGTTTTCTTGCTGAAGTCTGGTATTGAGACATCTCGAAATGCATGCTTCATATTGCATCAATTTATACACACACCCACAGCTGCCAAAAAGCCCATAGATTTACTATGAGAGCTTGCTAATAAACACAGATCATTACCAGATGTCCCCCGCTCACCCCCTTTCTCTCTCTCTCTCTCTCTCTCTCTCTCTCTCTCCTCGTCTCGTCCCTCATTTTCACCCTTCTTTCTTTTCCTTCACTCGTTCATTGCTTCTCCACACAACTTTTTCTTCTCCCTGGAACAGTGATCTCAGTGGAAAATTTGAGTCCAGGCCAAACCTTTCCTACAGTCCCACAGTCTGAACACACACGCGCGTATATATGTCCACAGCAACCGTGCAACATCCACCCACATCAACACCTTGCCAAATGAACACTACACGCCTACACAACTCTGGCTCCTTCCACGGTGGTGATCTGCACACCTGCAGCGCTAGATGGCACTGTGTCTCTTCCTGCTTCCGAGGAACCCCCTCCTATCACTTTTATGTTCAGGTCAGGTCTGGACGCCGAAGTGAACCAGATGTATTCAAACCCCACCCACCCCGGCTTCCACAGAAAGGAGATAATTTTTAGAGACTACAAAATGCTTCCAAGATGTGTCAGCTGCTTTTCATTAAGTTTGATGAAATTACTCCAGTGTGCATCTTTTCGCATCTTGCTTTTCTACATGGCATATAGGCTATTAGGCGTCATATAGGCCTGCCTGTATGAGTGAAAAGCAAAGCTGCAAAAGCTTTCTCTGATTTCTCATTATATATTATTATTATTATATATTATATATGTTCTGAAGTCATTAAAACATTATCCGTTTCTACATGCACTGTCTTTCCTGCAAAGAAAAAAAACTAAATCTGTGCACATTGGAACCTCCTTCACAGTCCGCGGGGTTTTTTGTTTACTCCTGTGTATCCATGTCCCTGTGGACCTTATAAGGAAGCAGGCATATCTAGGATTCTGTGTACACTTTTGGCTCGTGTGCGTTCTAATCTATTCCTACTAATCTTCCCCAGAGAAAGCGCGTGAACTCTATCCTCCTCCTTCTCCTCCCCCCTCACTGTGCGCTCTGGTCTTCTGCGCGTTCTGTCTCGCCTCGGACAAACTGCGGCGGAGCGCTGGATCACCAAAAGTTTGCCCAATCGGTTTAGAGGTACCGAGTTTGGGGACGGAGTGGTTCGGTGTTGGTTTTTCTGGGGATTTGTGTGTAGTCCCTTTTTTAGTTTCTTTGCAGTTTAACCATGGAGAGTCTTAGAGCTCTCCTCGCGCTGCTGTGCGTTTTTCTGGCTGGAGCGCAAACGCAAATCCAAAGAAACGTGTTTTCGGGTAAGTTTGCTAAAAAAATATATATATGTTGTACTTTCCAAGAAAATGATCTAGTATGTACTGTTTATGGCACTATGTTGCATGTGAAGTGATCTTTCTGTGTTTGAATGTAACTTGTCATATACTGAAGCGATGCTTGCTGCCAGAGCGAGTCCAGATTTTCAATATCTTTGGGTTGAATAATTCCCGAAGTCTAAGAAGCCTTACAAATCAGCACAGCACAGATGCAACAACAACTGAAAGTAAGATCAGATGACATTAGCCTAGCCCAACTTAAGCAGGCCTTTGTTTGGTTGTTCATGGTTGTTCTAATGAGTTTGGATAGTATAAATAGGATGTTATGCAGGCTAATATCTACCAGTGCTGTGGATGCCAGAGTGATAAAGAACCAAAACAAGTGATTGCACCTTAGGGCTTCCCTGCCAAGGTGCTGTGCAACAGTTATAATACAGGTGTATATGCAGCCATGTTATGGGTGCAGGCAGTCGGTACAGGCCTGCACCTGTCTGTCTGGATAGATCAGGTAGATCAGCCCCATGACACCCTAGTGATGCAGGGTGCTCCAAGCAGCATCATGTTGGCCTAATGTAGGCCTCCAGTGCTGCAGTAGTGATACCTGTCCTGACATCACTTGAATTGAATGTGTGGAGGACTGAGCCTAACCGCATTTTGGATTTACTGTTTCATAAACACTTTGTTCAATAGATGATATTTGCTGACCGCAATCTTTGTTTCTTTTGTGACCAGAATGTCCGGTTGACCTTTTCTTTGTACTGGATACATCTGAGAGTGTCGCCCTCAGACAGAAACCTCCAGAATATTATATTAACCAGCTCAAAGATTTCACCATTGACTTCATAGATGAACTCAAGGAAATGTAAGACACACACACACACACACACACACACACACACACACACACACACACACACACACACACAAGTGAGTAAGTCCTACAATAACATTTTACTAACGGAACTTAATCCCTTAATGCAGGAGCATAGCACAAAATTCTGGGCCCTGTAGAAAGGCATTTTCTATGGGCCGCTCCCCGCATCCACAGCTATTCATTCTAGCATCTTTTAGGTACTCAGTCCCCTTTTTCCCCCCCAGTCCGACACCCCTGCCTTAATGTAACTCTCAGATGTTTAACTTCTCACCTTGCTGAAGTGGTGTACAGTACAGTGTACAGGTGAACCCTGGGACACTGTGACATCACTGTTGTTGTGACCACACCCAACCACATCCATCCCTGATTGAAACTTTTAACCACAGAGGGCAGAACACTGTGGTACTCTTTAAAGCAACACCAAAGCACTTTTCCTCTTCGGTCCCCCTACAGGTTGGAAGCGGAATTGTCCATTAGCGCTGTCTCATTCGAATACAGATTCGCTACCCGATCTGGCAAACTTTCATAGTACGGTATATATGCAGAAGTGCCGTTCACCCTGTTACGAGTTGATGAACCACTGAAATGATTTTGGAAACATTATTTTAAGGTACAAAATAATCTTTGGTGTTGCTTTAAGTAAAAGTACATTATCCACAAAACGTTAAAGTGTCAAAGGTTAAAGTTTTCACTATACAGCAGAATTGGCCCTGTCAGTGTCATATGAAGCGTTATTATATTATTTTAATTACTTCATGCACTATTGGTTAGTTTAATTTATACTTATGTATCATATTTATTTGATCATCACAGATTTTGTATGTAAAGTTGTAACTGAAGCCATCTGATAAATTTACAATATTTTCCCCTGAAAGGTTTTGGAGTAAAAGTATGAAGTAGCATAAAATAAATACTCAAGTAAAGTACAGTGACTTCAAACCTGTAATTAAGTGCAGTACTTGAGTAAATGTACTTAGTTACATTCCACCACTGCCTACTTCACACCTCTATTTATCCAGGCAGCACCGCTGTGACCGCACCCTGACGTGGAACTCAGGTGCGCTGCACTACAGTGACGAAGTCAAACTTGTACGACATCTGAGTGACATGAGGACTCAACGCGCCGCCCTGAAGGCTGACATCCAAGGCATCGCCTACATCGGCAAGGGCACATATACTGACTGTGCCATCAAGCAGGGCCTTGCTGAGCTGCTCTCCAGGTAATAATAACACACACACACATACACTTCATCAGATTAAGTAATAAGATGAGTGATAACATTTCCGAGTGTGTGTTTGTGTGTCTGCCTGTATGCAGCGGCTCCCACTACCAAGACAACAAGTACATCGTGGTTGTGACTGATGGCCATCCTATTACTGGTTACAAGGAGCCATGTGGAGGCGTGCAGGAGGCTGCTAATGAAGCCAAGCAACACAGAGTTAAAGTGTTCGCCGTTGCCATCTCACCTGACCAGGAGGTAACATACACACACACACACACACACAAAGGGTTGAAGGTCCTTTGAGAAAAACCTATTTTCTCAATCAGTTTACTAATATAAATGGGTTGAACAGTTTTGATAATTTCACATGTAGATTTCTGTATTTGTGTTTTTTTTCTTTGTGGATTTCTTCAGAATCTGATGAAAGTTGTGGGGTCGTGGGGTCACTGTCAATCAAATCTAAACAAACCACACACACACACACACACACACACACACACACACACACACACACACACACACATAGTCCTGATTATGCAGGTTATCAAAGTGTTGGAGATAACCTGCTCATAAATAATACATATAGATGCTTTAAATTTCTTTTAAAAAAGTCTTATTTTGTCATGCATGTTAAACAGAGAATTACTTGAGGTTTGACAAAATGCTTTTTGATTGTTTTTCATTATGTCCTTAATACATACTAGCCATATTCAATGTGCATTGAAAAAGTTAATGGTCTCACAAAGGAAGTTCAGAAACAAAAAGGGAATTGTATACTAAAAACACCTTATGTTTGGAAAATACAACTTGATCTAGCTGTCAGACTGATGATGCAACATACAGCCTTAGCATTAGCTGAAATTTGGAATGCATCTGTACACACAGAAATGATCATTTAACCTTAAAGGTCCTATGACATGCTGCTTTTTGGATGCTTTTCTATAGGCCTCAGTTGTCCCCTAATACTGTATCTGAAGTCTCTCTCCCGAAATTCCGCCTTGGTGCAGAATTACAGCCACTAGAGCCAGTCCCAAAATGAGCTTTCCTTAGGACGTGCCATTTCTGTGTCTTTGGGCCCTATTTTTTAACGATCTGAAACGCAAGTATGAAACGCCAAACGCAAGTAGCTTTGTGGGCGGATTTCGGGCCCTGTTGCTATTATACCGGCGGGATAAATGAGTCTTGCGCCCGACATGGCGGACTGCTATTATGACGGCGGATTTGCCTGGCGCACGCCAGCGGGAGCTGTCCGGGATGCGGCAAAGTAATAAATGCCCGTCTTAGCCGGGTGGCGATGTTGCTGCTCGGGCGTATCTCCTCAAGTCTGGAGAGGATTGCTGCAACCCGGGGGCGTGGGCCTCCAAACGCACCACCTGCACCTGTTGTGCCCCTTCCTCCCCCCACTCCATCTCCGTCCACCCGCTCCATCAGGAGCGCATCGCATCGCGCATTACACTCCCGGACCAGATTCCGCCGGGTGTCCAAACCCACCGTAGTTCAACATCACATCTCCTTAAGTCCTCTAATATTTCCTCATTTATGCCACACATCCATGATTCATGGAAATGTGGTAAAACACAACAAGCCACAAAGAATGCTGCGCGACTTTTGAGGACTGGTATACTGTAAAATGCCTCCTGACCTATCCAAACACCTGCAGCGCATTTTCAGTAATATTTTTCTTTGTAATTATGTATGGTTTTCAAAAATGGGAACTGGTGTAGATGAGAGAAGTGTATGCGCGTTGTGCACATGCTACATTATGGCCAAGCATTCGGCTCCTAAAAATAGCATCTGAATAAGCGTGCCACTGACTTTAGACCAGGTTTTTCCTGGTCAGTGGCGAAATTTTTTTCTGAAACGCGCAGAATAGGACCATGGTAACGTTTCGCCGGAACACGCCTCCTCTTTTCGCTGAACCGCCCCCTGGAGCGCAAATACATTCCCTAATTTACCGACATGCGTCTGTGGAGGGAAAAGTCCGCTGTGCGTCAGGTGCAAAATAGGAATGATACATGCGTCGGTGTACAAAGGCAATTGCGCTGAGTGCAAGATAGGGCCCTTTAGCTTTAAATGCTATTGAGGAGGAGAGAGGGGGGCAAGGTGGAGGGTGTGGCCTTGACCAACTGCCACTTTGCTTGTTTGCAAGCCATAATGGCTCTAAAAAAAAATACAAAAAAAATAAAAAAAAAAAAAAAAAAAAAAATAAAAAAAAAAAAAAGAAATAAAATAATTAGTATAAATAAAAAGAAACAGAATAATACAAAACGACACAAACACTCAACAGCTAATGTCTCTCTTTTCATGGGTGGGCAAATTCTCTGGGTGGGCAAAGCAGAGAAAGGGGAGGTAACCTTGCTCCTTATGAGCTCATAAGGAGAAGATTCCAGATCGGCCCATCTGAGCTTTCATTTTCTCAAAGGCAGAGCAGGATACCCAGGGCTCAGTTTACACCTATCACCATTTCTAGCCACTGGGGGACCTAGGCAGGCTGGGGGAACGCATATTAATATTAAAAAACCTCATAAAGTGAAATTTTCATGCCATGGGACCTTTAAACTAATTCTAACATTAACTCTAAAACCAAGTCTTAACCCTCAAACAGACTGGTCATGTTTTCATTAAAGGGGAGTGAAGTGAAAGTAAAGTAAAGTGAGGTTGAGTAAGTGAGGTGAAGTTAGAGACGGTATAAGAATAAGCGGTAACACTTTACTTGAAGGTATCTACATAAGAGTGACCTAAGCCTAACCATAACCCTACACATGACACAGTCATGAACCCTAACCCTAACCATAACTTGGACTTATATGTCCGTGTATATTTCCACTTGTCATTATGAGACAACATTCTGCAGGCCATACAGTATTTTAAAACATGCATTGTCAGATGTTTGTGTGGATTTTGCCAAGAGTCATTTTTTATACAGTATGACCTAAATTTCAATGTGATGAGGGTGAATTTAAATCCAATCACTGGAAGATGGATTTAACAAGCCTTTAGCAGGAGTTTTTGATGTTCTACATGGAAATCTAACTGTCAATAAAATCTAATAGCTAATGTCTAATAGCAGGAGGACTAGCAACAATATTTGCAGAAGCTAATTGGAATCCTATAAACGAAAAACCATAATGTCGTAGAAATAATCTTTTGGTGCTCAGTCATGCCATTGTTTACCAGAAAGCATATTGAAGGCGCTACTTTCAGCCATGTGATGATGATGTTTGTATCTCGTGTCTCACCAGGACACCAGGCTGTCACTCATTGCCACAGACCCGTCCTACAGACAGAACTTTACTGCTGCAGACGAGTCCAGATCCACCAAGACAAAAACCATTCGTACCATCATCGATATGATCGTATGTATCATCTCCTCTCCTCTCCTCTCCTCTCCTCTCCTCTCCTCTCCTCTCCTCTCCTCTGCATAACAGAATTCAACATTTGGATTTTGAACTTACTGTCTTTCTTTCTTTCCTTGTTTTCAGACAAACGAGACAAAGGATGCGGTAAGATGATTTAAAAAGGAAATGAATTCAATTTTGAGCTGAATGACATGTAATTTTGTGTTTTATTAATTAGCAACTTGAATTAAAACAGATGTTTGTATATTGGCTAAATGCCATGGCTTAAAATGTTTACAAATCAAATTTCTCGAAACAACATTTGCTTCATTTTTGCTACTAGAGTTGTTTATGTAGTGCAAGTGCAACATAATCGCCCTTGAGAAGGGACAGCTGGAAAGAGTTGTATGCACATTGTCTATCATTGGCTGTGACCTTCCCTCTGTCTCCTCCATATATGCCAGATGTATAAGATGCAAGACGCAGAAGGTGATCGCTGACTACTCTCACCCTGCTAGCTCTCTCTCTTCAAATCCCTCCCCTTCGGGAGGAGATTCCAGAGTTGAGATGTAGGACATCTTGCCTCAGGAATAGCACATATCCGGAGGCTGTTCGATTCTTGAACTGATGAACAAACCCTTGTAGTAGTAGTAGTTGAGCAAGCATTAGCCAACAAGCACTTTAAATGTAGGTAGAAGCACAAAGCAAAAAGCTCTTTCAAAACAGGAGACTATCATATTATGTATGTCTGATTGTATAAATGTGATAACTGGTTTTGCTGCTATTATTTTACATATTTTTATTTGCTTTTGCGTGATTTTTGTCTGTTTTTAAGAGCAGCACTCAGGCAAATTGCTATAAACTGTGTTGAATTGTTGGCAATGAAGTATTGAATTGAATTCATACTCAGGAAACGAGGTGGGGTCAAGCAGGGCCGCTACAGGAAGCAAACTGAGACTGCAGTGATATTCACTTTTCTATTTCCAACAAAATCACTGCAGTTATATCTTAAATATTGGACATATTGCCCAGCCCTACTGTCATCTGACAAGTGATCAGACACTTATGATCAGACCAGAAAAGATAAGGGCATACCATGTGTCCTTTTTAGATTTATCAAGAATAGCCAGTAATCCAATAATAATATATAGAGACAAAGATACACTTTTCCTTCTTTAAGGTGTTCATAATCTTTCTTCTGTTTTTTTCCTCCAGTGTTGCTCTTTCGAATGCAATGTAAGTATGCCATTTCTTGTCTTATTGCCAACATAAATTCTTCTCCGGCTTTGTTTTTCAGCGGTTGTTTCACTTTTTGTATTTCATTGTTTTGTCTGCAGGCTCCAGGAGGGCTTCCAGGACAAAAAGGAGACATTGGCGCTAAGGTGTGATGATATAATATGAAGGGGAAAAAACAATGCATTCAGTTGCAGTACAGATGGTTGTCAGGAAAATGCAGCAAAATGCACAGAACTTTACATACTTTACTCATCTTTTGTTCTGCCTTTCTACAGGGAGAAACAGGTAGACCAGGGATGCCAGGAGAGAAAGGAGATGTTGGTGACGTGGTAGGTAACTTCCTCCACCAACACCAACACCATCCCCAACATAGGAACACACGTGCAAAATGCCAAAACAATTATCACATCTCTTTGGATTTGTCATGCAGGCTTGATGGAAGTGTCATTCAGATGATCATATATTTCTGTCTCTATGTTACAGGGCAACGTTGGAGACCCTGGTCCTGTTGGTTATAGTGGAATGAAGGTAGAGTGCACTTAATGAATGGGTTCATATGGGTGAAATAATAGGGACAGGGGCTTTTTATTTGACTTTGTAATGGGTTAGACACATATATAGCCCTTTTTTCCCCAGTGTTTTACATATTGTTCATATTGTAGTATTAAGAAAAAGGTCAGTTTCTCCTTTGTTAGAGGGTTTGTCTGCAGCCATTTCTGTGTGATGGCCCTCATCCCCCTTTATAGCTTCATATAAATGTTTATGATCCAAGAAACAAACTAGTAACAGGACGTTTGGCGGAGAAAACATTTGCAAACGTAAGCCTGAATGTATTTGTAATTTTCCATGTTGTTTAGCTTTTGATGATCACTGACTCTAGGTCACACTTCACCCACCTCCTCACTGATCCCTTTTGCTGTGTGCAATGAGGATAATTCTGACGTGTTTGTTTCTGTTTCCAGGGAGACCAAGGTGGCAAAGGAGAAAAGGTATTATCAGAACACAAAAATTAAACAAAAAGTATACTTAAACCAGATTCAGTATATGTTCCAGGATGACTGTACTGTATTATTCACGGACTAATGTTGTGTGTGTTTTCTGCAGGGTGAAAGAGGACACAAAGGCTACAAGGTGAGCTCTTCCTAACACATGTCTGATCTGTTTAGGATTGCTCTCCTATCTGTGATTGCCCCGAAAGCTTAAATTATTCTTCTATCACTTTTATTCTCTTTCACTCACTCTTTCTATCTACTTTATCTCTCGCTAATTCTCAGGGCGACAAAGGTCAAAGTGGAAGGGACGGAACTGATGGACGCAAGGTGAGTTACAGACCTGAGCATCCAAACAATACAACTCTGGTTATCTGTCTGGTCTTTGGTCGATTTGATCAAGTTTGGCAATATGATTCTCTGGTTTTCCTCATTAGGGTGAACCTGGTTTCCCTGGTCTTTCTGGCTGTAAAGGATCTCCCGGATCAGACGTGAGTCCCACATCTCAAATCTCATAATAATAATAATAATAACCACTGTTATCGTCTTACATTTTGGCTTTTTTTCACTCACACCAATGTCACACATTTCAAACAGTTTGAATCCCAATCGGATGGGAACCAACAACTAGACGTTAACACACACTGACAATGACATCAGGTTTGAGAACTGCAAATACACAGATGTGTAAGTGTTAGGACACACACTCTCTGTATATTTCTATTTTGGTGTCTTAAGGCGAGACACTACAGGCAAAAACATTGTTTTTTCATGCACTAGTCAATTTGAGATTCCATAACATGTCTTCCTTCAGACTACTGGATAGAAAACATCCAAAATACACATTTTGATGTTTATTTTACAAAACTTTGTCTATTTGCATCTGTAGGCCTTAGGCCTTATTTGCACATTTAAACATAATAATTTAGGAAACTTGTAATACAAACAAAACAACAGAGAAAGTTTCATATTGACTATCTATTAGTTAAAATCTTTACCCTATTCACCTGTAGTGCCTTCTCTGAAACTCTCTTGAACAGGCACTCGGACAGGCCATTTCTGTATCTAGCTGAGGCTCAGCCACATTGTTTACACTACAGATTAGCCATTAGCCACAGTTGCATGTTTAGGAATTCCACTGCCATTACGGCCCTGACCAACATCACTTCCTGCATCTGGATCCCCCTGGGCGGGCAGACAGCGGCACTCTTAATCACTGCTGCGTTTACATTCTCTGCTGTCAGATTGTTTAAATGAAGCCATATAGTCACACTGTAAACAAACACACACACACGCATACATGTGCGTACACGCACGGCGGGTCTCCATGATTGAATGTTGTGGCTTCAGCTGCTTGTGATCATGCACTGAGACTGTCTCTTTTTCTGCTTCCAGGGCAAGCAGGGAGAGCCTGGACCAAAGGGAGACCCTGGCCCTTATGGACAGAAAGGAGGAAAGGTAAGAAACAAAAAAAACACTTGTGCTCTTGAAGATTTGAAATAGCATTTTCGGTGGTCTGTAATAAGACATTGTGTGCTTGTTTCAGGGAGATCCTGGAAGAGACGGGGAACCAGGAAGGCCTGGAAACTATGGCCTAATGGGACCTCCGGTAAATCAGCGCAAAGGGAATGATGATGAACGACAGATCTGTACCTTAAGTGTATCACACGAAGCAGAAAATATGATACATGTGTAATAATCTGTGTTGTGACAGGGTGAGCCGGGCCCTCGCGGAAACAACGGGGACAAAGGAGAGCGCGGTGATGATGTAAGCGATGAAGCTCCTGACGACGGCGGTAACATCAGCTTTGTGATCTTTAACGGCTCATCTAATATCCGGCTATTCGTTTGTGTTTCAGGGCGCACCTGGACAGGATGGAGCTCGCGGCGAGAGAGTAAATAGTATTAATATTAACCTTCAAATGAGTGTGTTTGTGTGTGACAGCTGCCAACAATATGTGTTAACATCTTTAAAATCCCTTGTAGGGACAAGTTGGAGAGAAGGGCGAGCCAGGTTCCCGTGGAAACAGAGGTCCAAGAGGAGACCCGGTAAGTGATGATAAGGATAATGAGGAGGGAGGCAGAGTAGATTGCCAGTCCTTCAGGGTCTGTCTGATTTTAGCACCTCCTCCTTAGAAATTCATGGGAAATTCAGTTTGGCTGTATTGAGCCAACTGCAAACACACTGGCCTCAATAGAAAATACTTTTTTTTATGAAGCAATTCCCCCATGTACTCCTACTGATGTAACTCAGTTTAAAATGTGGCCCTGTCTGCTTTACTTGTCTATTGTTATTGGCATTAATGCCTTTAGCTTCATACATTTGTTCTTTTTCTTGCCAGGGGGAGCCAGGACCCCGTGGAGAGCAGGGGAGGGAGGGCTCAGCTGGCCCCAACGGAGACCCTGTAAGACACACTTAAATATAATCACACACACATTTACAGTATATACTGTAGATGCGCACACACACACACACACACACATACACACGGAAGCTGCTGTACCACTGTTTGTCAGCCTGTTGTGTAGATTTCCAGGACCCGACACCTTCCCAAGTACGAACCACCCACTTTTCTCTCTGGCAGCATCCTTTTTTTTCCAGTCAGTTGGGAAAACTTGCGCATGCTTCCTAATGTGCGCGTACGTGTAAGCACTTGTGCATGTGCATCCATTCTTCATGTTGAGGGGGAGTACATTGAGCAGAAGCTTAAACAGAGGAGAATCTGGCTGGTGCCCCAGAGTGCTGCCCACTCCTCCGTCTCCCCTCTCTCATTTTCAGTTTTTACTCCTCCTGGGAACATCAGCACTCACTCTTTCCCCTCTGACTCAGTTCTTCTCTCCGTCTGCCCCAGCCAAAGCCTCAGTATGGTTTTCTCAATAAGGCACCAGGCAGTGTAATAATAATACGTTGCAAGCATTAGTTGTGGTAACCTTCGTGATGTCAGAACTTTCAATGGCTCTTTTGTGCTTTATGCTGTGCCTCATCAGGGCTGAATGAATAGTAAAGAACTGAGTAGTACAGAAAACATGGAACAACTGACATGTTGGGCCTACCTCATACTCTCAGGAAAAGCTCTATCCTCACATGCAGTAATGTGCTGGACATCATTTGCATTCATTAAACGAGCCATAGTGTACTATATTGCATGTACTGTATACAGCACTAACATATTAGAATTGTTTTTAGTCTGCAAATATTCTCATCTTCTGTGTTAACTTGAGTCAAACGAGAAGAGCAATATGAATTTCAACTCTGTGCATCCAGCTAGATGGGTCTGGGTTTCCTGACACTGTATACAGGGGCAAACTGTTAGCCTTGAACACAAGTTTAAATAAAAAAGTTCCCAAGAACTCTAAAACCTTTACATGGTATTTACATATGTGACTTCACTATGAGGACAGGACTGATGTGCTGCATGCAGCAGCTGGACCCAGCTGTTGTTTGTCAGGAAATAGAGCTAATTCAAAAGCGAAGACCTCCTATTCTAATCAGACATCTTTGGAGGTTTGGCAGGAGTAGGCTACTTTTTCACTTCTGTCAGAGCTAACATCAACACTTAACTGTTTCCTCATGTGTCTAGTCTTTGTGCTTAGCTAGGCTGACCATGTCTCAGTCTTCTTCTTCAACTTCAACAGGCTAAAACAGGCTAATGGGGGTGCCCGGATAGCTCAGTTGGTAGAACAGGCGCCCATATATAGAGGTTTACTCCACGACGCAGTGGGACCGGGTTCGACTCCGACCTGCGGCCATTTGCTGCATGTCATTCCCCCTCTCTCTCTCCCCTTTCATGTCTTCTGCTGTCCTATCAAAATAAAGGCTGAAAATGCTAAAGAAAAAATCAAAAAAACTAATGCAAGGCTATACTGCATGATGATAGCGGAAGATCTGTGGACAATTAACTCATTGAATTGACCACTATTAACAAACATTGATAAATTGATGGTGGCCATTTAGATGATGATTTACTCAGGATATGACACTAAAAATAATAACTTCTGTAGCATTCTGCAACAGTTCGATTAGCTAGAAACTAATGCTTCAATTTAATGTAGCAAGGATGGCACTGTGTTGCCATTTATTAGTACAATGTTATCATAATCAATAGAAATATTGGACACATTTATGAAAATGTTTTAATAATGTTAATGTAATATGATAATTACACTGAAATGAACTGAACTGATTTTTTCCTTAAAGAGTCACCTAACCGGGGCTGTGAAAAACTGATTTTAAATCCTTTCTTTGGATTGAGACAATTTCAGGCTAGCTTGTGTTTCACTAGCCGATGCAAAAGACTCATGGGGGCTGTAGTTGTCAGATGCTGACAATAACCATTTATCATATCTAGTTTCGAAAACATAGTGTTCAAAGATATAAGCAACTACAGCAGTGGATAGACCCATTTAGTTCAGAGAATGAAAATGTCCCAAACGCACAACAGCGTTTGTCTCTGTGTTGTAGGTTGTGTCGGTTCAAAATGTTTTTTTTTGTCAGTGTGTTTTATGTGGTTGTTTTTGTTGTAGAAGTGGTTTAACGGTGTCTCATTAACGGTGTTGTTTTCCAGGGCGAGCCTGGCAGGGTCGGATCTCCTGGCTACAGAGGAGATGAAGGCCCACCTGGACCTGAAGTGAGTCCAACAGGACACACACACACACACACACACACACACACACACGCTATTTCATATGAGAGACTTTTTGTATTTCTGTTTTAATCTGACCTCTTTCCATGTGTTGTAAGGGGGGGTGGGCTCTATTTTCGTGCACCAATCAGGATTTAGCAATGTTTGAATCAGAATCTGATGACAGTTGGTGGGTTGTTTGGTCACTGATAATTTAATCTGATCAAGCACTCATGCCCATGAAGCATATTAGTTAAGTGTTGGAGTATTAAACACTTCATAAAAAATACAATTTAACTTATTATCTTTTTTTTATTAGTAATGCATATTTTATGTTACAGATTTTTATTAAACCCACAAGAAATAATACCTAAAGAGTTTTTTTAAACTGTGATTAGTGCTTATTATGTTGTGAATACCAAATGTTATAGAGAAATACTGAAGATTTGAGGCTGCGTTTTCAGGGTCTTTAAGATTTAAAAGCTTAAAGCAGACAAGCTCCAACCCCACCTTCACAGCCCCAACTGTAGCACCACTGATTTAACTCCAGAACTCCATAAAAATGCGCCATTTACTGTATCAGCTGCATTCAAAAAGCTGTTATTATCATAAATCATGTATATTACATACATTATCACACGATCTAGGCAAATGGATAACAACAGATTGCAATAAATTATGTTTTGTCTTGACAACATCCAAATGTTTTCAACACACACATGGCATGTCCCATTTCATATGTTTCTAATCTTATCATTCCTTTCATCTCCCAGGGACCCAAAGGGCCGAGAGGAATCAAAGGAGCTCCGGGAGACAGAGGCCAGCTGGGGGAGAGGGTGAGTGTGGGAGACAGATGTGTGCCATCCATCATATTCCCTGCCCTGAGGTTTGTGTTTGTATGTGTGTGTATGTATGCGCATGGATCTGTAAGTGTATCTCTTTCTTAATTTCAGGGAGAAGATGGTGTGCCAGGAAATGGCACTGCAGGTTGTCCTGGTTTCCAGGTAAGTGTTTTTAGTAGTTAATGCATGTCATGTATGATGCACTGTGCTCCATGTACATTTGTAGATTCTGAACATGTATGTCTTTTTTAGGGTTATCCTGGGCCCCGCGGAGACCCTGGTGAGCCGGTGAGTTATCTTTCAAATTTCTATTTTAACCTTAACTTTTATTAGAAATCAGATGTTGGGCAGTCACCTGATATATGCTGGATGAATATAGTGGAGTTAGTTTTAGTTTTTTTTATCTATAGGAAGCTTAAAACTAAGCTGAATTAGATCAGCCTACCTAGTACTGAAAATGACGTTTGAAATTCACTGCCAACAGTGTGAAATCCGTTGTCATGCTCATGCGCACTCTTGACCTTTGACATTTGCTGTGACCTTCAGGGTGGCAAAGGAACCCCTGGACCCAAAGGAGATGACGGAGATGCCGGAGATCCAGGCCCCGATGTAAGTGTCTGCCTCTGACTCTCCTCTCCTTTTTGCAGTTGCTCATCGCTCTTGATCTCATTTTATCTTTCCTCAATCCCTTCTTGGCAGAGAGCGCTGACAGGATGTGAGTCACATGTCTCGTTTTATGGGAGCATTCACATATTTATTTTTTATTTCTTTATTGGTCCCTTAAAACACGTATCAAATATATAATAATAGATTTCTTCTTTTCATTTCTGTCTTTCATTTTGCATTAGCATCTCCTGCTCTGCAGCTGGAAATGCTTTCTTAATATGTGTGTGTGTGTGTGTGTGTGTGCGTGTGCATGTGTGTGTGTCTTTGGGGAAGAGGGCTTTGAGCTGCTGCAGCTGTGTATATGTCGTTGTCAAGGATACCAGGAAATGAGAAGAAACAATGAAGGGACTGCATCACTCTTTTGGTGTGTGTGCGTGCGTGCGTGTGTGCGCGTGCGTGCGTGCCTGCGCGTGCGTGCATGTGCGTGTGCTTGCGTGTGTGTGTGTGCGTGCGTGCGTGTGTGCATAGCAAGCGTACATGTGTGTGTGTGATCATCTATGTGCATTTAACCCCTGGTTTTAGTCGGTCATGTTTACATTAAAATCATTGCATTTCCATGGTTCGTGTTTCATGGCATAAACATTTCTGCACATGTTTGTACTCTCTCTCTCATCTGTACATCAGTGCACCCTGACCTCTTTTCTTCAAGAGGAGTGACACGATGTAAGCTTTGGATTTACAGTGTCAGATCAGTTTACCACTCATCAAGAACTTGTAGTCCTGAAGCACAGAGCAGGATTAGATGCGCGCTCTCCACTCAAGTATAATTCACCCGGTTTACCTTTTCCATATTTTGCTTGTCCTCGAGTAGTGACAGCAGTATACAGTACAGGAAATAACCTCTGTAATTGATTCTACAGCGGGGGAAAAGGACCGTTAAACGTAACTTGATTATAAAGTGCCATATCATCAACTCAACACACGTAATCAAGTCAGTTTAGAGGAAACAGTTTTGGAATCTCCATAAAACCTTCTTGATTTCAAAGTAGTGCTACTTGAAGTTTGATTTGCTCCATTGACTTTATCAAGACTGGAAAATATCAAGTAAATGGGCGCCTGGGTAGTTCACCTGGTAGAGCGTGCGCCCATATACAGAGGCTCAGTCATCGTAAGCAGCGGCCACGGGTTCAGTTCCGACCTGCAGCCCTTTGCTGCATGTCATTCCCCCTCTCTAAGCTGTCCTATCGAATACAGGCCTACAATGAAAAATAAAAATAATCTTTCAAAAAAGAAATATAAAGTAAATGGGCTGAAACAAAATCGCCCATATGGTCCTCTAGTGAGCTCTTTTACATTTTCTTGATATGTACTTTTAGTGAATATGTAATTTTGTTGGCAGCAACTTTGCTAAAAGTAAACGTTTGACAATTTGGGAAATACGCTTTTTTCACTTTCTTGCCGAGAGTTAGTTGAGAAGATTGACACCACTCTCATAGATATACAGCTGCCACCAGCTGGTTAGCTTAGCTTAGCATAAAAACTGGAAACAGGGGGCGCCAGCCTACCTGCACCTCTAAAGCTCACTAATCAAGACATTATATCTTGTTTAATTCACACAAAAAGTGTTCAAATGAAGAGTTGTGTTTTTAAGGGGGGGTATTTGTCCAACTTTCTTTTTTGTCCTGGAGCAGTTACCTCTAGAGCTAGGTTAGCCATTTCACCTTGTTTTCAGTCTTTATGCTAAGCTAACTTGACATGACATGAGATTGGTATCACCAATCTGCTTATCTAACTCTCAGCATGAAAATTAAGCGTATATCCCAAAATGTCAAACTATTGCCTTTCACAAAATATCACTAATCTTCCCTCTGCTGCTGTCCCATTGGTCAGTCCATGCCGATGTCCGTTATCAAACTACATAATTCTGCAAGATGCCATCATCTCATTGGAAAAAAACTAATCCATTGCATTCCACTTATCCCCAGAGGCATTCATCCAACTCTTTTTTTTGTCTTTTTTGTCTTTTTTTTATATCCGTTCCTCTGAACAGTTGCCTGTTTTGTTTCCTCACATTTTACATTCAGCCGTTTACTTTTTTTTTTTGGACAGTACAGTGGAAGAGTTACCAGTTTGACTTGAAATCATGAGACATCAAACTGGCTAACAGCATTTTCAGAGAATCTAATGCCACTGGCTTCCTTGTGATTTGTGATTGACAGGATTTCCAATTTAAATTGTTTAAATATTTCACTCTGTGCAGGCATGTAGCCTCCTTTGTTGCCTGCACTTTCTCTGGCCAGAGGGCACAGTAGGGTGCAGACAGGGGTGTGACAGAGAAGATAGACAGATCTTTTGACTTGATAATATACACCTATATGACAAGTTACGATAGACAGTCACATCTGGCTATGTGTTGTCCAATGTGACTCAAGGTCAGGATGTGTGTGTGTGTGTGTGTGTGTGTAACTGTGAATGATATGGCCCATGTTCTGGACATCAGAGTGTTTGAAGTTGGGAATGTGCAGTAACCGGACCCGTGTGTGTATATGTGCACGTATGTGTTTTTATTCAAGGCTGACAGCAAGTGTGTGTGTATGTGTGTGTGTGTGTGTGTGTGTGTGTGTGTTAAAGCCATGTGTTTGACATTACCTTCTCTCTCTGCCTCTCCTTCTCATTCATATCGGTCCACTGTAGGTATATGGTTGCATAGCAGCAGTGCAGATCTGCTGGTTTTAGTCGACTAACAACTCAGATCAAACAGCAAAAATGTTTTAGGGTGATGCTATTTGCACCCCTGGTACAATTAGCAGTGTATGCTATTCGTACCCTGGTGCGATTAGAAGTGCTATTCGTACCCTGGTGCAATTAGAAATGAATGCTATTCGTACCCAGCCAGTGCACACAGCAATATGTTCTATTAATACCCCGTCTGGTACAAATATCAAATGTATGCTATTTGCACCCCTGTGCATTTACAGTACCTTGGCATATATTTACACACAGTTATCCATACTACTCATGTATTACACCTTTTTGGAATATTATCGCCCTGACATTCTTACCCTAACCATAACCAATCCTACTCCTCTTGCCTAAACCTAACCAACCCAACCAGAACAGGGATATTCATGAGTCTTCCCCTACCACCCTGCAAAAATAATTTCGCGTTCGCGGGCCCTGATTTGCGCAATTGCATGCAAATTATCTAATCAAAAATGAGAAAAACAAGATCACCTGATCAGAGAATTGAAGTCCCAACTCCCAGGCCAAAGCTCAGTGTTCTAACCACTCACATATAAGCTCTCACTGGATGTCATACAACTGTTTACCACTGGTGTCTTCAAGCCTCGGTAGTTAGGTAACCATACTGTATATAAAAAATAGGTACTATGGTACTTACTAACAAACTAACGGTTGTACGCTTTCACTGAAGACAGAAAGCGCAACTGTAGTATCAATTTTCCGCAAGAAATTCAATTGTCAAAACTTCAATCAAAACTTTAGAGACAAAACTTTCCTAATATGCCAGTTTCTGCGGGTATTGGAAGATGAACATCCGCCATGATTTCGGTGCACGCGAGCAACGTTTTTTTGTTGTTACGTCACAGGGTGTGAATAGCCCAGCTGTGTGGCCGAGGCTATTCGTACCAAGGGTGCAAATAGACACTCAGAATGTTTTATTGTGATGATTTGTAACCCTCTTGCCCTCACTGCATCTCATTTCTGTTTGGTATGTTAAGCTACAAATACATATTTATGTAACTACCAATCAGAATCAACAAGTCCTCCAAATCATTTATTCCCTACCCTCTAATATGACCCACGGAGCGTATCATAAAATAGCGCCTCTAGCGGTGGCACAAATACGACCTCATATCTAAACAAGAGAACGTCGGTCGCCTCCTCATTTTAGTAGTTTTGTGTGACTCATTTTAAACCAATCCCTGATGTTTTTTTAACTGATTTTATTGTTGCATAAACTTAACTTGCTTCATTTCACAACATTAACTGTATACACGTTTAAAACTGCGACCATTACCTTAAATAGCAGTTGAAACAGTCATATAATTACGAAATCTGGTTTCACGGTCGCATATTTAAAACGGCCACTGTAGTCATGTCAGCCATATATGCCGTTAAATAGAATGCTCATATATGTTATTTTTGAGAGTCAGTGGCAATCAACCTATTCTGTCATTTAGGTATGTGTTGGTTTTTGATGAAGAGAATACATGCAACTCTTTCTGTTAAAGGGTTCAATATTGTACATTAGCAAATACATTTTTAAAACAGCCGCTACCCTTGAATCTGCTCGTGTTTGCAAACCATTTTGAAAGCTGTTTCATAACTCCATCGTGCATGATATTTGCTCTCAATTTGCAAGTTTGTATCAATTTGAAATGATATGCAGCTGTCCGCAGTTTTCCTCAAGCCAAGATGCCCACATTCCTTTAAAGTGTATAACAGTATCTTTATTCTCCACACTTCAACAGTCTAATCCCACAGTGCTCAGCGGTGGGTCAGAGTACAGCAGCTGCAGGGGCTTGGCTGCTTTCTCTCCCTGCAGCTGCAGTGGTGTGGCAGATAGCGAGCCAGACAGGATCAGACCTGGCCCAAATTAAGATTTGAAATGGATTCAAAGGCTTTTCTCAGAATACTGTAGCCTTTTAGAAATTTCAGATCTAAAATCTCTTTCTCTTATTGTGAAATTATTTCCGGGTGGGGTATCTCAAGGCTCTATAGTAGGACCATTACTTTTCTCACTGTATATGTCCATATTTGGCAAAAATCCTTTATGAACTTCATGTTAATCTCAGTTTCTATGCTGATCACACCTAAATTCTGTTTGGTATGTTACAAAACATACTTCAAGAAATTCAATACAGGTATGGGAGTCTCTCTCAATCTTCTTTAATTTTGTTTTTTTTGCAGAACAACCAACCAGGACCTTTAGGACCTAAAGGGGCCAAAGGTCACAGAGGACCTGAGGGCAATCCGGTAAGAATAGCATTGAGCCACTGCATGAGCTGACTGTGGGTTTGTCTGCATGTGTATGCAAGTTGAGACACTGGAGGGACTGCTGTCCACACATGCAAAGTAGATCCCTCCCTCCAAACCATTAACCTACTCTCACATTCAGACAGTTTTTTTTTTGTAAATACCTATAGTGGAAAGTTATGCTGAGCCTAAGATTAACATAGTTTAGCTCGATTGAAAATAACATTTTAATTTAAAAATGTATGAAGCCATTGATTTAATTTTTTGCAAAGTAAGGGAGATTATATGAAATGTCACATATCCACTTACACAATGATGAAACAGGAGTTCCAAAAAATTATGTAATTGTTTAAAATTCACATTCTTTTTAAGGATAATAGTCACAATTTTTGGGAACAAATCCCATGAAAACTTTCGACACTCCCAGCCTGTCTGTGGCACTTATTCTCAAGCCCATTCATTCCTACTAAAAACTTTTAAAAAGCAAAAATATACTTTCATTTATAAAAAGAAAAAAAGGCTCAAGTCTTTTCTAAAGCAGCTTGACACATAGTTTTCAGTAAACGCTACTTAAACAGAAGAAAACATTGTATTTGTTGTGAACTATTTTTAGCTGCGGATTAATTAACATTAGTCCTCTAATGAGTATTTACAGCACCAGAACAATAAAGAAAATGTCACTCAGTGCAACACTGGGGCTCACTGATGTTTTTTATTTTAACATCAGTGTTTAATTATAACACTTGTTACTACTTTTTTAGTAGGATCGGTTTATTGTTGGTTTTGGTCTTTTAATGGGATGTGTTGACATAGAAATATAGAATATCACCAGACCTTAGATAAATTGTGCTAACAAGAAAAAAGCAAACCCCAGCGCTGTGTATTTCCCCACTTGTAGGCTGCTACTGATTCCATACAAATCCAGTACCTAGGCTAAGGTTAGCTAAAAATTGATCTTTAAAAAAAAATCAATTGCAAATTGATTGCATCCCTTAGTTTGGCTCATAGGTATGTTGGAAAGATAATGTTATTCCATTTCCCTTTTCAACAATTGGCAAGTGAAAGCCTTTGGTGTTGGATCATGTGAAAAGATGAACAAAGATCTAAATATAACACTGTACATAAAGACATGTTCTCCAAGGCCGAGTCCTCAAACTCTACCCTTTCACATTTTTCCTACTTTCTGTCTCTCCTCCTCCTCTTCCTCCTTATCCTCCCTTTTTTCCTCCCTCCTCTCCGCCTTCACCTCTGGCTTGTGTCTCTCATGTATATTTCTGTATGAACAGTTTGCGTCATGTGTTCTCAGGAAAGTTTCCCTCGTCTACAATTAACGGTCATCTCTCTCTCTCCCCCTCTCTCTTTGTCACAGAAAAGAATGCTCTTAAACCAAGTTTAATGTCTGTTAAAACAAAACAGATGGGTTTCCTGCGGCATAGTGAACCAAAACAAAATTCTGTGGCAATGATCTTTTGGAAGATTCACATGTTGTTGCAGAAAGATAGCAGCGCACACAAATGTGTGGGTGTGGTTCTGGGTTTGGTGACTGAGAGATTCTGGTTTGCAGTCAAAGGATAGATGGTTTTTCCAAAGAATCCCCTTCTTTTTTTTTTTGTCAGTTGAAATGAGTCTTTCAGTACTTGCTCTGTACGGAGTCAGATAAGATAAACTTTTGTCTGGCCAGTTTTTTTTTAACAGATAAACACATCTATCAGGGGGATGATTCTCACTCATTTTCCCTTTCCCTTCAGGGACCTCCTGGGCCTCCTGGACCACCAGGAACTGATGTGAGTATAAAAAGATTTGAATCCGTCCATTTAATATGAACTCTTGCCCTCATTTTCGACCCCAGGACCCCAGTTTGGCTAAGCACCACAGGCTTTATTTCACCTTGAGGCTGTGTTAGTTTTGACTCTGAAACTGATACTGTATGTTCAGTCCAAAGCCACACATTCAATTTCCTGAAAAAAAAAAACCCTAGCCTTTTACGGACCAGTCCTCTGAGTAAAATATCACCATTGTCATGTTTTATGTTTTTTATTCTGGAGCAGCTTGAAACCGTCCAGTCTACATACAGTAGTTATGTAATGTGATTTAACAATGCATTGCTGTACAGTACTGTATTCCACTTTTCTCTTCAGGAATGTGAAATTCTGGACATCATCATGAAGCTCTGCTGTAAGTTAACCTCTTACAACACGCTGAAATGCACACTCACAAAAATGAAGCTACATGTGCTCTACGTTAAACACGTTGCCCTTTCAACTCTGTGCCTGATTAGCCAAAACATGCAATTGAAACCTGAAGAATGCGAGGGTTACGCAGGTTATGTTGTGTTAATTAACTTTGATTTGTGTTTTTTCCATTCTCTCCTAATCACACCACAGCTTGTTGTGGTAAGTTACGCTCAATCTAAAACAAAGTCATCATCATTATTCTTTCTGGTGCTTTATGGCTTATTGTGATCCTCTGTGATTTTGTTTATGTGTGTCTCTCCAGAGTGCAAGTGTGCCGCTATGGACCTAGCGTTCATTGTGGACAGCTCAGAGAGTATCGGTGCCACAAACTTTGCTCTCGCCAAAGACTTTATCATCACAGTCATAGACAGACTGACAAAAGACCAGCAACTCAAGGTAATGTCCAGTCTGAATTCATCTTGGGTTTGGACATTTGACTTCACTGTATTTCATATTCATCCATCTTTGCCGATCCTCTTTAGGATAACCGGCATTTGACCTTTGTGAATTGTGTTGTTTATTCAAAATGACACCAAAAACGTTTTCAGAGATGTTTGGAAATGCTGCCCTAAAAACAGACCTCAAAGTAGAAATTGTGAATGAAAGATATTGCCTCAGGTTTTGGAACTTGCTTTTATGTCTCTCCAGTGACTCTCCTCTTCCAGTGTGGATATAATTAGTCAGGATGGGTGGGACGCAGAAATGTTGACAGAGGAAAACACATGCTCGTAAACATAACACACAGACCAAAACACGCAGTCACCATGCAATGCTTTTCTTTCCAGTTTGCAGGTAATGACTCTGGGTTGAGTGTAGTCCAGTACAGTGGATCGCAAGCCCAAGAAGTTGTCCGACTGGGCAAGGGGATTGGTAGCCTCCTCGCATTTAAACAGTGAGTTCATATGCAATGAAGTCTGTGTTTTAGTATTGAAATAAGCGCATAACCCTCTCCAAGAACAAGCAGTGCAGTTGCTAATTTACTAACTCAATATTGGCTTTTTATTTTCAAGTGTTGTCTCTTGTTTGCTGTCTTATTATTATAGGAGATCAATTAAAATATCATCTCTTTGCACCACTTAAGAAATTGCCCCACAACATGTTCAACCTAGCTTGGCAAAAAATAGTAGCAAGGGAATACAGTTAGCCTAGCTTTATCAAAAGTGCTTTGCAACACCTCTCAAGTGGCCTTTTAACACATTTGTGTTTTTACCGTGTTTATTATGAACAGAAACTGAAACATTGTTGAATAGTTTGAAATTTTGGGAAATGCGCAAATTGGGGTTTTCTCATAGACTGTATGCACGTATTCTCTGTGACCTCCCGGCTAATCCAAAAATGGTCAAAGAGGTGGAGCGTGGATGGAGCTGTGGCGGGCCTAATGAAGCGTACAGTGTATGCTCGCCTCCTGTGACGACAGTCCACCTTTCACTCAAAGCAGAACGCCCTTAATTAGGTTATGCAACTTAAAGCCTGAACATAATTTAAATGGGTGAGTTATAAAAAAATATAAAAAATCATAAAAATATAAAAAATCACCCCTTGTTCAGTTGTCATGAAAAGGGAACTTAGCTATAGAGACCAAACCTGTTTTTTGTACCAGGCTGTAAACATGTTTAATTCTGCTGTAAAGGGCATTTTAACAAGGGGGTGTACGGGGATTGATCCCTTTTGGAGCCAGCCTCAAGTGACCAGTCAAGAAACTGCAGTTTTGGACTTTATTTTTCAGCACCAGAGGTTGCCGGGTGTTTTTTCTTCAAATATGAAATGAACTCTAATGGATGATGAAATACATATCAATCGCCTCATTTGTGGCAGAGCAACAATTTTTATATATGTTGGAGTCTCATACATTTTCTTAAATAGCCATTGATTTGTGATTGTGTGTGTGTGTGTGTGTACAGGAAAGTGAGAGAAATGAAGTGGCTGGCTGAGGCCACGTACACAGGCGAGGCCCTTGACTATGCTCTGAAGAACACAATCGTTGAAATGACTCATGAGAACAGAGTCGTTATCGTTCTCACGGACGGACGTTCTGATATTTCAAGGGATAAGGTTCCCCTCAACGTACTCTGTGGTAATGATCTCCGGGTGAGTACAATACACCTCAATAGACAGTAAACACCCGTGCCACTCGTAGACTGAAATAAAGTAAAGTACCCGCAAAACTTAACACCTATTTTGTCCTCCCCAGGTGGGTGGTTTAGGAGTGAAGGACTACTCAGGCCGTGAGCCCAACAACGAGCAGCTTGGGGAATTGGTTTGTAAGAATGACCCCAAACCAGGCTTTTCCTTTGTCCTGGACAACTTTGCAGAGCTGTTAGATGACTCTTTCCTGCAGAACCTCACAGCCAGAATCTGTCAAGGTGAACACAAACAACACACATAAGTGCACACACTCACACATATATCATTGGTAATTTTGATATTAACATTTTGTACCAACCCCAAATAAACTAAATTATTAACCCTCTTGTTCTCTCATCCAGAAAAGAGGTGCCCTGACTACAAATGTCCCAGTAAGTCTGTTTTTCTTTGTCAATAATAATAGTTTCGCATTTGATTGGACCATGGTTCACTTATTTTGATGTTTACCTTATCAAATGCCAACATGGCATCATGACTTTGCGTAAACATATTATTATATTATCTGTATGCATTTTGAGCTATCCACGTGTATGTCTACGCTGTATACACTCTTAGGAAAACAATAAACGGTTGGGTTTAGGAAAGAAACGCTGGGGACGGCTTAAAAAAAGAAATTTACAAAAGAAACAAACGGCTGAAAAAAGCCACACGCGAAAATAAAACATAAAACAACCAACAAATTAAACTATAAAATTTACAAGTGAATTGAAAATTGTAAAATCGCTTTTTTGGCTGTCTTGCACCTTCCAGTCTGTCATTTACAGAACCACTAAAAACAGCTATTAATCAGATGTATTTGGTGTGTTTCAGTCTCTTTCTCTGAAAGTGCCGATATTTTGGTGATGATGGACAGCTCGGCCAGTGTGGGCCAGAAGAACTTTCAAACAAGCAAGGCCTTTGTCCACCGCTTGGCCGAGCGTTTCCTGACTAGCGAGAAGAAGCGCGGTGCCACTGTCAGAGTGGGTCTGGGCCAGTACAGCCGAAGCGCCAGCATGGAGCAGGGGCTAACTTCCAATTTGACCGTGCTGTCTCATCACATCGAACAGGCGGCCTTCCAAAATGACGGCACCAACGTGTTAGAAGCCATGGAATTTGCCATGAAGAATTTACGTGGCCGTGGGGATGCATCAGGAGGCAGGAAGAAGCTGGTGCTGTTCTCTGACGGCAGGTCTCAGGCCGTCACCGAGCCCCAGCTGGAGAAGCGTGTTCGTGAGGTGGCGGACGCCGGGGTGGAGCTCTTTGTCATCTCTGTTGGCAGCCAAGTCAATGAGGCCAACCTGCGCACGCTGGTGAGCAGGGGGCGGCGGGACGACATCACCTACGCCCAGCGCCACCTGTTCCGTGTCCCAGACTACGCCTCTCTGCTCCGCGGAGTCTTCCACCAAACCGTCTCCCGCAGGGTGTCCATGCCCTGAGGGAGGGGCCCCCGGACAACAGGACCAACACGCTTTAGATTTTTAGTCCCAATATGAATATTCAGTCTCACTCATTTACCATACACTGTGTTTGAGTAAAACCTTTTTTTTTTAAGTCTCACAATATGACGAATGATTGTGTGCCGCGTTATTATGTAACCCACGTAACTTGAGTGGTTAAGGTTAGGATAGCCGATTGGTCAGGGGATAGGACCTGAACAAATAGGGTTACGTTACCTTGCGTAAGCATGGACGCCTGGCCAACAGTAGCGTGTGAATGCTATTGAATTCTCTTTCCTAGAAGTTGCGTGGGTTCCATAATTACGCTAGTGTGGCAGACAATGGAAATGTCTTCATGAAATTGCATGAGACCTTATTACCCTGACTTGAGCCTCCGGGGCAGATTGTGTGCCTTTGCTAGGGTCATTAGATGATATCCCAAATGATGGTGCTGACCTAAATAATTTTAGAGTGTTAGAGATTGTTTGACATTACACAACTGGGAGGAATTGCTGCCTGGCAGGCAAAGTTCAGGGTAAAAAATTCCCACTTCAAAGGGGGTTGCTTCGGACCTGGAGAGCCGTCAGTTATGGCCACAACTAAACTACATTTCTAGCTTTTAAATGCATTGAGTTGATTCTCCTCAGGTATTCTGCATCACTTTCAGCTAGTGTGTTACTTAAACATATTAGTTTGGTTTGAAAATGGCTACACTCTCCTGTCTCTCTCCAGGAATGGAGCTCCTTCCATTCAAACGATTTGTGTTTAGGGTTTAATGTGGAATAATTTTGTAGCTCTTACCACTCTTTGAAGTGGTGTTGGATTTGTGGTGTCACAATTTTACAACGTAAGCATACCAACTGCAGCTGTGGATTGAAAACATACAAATTATTTGGCGAGTTCTTCTGGAACCTAAATGATTGTTAACCTGGAAGGCTGGCGCATGATTGGCCAGTCATCCTTATTTGAGATTTTGCCCCTACAGTATAAAACATATTGAAAAGGTCAGTTGGAAAAGCTAACTTAGTAAAAACTCAAACCCAACTTCACTTGAAAGCTCTATTAGATCACCATACCGACAAAACAGGATATGCCATCAGGCAGACCCCCCAAACAAACCCATCACCTGGTTCTAATGAGGACCCGGCAGCCGGACTCAACATGTGTGATTCTGCCCAAGTGTGTGCATCTGTATGTGTGAGAGTGTGAGCGCCTCTGTGTCAACATCAATTATGTACTGTATATGTATGTGGAGGTGATGTTTTATGTGGCGCCTTGGGCGCTTGTTCCATAAACAGCTGTGCTGGGGTCACCGGTTTAAATGACAGAATGACAGAAACCTGTTCTTTGTTGTCTGCGCAGCAGAGAGGCCTCTATCAAACACACACACACACACAACACACACACACACACACACACACACACACACACACACACCTCCGTGCTTCATCAGTCGTGTAGGAAAACATCAGTCATGGTTGAATGCTGAAAAAAAGAAACCTAATGGGATTTAGCCCCTCACACCCACATACACACAGAAAACAGTGTGTACCTTTTTTAGATCCTCTCAGCTGTAAGTTCCACACCTTGTTATTATCTGTGGTGCTATTAGTCTCAGTGTGTCCGCCTCTACCCATGTTGTTAAAGAAGATATTTTTACCTGAGGAACAAAACTTTAGTAGTGTTGTAAGACCTCCTTCAATAAAGGTTGCTACCCCAAGTGTCTCAGCTCACTTTTTTCCCACACATACACAGACTTGAAATCTGTGGCTTCCAAAGCCAGTATACAAAGATCAATTTTCATATGGTGATACATAAATATACCGCTAAAGATCCTCCTAATGTAATTTTACATAAAACACTCTTATACTTTGGTGATCCCCTGACTTTCTATCCAGTCAAAAAAAATCCAATACTTTGTATTTAGTGCCAATTAGCAAATGTTAGCATGATAACCTTAACATCAGTATTTTAGCATTGTCCTTGTGTACATGTTAACATGCTGACATTGTGTTCACATGTTGCGTCTGAACGTGTTAACATTTAATAATAAGTATACAGCCTTAGCCGCTGGCATAGCTGTAGACTATTTAAGTCTTGCAAATTTGTTGCTGATCTGGGATGCAGTTACATTGCTACTGTGAGGTAGCCTCGTGAAACCGTCCTGATCTTGCAAGCTCCAGTTTTCTACTCGCAGATCAGTCTGGCATCTTGAAAATTTGGAGCCGTTCGCCAAACGACTGACCAATCAGCGTTGGTTTTGAGGCGGGTTTAGGTGTGACGCAAAGAGAAGCGACTGTTCAGTCTAAACAACATGGCAGCTTCCACGGATGAGATGAGCGTAGCTATCGCGCAAGTTTTATCCGAGTTAGAAAGTATTCCTTCATTGAAAGAAGAGCAAAAAACGGCACTGGAGGCTTTTCTCTGAGGAAAATATGGTTTTGCTCTTCTCCCGACTGGTTTCGTCAAGAGTTTGATCTGACATACCAACACAGGTGGTATATTCAGTTTGATTTTGTAGGCTCACTCAATTTTGACCCACTGTATTTTATGTAGCTGTGTGCACAGTTCTTAGCTGCTCTAGCGGTGCGTCTCTAGGGCAATGTTGAGCAGTAGATTGGGCCACCACTTTTGTCCAGAGTGAAATATCTCCTAATATTCCTTACTTTTGGATGAATGGCTTTCAAATTTGTGCTGTAGAAGATAATCCACATCGCTCATGGTGACCACAGTTACTTTACTCTATAGTTACTTTAAAAGAAATACTAACTTCTGCTAAGTACGAGCAAATGACAAAATAGCCATCCAAATTCCAGTGTCGCAGCAGGATATCAGCCCCCACTTGGCTTCAAATCTGTGCAATTTGCATTCTTGCCAAAGGCTTTGAGCATGCGTATTGTTGTTCTCCCATTCTCATGGCATGTGACTGTCTATTTTGGAGGATCGTAGTTCTTAGAACGCTGTTTTGATGGACTTTTTAGGTTCTATTCTAGAGTAAAACACAAGAAGAACCTGGTGTGACGTAAGTGTACATTGATTGGTTGAACACATTAGCCACTGCAGCATCGGAAACCAACTCAACTTACCATACTAACCGGTGGCCAGTTTATGTCACCAAGCATTCCTATTGGCAGTTATTCCAGAATTATATGACCCATAGCAAAGGAAGGAAAATTCAAGATGAAACTAGTCAACCAAATAGACATTGTGCAATTTCTCATTCATCTCAATTGTCACTCCAGAGAAATACAGATGGTTTAGTCTCACAGTGATCACTGTGTGGACTCTCTAAATTTTCTTACAGGTATCTCATTTCTGGAGTCTTAGGTAAAAGAAAAGTCAGAGTAGTGAAAGCTCTCAAATAACTTCAATATGATACTAAAATTATTGGATATACGTACATGTACATATCTCAGGCCCTCATGTACCCTCATGCACGGTGGCTCAGTGGTTAGCACTTCTGCCTCACAGTTCGAGTTCTGGGTTCGAGTCCAGGTCGTTCCGGGCCTTTCTGTGTGGAGTTTGCATGTTCTCCCCGTGTTTGCGTGGGTTTCCTCCAGGTGCTCCGGTTTCTTCCCACCATAAAGACATGCATACTAGGACTACAGTTGAAAATTAGCCGACTGGCTAACACTGGCGCATTTACAGAAATGTTGATTAATGTGCATTGTCCTAATCAAATAAACTTACTTACTTACCTACATTTGCAAACGTAGCGTTATCAGCGCCATGGCCAACCCGCAGAAAGCGCACGCTGTGATACTTCAGCTTACGTCGTATTTATCAAACCTGCAGTTCATCGGGTAATCAGCACCTTTCTCCGCCCACTATAACATAAATTGCGCTGTAGCAAAGCATTAAGTACTGGTGCTATGATATGGCTGAGTGCAGACTGCGATATTCCCACAGCTGATGCTATGACTGTTTGAAATGATTCTGATGCCAATATTTGTAATGTAGCGAGGAGTTTAACAACAGCTGGAATGGAATATTCTATGGAATATTACTCTGATTTCTTCCAGTAGCCTAACTGTAATATTGCATGGCTGCTTAATCTGTAACGCTTAATGACTTTGTGTTCACTCAACTGCAAAAGTGTCATCCTTGTGGCAAAAAATCCTTTCAGCTCCTTGGCCTATGTCTTCGTCTATATGGCATATGCGTATGCGAGGAAACCTGCTTGCGGCTGGTTTACACTTGCTTTTAAAGTGCCCATATTATGAAAAAATCACTATTTCAGGTATTTGGGGTGTTATTTTATGTCTCTGGTGCTTCCACATGCATACAAACTTGGAAAAAAAAACATCCATGCTGTTTTGAGTGAGATACGGCTTCTGAATGTAACCTGCCTTCAGTCTCCGGGTTAGCTGTTCAAAATCTGCAGGGCTTTCTACGTCACTAGCCGAAACGAAGGGGCTAACCGTAGCATGCTAGCGCTAGCATGCTAGCTCGTTCTCAATGGCAAACACTTCTACAACACACACTAGTTCACCATAATCTACAAAAGAACTACTTATATGTCCCTGTTCTGCAGGTATTCCACGCAAAGTTGGAATTGCGCCCTCGTTTAGAAGAAGTCTCCCGGCTAATCCTACCTTGTAACTGAACAAAGTTGCGAAGCGCACGTTGCAAAACAAATACGCCTGAAGTGGACGCAAAAGCGTTAGTACATCTGGCCCTCAGTGTCCTGGTAGCTCACCTGGTAGAGCATGTGCTCTGTATACTAGAGCATCCTACACTGCAGCCTTGGTTTAATTCCAACCTGCCGCCCTTTGCTGCATGTCGTAACTCCGACACAAATAAGCACAGAATGATTAAAAAATGAGACGTTCCAGTTAGTCTCAGAAAATCAAAATTCACAACAGATAAGCAACAGATTTTGTTCCTATGCGAAAATTACTTTACACTTACACTTACATTACATTACACTTTTTTCTGTTGCAAAGCCCCAATTTGCTTGCCCCAAATGAACCATCACCTCTACTCCTAAACATCACTATGTGAGCATTGTCAAGCACCTCTGTGCCCATACAGCCTCTTAAAACCACAAAACAGTGGTTTAATTAATATGACAATATGTTAATATGTTATGATAATATATTACAACCTGTCGTACACCGCTGTTATCTGACTGCTCTTTTTTCCACCCTGTTGACCTTTAGTTATGTGTCATGTCCCCTGATCTTAGCCATTAACTTAGTGAGTAAAATGTTATAATGACCACTAATAAAGACTCAGGTTGTCGAAAAAAGCTGATTTATTCTTTAACTACCGAGTGCAGCAATGTGACAGTTTAGTAGGCGGACTCCATATAAACACAAGTCTCAAGTCAAACCCACTATGTCAGCAAGTATCTGCCTGCTAAGCTGCCCTTGAGCAACGCATCTCTACCAGCTCAAGGGTTGCTGTGCTGCAGCCGAGCCTGACCTCTGACCTCCCTGTTGATGAGGGGCAAGAGAAGACAGAATTCCTCCTTCAGGGGTCAAGGGTGTATCACTGCAAACTGCATCTTTTTGTTGTATCCTACTCTTCACTGCTGGATGTGCAGAAAATATACAGTACATTGACACACAAATGTTAAAGTGTTTTCTTCTCTATGGCTCAATGAGACACTCAGGACCACAGGGAAAAAAAACAGTAAAGTAAGTTAAACTGTTCCACTGAAATTCTGCTGCAGTGTGAGTGTGAGTGTTTTTTATTAAACATTCATACTCCCACTGCAGCAGAATTTCAGTGGAACAGTTTAACTTACTTTAATGTTTTTTTCCCTGTGGTCCTGATTTTGAGCCATTGTTTTGATCTTTGCTGTGTGCATTTGTATGAGAGTGTGTGCACGTTTGTGCGCTGCATGTCTTTGCACTGTTTGATAAATCACTTCCTGTGTTAAAGTCATTTCTGAAGAACAAGAGCCAAAACTGCCCTTATCAGAGCATTCCACAGAGCCCCTGTTTGTGTGTGTGTGTGTGTGTGTGTGTATTAGTTTGTTTGTTTGTTTGTTTGTTTGTGTGGTGATGCATTTTTCTGTGCATGATTTACAGCATCCGTGCATGTATAGCTGTGTGTATGTGTGTGTATCTGAGTGTTTGCATATGGGGGGGACTGTTCCTCAGAAATTTATCTTGGCTCCTCTGTCGTTTGACTAAGACCCAATTTCCTCTCTCCTTTTTTTCTGAAGCCCTAGCGATTGGACCTCTCACTACCATCTTACTCTCAGACCTCAGAACAACCTTTTACCACCGAAATTCACTGGTAGTGACATAAGTTTCGCACATGAACTTAACCGTACGTGTTCATGATGTGTGCACAACCCTGTGTGTGTGTGTGTGTGTGTGTGTGCGTGTATTTGTGTGTGAGTGTGTGTGTGTGTGTGTGTTCATTATGCATTGAGGTAACGACTCCCAGCTGTCTTGTCTGAACAGAAAGCACATCTGGTGGAAAGGAGGGGGAAAGATTCCAAAAAAGAAGCCAAGGAAAAGAGAAGTAAATGTTAGCTTATCATAAGTTAAATGTAATATCTTGTGTGTTTGTTCTTTAATATATACCGTGTATAGAATTTCAGATTTAGGAGCTGCACTGGAAAACATCTGACTGAACGGTATCACACCCATAACATGCAGATAGTCGTATCTGGGCATGCTGCAGATGAACATGTATCTGCTGTTTGAATGTGTGGATTTGTGCATGTGCGTGCATATGCTTGCTTTGCTTTTATGTCTATATTGTCGCCTTGTCTTTTGTCTTTGTGCTTGTTTGCATATGACAAAAACTGAGTCGCTCCTTGTGTGTTTTCCATGGAATAGTGAGAAAAAAGTTATAGCGAAGTTGGGAGAGTAGAGCTGTTTATGATTCTGGAACTGATTATATAGAAATCCCCCCAGACTGTAACGTTCTTTCAGTCCATGTGAAAGAAATAATGAAAAAAAAAATGAAAGAGTGAGAGAGAGTGTGTGTGTGTGAGAAAGAGGAGAACAGAGACTGGTTTACTCTTATTTGGGAGGGAGGTCATTCCTATTCTATGAGTCACACTTTTAAGAGAGACCAGAACCCCCCACCCTCTCAATCACATGCACATGCACATGCACACGCACACGCTCACTGCTCCACTCTCCTCTTCTCTTTTTAAGGAAAAACTCTTCATGGGCCAAGACAGAGAGAACCGCTTTATAGAGTAATAACTCTCTCCAGAAGCTGCCCTTCTCCTACTCCTTCTCTTCTTTTCTTTGCACTAAGTAAAATGCAGACTGCTGTCTCACCTCCATCCACCCCTAGACTGATGACAGCCCACTATACCTTCAGATAAAGTTAAACTTAAAAAGCATGAGGGATTAAAACGGAAAAACGTGTGTCTATATATATGTTACGGTTCTGCAAGTGCAACATCAGCCATGTCTAATGACAGATGAGGTCAGATCAAACTTGTGATGTGATATTCCTAAAGATATGGATTCCAGTCTCTGGTCATCCACTTAAGCACCTGCCATACTCCGTTGACCCAAATGGCCCCCTCATCTCCCTCTCATGGGACGGATGGATGTGGACTTTGATGTAAAAGCTAGGGCTGCACAATATATTGTTTTTTATCATCATTGCGATATCAACTGTCACAATAATCATCACACATCGCAAAAGGCTGCAACATATCACGGAAGACACTCAGAGATTTTTGTGTTAGTTGAAATATAGTTGAAATCAAATATCAGTAGAAAACTGCACTTTCAAATGTAACAGTTATTCTTTTTTTAAGTGGTGCCTTTTTATTCAATTCAATGTTCAGTTTGTTCAATAAAAGAATGTTGGAAATGGTTTCCTTATATTTGTTTTAAATTCAACAAGCAATTTGTGGTCTTCCAGCAGAATACTGAAAGCAGCAGTAAGGCAGAACTGAGTCCACTTTAATCTGTTTATTTATCGCAAGTAATAAGTAATATCGCGATATTCAACAACATTATCACATATCAAATATTTTCCTCATATCGTGCAGCCCTAGTAAAAGCCTGTTCACGACATCGCCTCCCGTATCCTGGCCTGGATAAAACATTAGGTGGCAGGCCACATCAGAGAATTCAAGCAAATTAGACCCTCTGATATGCTCAAGTGTTTGTCTGCAACATATAATTAGCAACAATGAACTGACAAGAAATATGCTTTACATGCTTTACATGTGTAGAAGTAAGTGTCTGTGCAGATGTGTACAAACATGGTAAATCCTCTCACAGGGAGACCTCCCACCAACACTCTAACACATACGGATAGGCAAACATGCAGCTGAAGCACCTACATGCGTATAAACATGGTGAGCAGACTCATGAGCAGTCTGTTGCTGTTTATATCAAGTATAAACTCCTCTCACTCGGCCTACTAATTGTAACCAGACCACCAGACATAAGCAGGGTCCGTGTGTGTGTGTGTGTGTGTGTGTGTGTGTGTGTGTGTGTGTGTGTGTGTGTGTGTGTGTGTGTGTGTGTGTGTGTGTGTGTGTGTGTTTATGAGTATGGGGGTTAAGTCTACTCTTTATCCTGTTCTATTTCAAACTGACTCACCACATGTATGAGATTAACTGTGAAAACCTCCTAAATGCTCTATCTCAGGGACATGAAAGCTCAGTGTCCCCAGGGTTCTCATGTGTTTGGCTGAGGGACACATCCATAAAAATGTAATATCTACGGATACTAAAAGGGCATTACAATCTGTTTGTGGAGAGGTGTGGGGGGAGGGGGGTGGGCTGTTCAAAACTCAAGCTGCGCTTTGGCATCCTCTTTTACTGGTTCATGGCAGTAATACTGGGGGTACACGCGCGCGCCCTTACACGGCTCCTGAGGAGCCATGGCGCCTCCAAGCGGACAGCAGTGGACACTGGGGTGCGTCGTACGCGTACAGGAGGAGGGATCAGAGCTTGTTGCTGGGGCTGGACCGGGACAGGAGAGCGAACGGACGGCTCTTCTGCGGGAAGTGAAAGCCCATCCAGAGCTTTGTTTCCCATTTTTCTAACTCCCGTATCTCCCTTTTCTTTCTCGGCTTTTACCTCCTGCTGATATGAGAAGATAAATCAACAGAGGATCAGCTGCTAACGAAGTTTTGAAGTTGTTGGAAAGAGTTCAGGTAAGCAGCACTTTTACGCACAAGTACCAATCTCTCTCTCCCTCTATCTGTCTCCTTCTTTCTCCTTGTGTCTCTATCTGTCTTTCTCTTTGCCTCTTTGAATGTCTTCAAACTTACTCTCATCAACAGAAATGAGGGGAAATGAGGGGTTTTCCCAGCCAAACCAAACTGCTGCGCAAGAACAAACTTTCAGTAGTACGCAACTCCTTCAAAATCCAAGTAATTACCCAAGGAGAAAAAATAAATAAAACATAAAGCATGGGCTCTATCAGTCGTGCTGGTATCTCTGCATGTTCTTGCATGATATTTACCTGTGCAGTGGTGAAAGGCAATGGGGTCTCCCACTCACTCCCATGGCCTGGACACTACAGTGGGAGAGGAGTGGGAACCTCTGCAGGAGCGACCTCTTCGCAGCTCACAGCTGTCCGTCCGCCAGAGGGAGCCACAGCAAAGCGCGTGGCTGGTTGGTGTGCACTTAAAATGTTCTTAAAATTATGTGTCTGAAAATATTTTTGTAGTTAGTGTAAATTGAATGTACTTCAAATTGCATTACATTTTTAACAACTACCTTCAGAAAATAATAATTTGAAGGCAAACTGCTTGTGGGATGGCATTTATTTACAGGGAAATTTATATTATAAATGTTTTTCTTAAGAGGAAGAAGTTTTCTCCGATTGGTCACTTGTAAAGATGCAGTGAATACAGTTGGCAGGATGTCTAGTGGTGGACACTCGCTGGCTGAGATCTTGTAGCTGATGAAGAGTGACTGATAGACCAACTGTAGGCTTTATTGACATGTTGCTACCAGTGTGCTGAGTGTTCAATGGATGTAAGGGCTGTCAGCTGCCCTCCAGAGGCCCTTCCTTTCTGCACATCCAGCAGGGTGGGATTAATAATCAGGCAAAGTGTGCACTATCCCGGGCCCCTCCTCTCAGGGGCCCTGAAGGCCTCTTATCAAGTGTGTGTCAGCTGGTTGGTTTGTGGTAATCTGATTAATAATTTATTTTGGAATATGCACACCTTAGATAACAAAGGACAGGCAGGTCCAGCATGATTACCTGTCTTGTCAGAATTTAATTAAGAATGGCCAATAAACCAGAACACGATTTTTCTCCCATCCTGGAATGCTGTATGGACTAGCAAGACCTTCCTCCGCAGCGCTGTGGAGGAAGGTCTGGCAATGTGAGACTACATAATGCATATCCCTACATAAAATTGTGTTTGTGTAGTCAAATTACAAATAAGGATCAATGTGCCAGGGCCCCCGAACAGGTGAACAGAGGTTCGCTGCGAGGGAAGGGAAAGCCTCTGGAGGGCTCTCTGCTGCCAAATGCATGTCTGTTCATTTTGTTTCATCACGCAGTCATGTTTGTAAAATCTTTTCTTGACTTGAAAACAATGAGGTGCTATATTTAGATAAGTTAATAAGTTAAATTTTTAAGACTCAAGCACTTAGGCCTGTATGTATTTAATGCATCTGATTGAATTTCTATTGGTTATGGCTGAAGTTTGGCAGCATGTTAAGGCCTTTGTCCAGGTTTCTGCATGAATAATCCATTATAAGGCAAATGTCAGCCTATGTTAAGATCAGTCACTTCGTCCAGCCTCTGTCGTTTCTATGTCCACCATTAAATACAAGAAAGAAAGGCCATGTGTAACTCTTGATCATTTCAAACCTATTACATAACTCTGTGGCAGCCATTTTGTTCCATGGGACATGGGACAGTCAGTAGTAGTCCGTGTTTTTCATACAATTAACTGATGCCAGATGCAGAATCTAGAAAAAGAAATTATAAATATGAATCTGAATATTTTGGCATTCAACTACTACTAAATAATTACATGACAATAATAATGTGGAATGACAAGACAATTCTGTATTATTAGACTACACCAGAGTGAAAGGCTATTAGACTGGTTATTTTAAGATAGCCACATATAATCCTCTTTTCTGTCACATATGTCTTTCCATTTCTGCGATTCAGTGTTTTTTCTGTATTTTATGTCTTTTCCATGAGTTCTTTTTTCACTTTATTGATCTTGAGACATAAAGTGAGAAATACACAAGCATATTGTTGGCTCAGTGGAGTGTCTTGTGCCCTTGTGTGTCAGACAGGAGAAGAGGAAGATGTTGGGGTTAGAGGTCATCGTGCTCTGTCTTCTTTTTGGAGCCCTGACTCACGGCCAGCCAACACAGTGCAACAGTGAGTGCCATGAACCTGATCCCTTACAGCCATAGTAACACGGCATGTTAAAATGTGAACAGTTTTAGTGACATAACATGGAGCATTTCATCTTGCTGATTTAAATGCATTGCACTTGTCATGGAAGCTTTACCTGTGTATTTTTCTGTGTTTCCTCCAGAGAAGAATGATTGTGCAGTAGACGTGTACTTCACCATAGACACATCTGAGACCATCGCCCTGCAGGAGCCACCCCCTGGAGCGCTGGTGGAGAGCATCAAGGTTCCTCATTTTTCTCCAACACAAAATATCCCTGTTTTATAGTGTCATCATCCCTTAATGACACTCGACCAAGTGGGCTGTATTAGCCATGTTGTATAATATGTTGTACCTTGTTGTTGTAGACATTCGCTGCGCTATTTGCAGAGCGTTTGGAAGATGCTGAACTTAAAGGTGTCGTGCGGATCAACTGGAACATCGGTGGACTGCACTTCTCCCAGATCCAGAAAGAGTTCAGTACCATCGGACCCAAGAACAATTTCATCACTGTGAGTGACACACACACATCCCTTCACATCCCAGATACCATCAAGTTTAAGATTAAATAGTTTGTATAGATCAGATTTGGGTGTTTTATGTACCTAAGTAAGTACCGAATTAGAGGAATTTGATAACTTTGACATTTAGCCTACAAATGATGTACAATACTGGTTAAAGCTGCACCAGGTATCATCACATGTTGGCAGCTAAATTAAAGTGATGGTTCGGAGTAATTTCACCCTAGGGTCCTTTGCACCATGATCTCGAGCCAAACACCCCCCCAGAAGCTTTTTTCACCTGGGTGCGTATCGATAGGTGTTAGCGTGAAGTAGCATTATTCGAATAGCGGGGCTAATGGATCGGAGTGTCTCTTAACATTACCCCTACTAATAATGCCCGAAATGATACCAAACGTCTACAGTAGTACAAATAGGTTATGCACTCATAAAACGATGGATTGTAAAATTTGTAAGTACACCAGAAGTTTATGTAAATAACACTTGCCTGCTGGCTTCTGCTTTCTGCTGCTGCTGCTGCTGCTGTTACTACCAGGCAGTAAGAGTGCTTAGGGACATCTACAAATTACAACACCAAAAAGAGATGCAACAAAAATATTTATTAATTTAATGATTAAATAAGGTAATGTCTCCAAACTTACCTCAATTATTACTTGTCTCCTGCTAGTTATATTACAGCACTTACTTTAAAAAATAAGTTAAATTAAAAAATATTTTTGTTGCAATTTTTCGGTGTTGTAATTTGTAGACGGCCCTAAGCACTCGTCTTACAGCAGCAACAACAACAGCAGAGAGCAGAAGCCAGCAGGCAAGTGTTATTTACATAACCTTCTGGTGTACTTACAAACTTTACAATCCATCGTTTTATGAGTGCATAACCTATATATACTAGTGTAGACCTTTGGTATCATTTCGGGCATTATTAGTGGGGTAATGTTAAGAGACACTTCGGATCCATTAGCCTCTGCGCTAAGCTATTCAGCGGATAACGCTACGCTACCTTAACTCGGTTCAATGTTAGACCCAGGTGAAAAAGCTTCTGGGGGTGTTTGGCTCGAGGTCATGGTGCAAAGGACCCTAGGGTGAAACATCTTCAACCATCACTAAAAAAAAAAAAAAAAAAAAAAAAAAAAAAAAAAAAAAAAAAAAAAAAAAAAAAAAAAAAAAAAAAAAAAAATTAAATCATGGAGTTTTGCATCTTTGTGGATGGAGATTTCTGACCTGGTTTATCAGTGTTTTAAGCCCCCAACGTCTCTACTAGTCTATTACTTACTACTACTCTACTCTCGCACTAGGATTAGGCAATTGGTTAGGGTTAGGGTTAGGGTTAAGGTTAGGGTGAGGTGCCTTGAAGTCAACGGTCAAAGCGCTGCCTGGCTGGAGACACTGGGGGCTTAAAACACCATCGAGCCCTGACCTGTGACCGCACATCGTCTTCATGTTTGTTTTTTAGCTCACCACACACTTGTTGACGCCAGTGACAACAGCTTAGCACAAAGACTGGAAATGGGGAAACAGTTAGCCTGGGTCTCAACTAAATCTGCCTACCAGCACTTCTAAAGCTCACAAATTAACAAGTTATATATTGTTTGTTTAATTCATACAAAAAACAAACGTGTAAAAATTACAATTAGCTGTTGTATGGGGAATTATGTGCCGAACTATTTCTTGACTGGGAGCAGTAAACTTCCTGGAGTCTTCGCTGGTCACCTGGCAGCTGGTCCCAGCCAAGAAATAATCCAGCGCATAACCTCTGTAAAGCAAGGCATTGCTGTTTTTACATACAACAAGGCTAGTTTTTGTGCTAAGCTAACTGACAATATATTAAACGGATACATATGAGAGTTACGATCTTCTCATCTAATTCTTTGCCAGATAATGAATAAGTGTATCCCCAAAATGTGTTCCGTGGTTATTTATTTTATTATTCCAACACAGCATCTGAAGATTAGGTTAAAATACAGGAGCCACCTTTAGTCCCATACCATTTCAGTTTATATCAATCAATAAATCAAATTACCCCAGAGTGACGCAGATACCTTCAGGGCCCCTGAGGGTCTTGGGTCCCTGGGCAGTTGCCTGCTTTTCCTGATTGGTAATCCAGCCTTAACAAGTCACACTTGTCAATGTTTCCAGGGCGTCAAGGCAATCCAATACCTGGGTAAGGGTACTCACACCGACTGCGCCATCAGCAACATGACCGAAAAAATGCTGCGCTTTCCCTCTACTACCAGCCCCGGTTTGGTCCGATTCGCTGTGGTCATCACCGACGGCCACGTTACTGCGAACCCATGCGGGGGCATCAAAATGGCAGCAGAGAGGGCTCGCGAAAAGGACATCCATATGTTTGTCGTGGCGGCATCAAGGAACATCGAAGAGACAGGGCTGAGGGAGATCGCCAACTCTCCTGCGAGCGTCTACAGGAGGGATTTCATGGCTGTGGATCTGAGCCAGGGCAGAGCCATCATACATGAAGACACCATTAACCGCATCATCGACACCATGGTAACACGCAAACACACCCACAGAGACACACAGAGAAACACAAAACATGCTGAATGCCTCTCCTGCTCACACCTTGTTCCATTTGTGTTCACAGAAACATTTGGCGTTTATACAGGTAAGAATACACACACAACTAATAATCATAAAGATTTATGTTTCAGACTGTATCAACACTGACTGTATGTCTTAATTTCCTGTATGACATAGTGTTACAATGTGACCTGTCTGGAGACAACAGGGCCTGAAGGTCCAACAGGTCCCCGAGGACAAAAAGTGAGCTTCACACGTACACACACACTTACAGAAACTGCACACTCGTGACATTCATCCTCATCCTTTTCATTCACATATTTTCTCCTTTTAACTCGTTGATTGCAGGGAGCTAAAGGAGACAACGGCGACCCAGGTCTAAAAGGATTAAAAGGTCGCCCAGGAGACCCCGGTATCGAGGGTCCCATCGGTCAGCCCGGTAGCAAAGTAAGACACTGAACATCCACCAACTCATCAGCCCATATTTACTACAGTATCACAACGTTTGTATCTATAGTGTCATAAACTATTTTTCTTTACGCTTTTTCCTCTCTGTAGGGACAACCAGGTGTACAAGGTGATAAGGTGAGGCATCGCTCTCCTTTTGTGTGGATTAGGTTCATCAGTGCATGACTTAAGTATTTGAATAAATGAATGGGTTTGTAGATGAAAGATAATACAATGTGGAGTCAAATGAGTTCATAATCTGTTGAATGAATAAGCACATATTGATCGTAGTAAAATGACTGCTGATCTTGTGTCTGCCCACAGGGAGAGATTGGTACTCAGGGGAAAAAGGTAGGACTTTTTTCTTATTTATGATTTATTGCTTAACCAAATCTGTTAATTATCATTCATTTTGTAAAGGTATCGGTCTTTCTCTTCTAAGTGTCTCTTTTCTTTGACGTTAGGGCGTGGCTGGCGTTGAAGGGCGCAATGGTACAGATGGACAGAAGGTAGGTGCTGTATAAGGCTGATATTGTACATTTAGGGAACAAGATGCAACCTAGTTATTACAGACTTAATAAAACTGATTCTATTCCACAAGTTTCAAATAGTGGATGTCTGATTTTGCAGAGAAGCTCCAGTTTTGTAATGTAGTTTTTTCCCCTTTATCTTATTCTTCTCACCAGGGTAAAATTGGACGGATCGGCGCTCCCGGCTGCAAAGGAGACCCAGGCGACAGAGTATGACATTCAACACTATTTGAAATGATCAGTACAGCCATAATGTGTTGTGTTATGGCCTATTTATGTTGTGTGTTTGATGCTTTGTAGGGTCCTGATGGTCACCCCGGAGACGTCGGTGAACGTGGTTTTGCTGGTACTAATGGAGAAAAGGTACATGGTCTTCACTTAAAAACAAAAACTATATCAGTAATCCAATATGTGGTTAAACTCTGCCTGACTCTGTGTGGTGTGTGTGTGTGTGTGTGTGTGTGTGTGTGTTTGTGTCGTCTTTAGGGTGATCCCGGTCGCCCTGGAAGACCTGGTCCCTCTGGCCTGTCTGGAGAGACTGGACCAAAGGTAAACCTGGGGACAGGGATAGCTGCTCTTTGCTTTGACAGATATTAGGCCTCAGGTCATGTTAAATGGTTTAAGGAATGTTGGAGGTGAAAGGCTAAACTCTGGTGCTTCTTCCACAGGGAGAGAGGGGAAGTCCTGGATCACCTGGCGTCCCTGGACTGAAAGGAAACCCAGTAAGACAGACAGACAGACAGACAGAAATACATTCAAAAATACTCATTATATGCATCATGTAGCTCACCTGTGTGTTGTTCTTCTTAGGGAACCCCTGGAGATCCAGGAGTCAGAGGAGAACCGGTAAGAACATCTGATTCACCCAACTTATAATGTTCCCCTTCATCGTTCGCTTGCATGGCTTTATGTTGACTTTCCAATTGTTTTCGTGTTCTAGGGGAGAAGAGGAGACTATGGGCCAAAGGGTGCTCAAGGGTCAGATGGAGTTAAGGGAGACAAGGTAGGAAATTGTGTACACAGTCGCACAAGAGTGAAACATTTTTGTATTATGAACTTTTTGCCTTGACTCAAAGGATTTCCTTCATTATAAGACATTACTCCACCACTAGGGGGCTCAACGCTGATTTTATGTTTCAGGGTGAAATGGGGCCAGAAGGCTTGAGAGGACTTCCAGGTGAATCCGGAAACAAAGGAACAAAGGTGAGAAGAGTCATATTACCTTTATTATCTGTATATGTTAATATGAACACCATACACAACTATTTAATCTAACCACTATTGTTGCACCTGTTGTCAACTTTCTGCCTCTGAACAGGGAGACAATGGCCTGCCAGGCCCCAGGGGACCACCGGGGACACCAGGAGAGGCTGGGAAAAATGTAGGTTAAGGGTCTCATTTGAGCATCACGTTAAAAAGATACATTACGTAATCTTGTTTACATTAACACTGTTGGTGTTATAGGGTACCAGAGGTGACCCTGGTGATGCTGGACCAAGAGGCGATCCTGGACAGATTGGACCAAAGGTATGTGTGTGAAAGTGTTTTAGCATCTTCCTTGGACCCTTTTTAGGGTCTCTATAGCTGCAGTTTGTCTTGACCGTTCATTTTGTCTCTATTCAGGGAGACCCTGGAAGACCTGGTTTCAGCTATCCTGGGCCTAGAGGATCATCGGTAATGTACACATGCACTTTGTCTCTTTGCGTTTGCTAGCCAGAGTGACACACTTGCCTGAGAAACCTTTCTTCCGCTGTTGTACAGGGTGAGAGAGGAGAGAATGGCAATCGTGGACCTCGCGGTGGCAGAGGAGACTGTGGTCCAAAGGGTGAACCAGGAGTTAAAGGACCTTTGGGAGAGGACGTGAGTAACTCATTGTAGTTGGCTGTATGCTGTTAAGCAAGAAGTGTACAGTAGCCTACAGGTGCACAATGCTATTTTTTCTGCTTACAACAGGGTGAGCCAGGATCTCAGGGTGAACCTGGCCTAAGAGGGCCAAGAGGAGAGCTTGGGCGTGATGTAAGTATACAAAAACCACACAAATCAGGAAAACACACATACAGGTGCTTTTCTACTCACTGATATAGGGAGTTAGCCTAGAAATCTAGACGCACCCTAGTGGCAGCAAATTTATTTTGCAGCCAGGGTCAGTCTAGGCACTCTCCGTTGGCTTGTGAGCTGGAAAAAACAAATTTTGGTCAGGCCAATCACATTGTGTATAGAATCGGGGGGCGGGCTTATGGCTGCTGCTGCTGGGAACAGCGGTCTTCTGGAAGACTTGGAGTTAAGCTTTTCTTTGAGAAAAGAACAAAGAACGGCACTGAAATCATTCTTGAAAAAGGAAGATGTGTTCGGAGTTTTGCCGACCGGATACGGCAAAAGTTTAATCTATCAACTAGCTTCGCTACCTTCTTCGTTGCTCTGCCTGGTTGTAGCGCTATCCTATTGTGCAGAGGGAATTTGAAAGACAACTGTTTATCCCGCCCCTCGGATTGAGCCCTGCCAATGGTGAGTTCCCAGACCCAACATCTTGATGTGGGTCTGGCTTTTCAGGTTAATAGGGAGTTGCATCCAGCTAGGAAATGCCAACCTAAGCTGATGTTTAGGCCTACTTGTTAATGATTTACTTTATCTGCTAGCAATCCCAAACCAGACAAAAGCTGAAAGGCAGGATGTGATATTTTTGTGTTCTCTTCCTCCACAGGGAGATCCTGGCCCTGAGGGAGATCCCGGCCTCACTGTAAGAGCATTTCATCTAACCACTCTTTTGTCACTGGCACATCAACAGAAACATGATAGATATAATGATATTATGTTGTTTTTTTTACTGCAGGAATGTGATGTTATGAACTACATCAGGGAAACATGTGGCTGCTGTGGTGAGTTTAGTTACCACTGTCTTTCTATTCAGTGGTCTGAACATGCTCTGCTAGGCTATCAGATTCTTACAGTCTGTGTATTTATCTGCAGATTGTGAGAAACAATGCGGAGCCCTGGACATTGTGTTTGTGATCGACAGCTCCGAGTCAGTGGGTATGACCAACTTCACCCTGGAGAAGAACTTTGTCATCAACACCATCAACAAACTGGGATCCCTTGCCAAAGACCCTAATTCAGACACAGGTTGACATGCACATGTTCCCTTGCTTTTTAGATGACTACAGAATTAGTCCAAAAAACTTTACAAGATGGCTGCCAACTTGCACGAACGGTTACTTGTATTCCAGAAGAAACATGTATTTTTAGGGTGTACACAGACTGTTCTTATGTCTCTTTTGTCCAGATGTTTCTTAATTAATCAGGGCTGATGTGCTGTCAGACCCGATGTGCTGTCTGCACACATAAGGCAGATGGGAGTCATCACAGTTATGTTTACATGTTCCTCTCACTATATTTCTGACATTTACCAATACATACATACATACATACATACATTATTCTTTAAAAAAAAACCCACATCAAACCATTTTACTGGGTGACATTTTTCTACATGACTATGAACATGGGCACTTTGTATAAAAAAATGGAATCATAATCTTCCTCGTGTCCACTCTGAGTACTGATCTCACATCATGTACCACTGTACATACACATCTCTCACATTCCTGACTGACTTTTCAGGATGCAGTGAAGCGCTTGGAGTGGATTGCTGGAGGAACATGGACTCCATCAGCTCTGAAGTACGCCTATGACAACCTGATTAGGGACAGCCGCAGAGCCAAAGCCAAAGTCACTGTTGTTGTCATCACTGACGGACGCTTCGACCCCAGAGATGACGACCAGCTGCTCGACTACCTCTGCAGGTGCCTGGCACTGGGGCTGTATTTTGAGATTTAGAATGAGCTATTATGTGGTTTCTATCCATCTCATTGCTTGTGTTTGTGTTAGACAAACTACCCCTGTTGATGTGAGTGCCATCGGAATCGGAGACATGTTCGACCAGATTGAGGAGAATGAGAGTCTGAAGAGCATTGCCTGCCAGAAAGATGGCAGGGTGCTGGGCATGAAGCGCTTTGCAGACCTCGTGGCAGAAGAGTTCATCAACAAGATTGAAACCGTGCTCTGCCCAGGTACACTCATTAGGAAAGCACACATAACGTACAGTACGTTCATCTGGTGAATTATGAAGCTATTTTCTTTAGTCCTTTTTGTCTGACATTTGTCTTTATCTTCGTTTTAGAGCCTTTCATCATATGCCCTGATCTCCCCTGTAAATCAGGTAAGATTTTAAAATATTATGTATCACCATCATGTATTTCCTCTTATAAGATTTTCATCATTTAGGCCTGGGTAACTATCATTATTAAGGTGTCAATATGCTTCAATGAAGTGCTTGTCAAATTGTCAAAGCGTCTGAAAAAGCATTCGATTTCAGGGGCATATGTCGGACAATTTTTTTATCTTTTTTCATTCTTTACACAACTTCTTCCGTCACTTTTCGTGTGTGTACAACCAAGTGCAACTTTGAGGAGACTGTCCAAAAGTGTGCACTGTTTTACCCTTTTTTTATGTTTCAATACGCCCTGCACCTTTCTGACAGCAGGCTTTTTGCCCTACCTTCAAATGTGGCTATTCAGAACATTTAACGTATAAACATTTTGGCCTTCAGACGTGTGCGGACAACACCTGGTACCAACTAGTTTGGTTGTAGCAAAGTGATGCCTTTAAGCTAGCTAGGATTACACATGTTGTGGCTTACATTTAGGTCAATATGTTTATTTACACACATCATTTTACCTCCTCTGCTATTATGCAGTTAATTCATGTCGCTGTAAAGCCAACACACAAAATCAAACTTACAATTTAGTGCAACTCAGTGTAGCTCCGGCATCTTTGTTGGCTGTGTTGATGCGTCGTGTCTGTGGGACCCCGCCCACGATGTTATTCCGCCCGCTTGTTTCAGGAGGGGGCGTCACAGCGGGGCAAGCCCCTTCCCCCTGGAAGCCGCTGGCCGAGGAAGGCAGCCCCTCATTGGTCCCCACCTCTTTGGAGGGTGTAACCAGCCTGCTAAACAGCCTGAGCGAGCAGCAGTACGGGGTTGGCGTTGCAACTATGGCGTACACAGCCCAGAGAGCCAAACTCGCCCATGGAGCGGACAGGCAGCGGTGGACCCAGCTGTTCATCAACTCCTTCAAATATGTCTATGGAGACATTATGGGAGACCCAGAGAAAGCCTTAGGACTCTGCTAATGCTAATATGCTAACCATGCTACCTCGCCATTATGGACGCCAATAACTAATAAGCTTACTGCTGGATTTTTTCGTGTATTTTTTTTTTATAAAATTGGGGGTTTTTTTTTTTTTTTTTTTTGCTTTTTCTCCCCCCCCCCACAAAAAAAAAAAAAATAAATTAAAAAACGCCCCCCCCCCCCCCCTTCCCCCCCCCCCCCTTTCTTTTTTTTTCCTTTTTTTTTTTTTTATTCCCCCCACCCCAAAATTTTTCCCCCCCCCCCCTCCTGAATATTTCTAAATAACCTACATGCTGAGCTGTCTCTCAAAAAAGTCAGTCTGTTTGAAAGATGATACATATCATTTCTTCCACCCTGGTGGAGGAACGTTTTCCATTTACATGCAAAGTGGATGTGGTCCATTTGTTGGTGGCAGATTGGTCTGCAGAGCCATTCATGTTGCTCATGTATAGTGTACAGTGGCTCTTTTGATGAAGCCTCATTTCCACTGTGAATGACAAGCTTGCTGAATCACGCTGATGGCATTTCTATTGCTGTTTTCCACATATCCATGGTTACGGTCTTTACTTTTTTATTCTTGTGCTCTGTGAATGAGTCATGTTGGTGAAAAGGTCATGACATGTGGAAAATACACTCAGTATAGCCTACTGGATATGAGTCAGAAGTTGGTGTTTGTGGATGTTTGGTTTAATTGACATGGCACTGACAATTAAGGAACTATTGTATGTTATGCCCTTGATTGGTGCATGTTTTTTTGCATGTGGCTTAGCTTGTATGATGACTAGAGGAAACTGGCTACATGGCTTTAACCAAATGTTATGGTATCAACTGTGACTGAAACTTGCTGACGTGAACTATGTTGTTTTGTATCAAATGTATTCATGTTTTTATGCCATCTCAAGAGAATAAAATCATAGAGCAAACTAAAAAAGTGCTTTCTTGATGAGGTCACTATTTATATGAGAAGGGTTAGATGAAGACAGCTAGTACACTATGTTACAGTATATGTTTTGTTGGCTTTGACCTCTGAGCATCTGTGTTCTGGCTGTAGCTTGCTGAACACCATGTTTGATTTAAAACTTCATGTATGTGTGTGCGTCTGTTCCAGAGCCTGCCGTGGCTAGCTGTGTTCAGCGACCAGTGGATGTGGTGTTCATGTTGGATGGTTCTGAGAGGATGGGACTGGAGTCCCACCGCAGGGCCAAAGAGTTTATCGAGAACGTAGCTCGCCAGCTCACCCTTGCCAACAGCCGTTCAGACGAGAGGAATGCCCGCTTGGCTCTGCTGCAGTACGGCAGCCCTTCAGAACAGAGGGTGGAGTTTGCACTCACTCACAATCTTACAGTGATCTCTGATTCGCTGGCAAGGGTGACCTACATGGACTCGTCTTCTGCTCTGGGCAGCGCCATCATCCATGCTGTCAACAATCTGGTGGTTCCAAAGGTATAAATAAACACATGTCTTGGATTTGTAGGAAGGTAACCTATGCCAGAAACATGTAAAGGAATAGTTAAATATTTTTGGAAATTCACTTTCTTGAACAAGAGAAGAAGATCAATACCACTCACAGATGAGAGTGGTATCAATCTTCTCATCTTATCTCTCGGCAAGAAAGCAAATAAGCATATATCCCAGAATGTCACACTATTCTTTTAAGTACGGAGCTGGAGCCAGGAGGTCATTAGCTTAAAGATTGGAAGCAGGGGGAAACTGCTCACCTGGTTTTCAAAAATACATGTCTCATTTGTGACAATCGTGTAGTTTGGTTATACTAGCTGTTTTTGTCCTCCTTCCTGTCTTTATGCTAAGCTAAGCTAATTTTTGTTTGGCTCAAGCTCCATATAAACACACAGATATGAGAGTGATATCAATCTTATCATCTAACTCTTGGCAAGAAATCCAAAGAGTATATTCCCTTAACATTGCATGTTGTGTTTGTAGCAGGGTGAACGCTTGGCTCGTCGCAACGCTGAGCTGGCCTTTGTGTTCATCACTGATGGCATCACAGCCAGTGAGCAGCTGGATGAGGGCTTGTCTGCTATGAAGCGAGCGGAAGGCGTTCCCACGGTCATCGCCATGGGAACAGACACAGATGAAGAGGTGCTGCGGAAGGTGTCGCTTGGGGACATGTCTGCCGTCTTTAGAGGAGCTGACTACAGCATGCTGAACAAACCCTCATTCTTTGAGCGCTTTATCCGCTGGATATGCTAGTGAGGAACTGTAACTCTCTCCATACAATTAGAACCCATTTAAAGAAGGGCCAGCTCCTTCAGCGTACACGTAAACACACACAGAGCCATCAGCAAACCTCTGTGATCATTTATAACTGGATGTAAGGCACTGAGGCGGCTACATATCCTGTTGTTATGGGTGAAGATTAATTTACAGAAGCCAATACAATGTAGGACCAGTTGCACACTCACACAAACACATTTGTAACTTGATTGTTATATTAATTCTAAATTGGTCAGCCCTTCCAACTAAAGACACTCAAAAGTATCCCAGAGAAGGGTGAATGAATGTGTACGAAACTAATTGTACGCTTTATTTTGGTTTTATTTTGTATCGAATTTCAGTTTGCAGTGTGTCGCTCTCTCTTTCACACACACACCACACACACACACACACACACACACACACACACACACACACACACAGTCTGTCTTCACAAAGTCAGTATTTACTTTAACGGTGCTAAAGTAGAGATAAAGGACAAAGCCATGCCAGTGGTTCTGAAAACTTTTTTTTACATCATGTTATGCTGTAATTACTGTAGTTTGTTTCAGGGGGGAATCATGTAGACATATCTTCTTCAGGGGGAAATAGAATCTCACATTACGGTAATGTCCTACACTCAGCCACATAAGAATCACACACAGGCACACACATATGCTGTAGTTATTTACACATGATTTGACAGACAAACATAAAAGAACCAAATCTGTAAACATGAATTCCAAATAAACCATTATGTGGTTACCCCAGCACTGTCTTTTATGTTTGCAAGATATATAAATGTGTGATGTGTTATATGTTTTTGTTGTGCAATTTGTCATTAAATCACTGTAATCTTAGCAGGAAGGAAGTGGCCCTCAGGAATAATTTTCAGTAAAGAAAAGAGTTATAGAAAATGTATGTAACACAAACATACATACATTTCACCCTTTTGGAATGTAATATTTATCCCCTCTCCATAATAACAAAATAATTTGTTCCCAAATGTGTTCCCAAATTATTGTTTATGTCATAAGGGAAATTCTCTCTTTGAGCCGTGACATCGAGTGTAAAAATGGGTGTTGTGCTTCTGGCTCCCTCTGCTGTGAACAGAAATACAAAGCAGCAAAGTCATCAGTGTATTCAGACTGATCTATTACATTATATAATTCTGAGATTCTACACATCGTATAGGCAAACATGCAATGCAGTAGAGCTGAAGATCTTTGCCCGAACCCGACGGGACCCGACGGGTTCGGTCTTAATTTCTATTATTTTACACGGGCTCGGGCCGGGCTCGGGCTTGCGCTTCGGGTTGCATGGTAAATGAGCGGTCAGCTGATGCGTTTCGATTAGCGTGAAAATGGATCCTGAGGAGGTGAAACGGAGGATGGTCTCTGGAGGACTTAGCCGGTTTCTTTGTTCCAACTTCCAAGTGGCCTGTAGCCTCCGTTAGTCATGAATAAATGATGTTAAAACATGTATAAATGACTCATTTTTTACGAAAGACAAAGGAGCTGTGTGCGTGCGGCGCAGTCTCTTTTTTCTTTCTCTCCCTTTTCCGCCGAGTCGTGCGTGTGCCCGCTCGCGGTGTGAAGTGCGTGTCCGCGCTTTTCTCCGACACTCTAATGACTGCTGATAGACGGCCTTTTGTACAGTCGGGCTGTAAACGGGTTCGGGCTTTTAAAAAGCTGTCAATCAAAATGTACTTGTCGGGCTCGGGCCGAAAACTGTCGGGCTCGGGGCTTTTCGGGCCGTACTTTTAAGGCCCGATTACAGCTAATGCAGTAGGCTACTTTTTACTGCATTACATTGATTTGGCAGTTTGTTATTTGTTACGTTGCAGATTCGGGTTATTAGCCTAATGCAAAATATAAAACATTCTGTCAAATCAAATAAGCTACTATCATAGGTTAAGCTACCCAGGAGTTTATAAAGTAATTAATATTAATCCCACCTTTACCAGCTGCAAGATTTAAGTGATGAATACATTAATGTATATTTATAATCCAGTAATATAATAGGCTATATATATTTTTCTGAAATAGTCCATTCTGCATAATTAGTAATTTAACTGTTAGAACTGTAAGTATCTTGTATTACTATTGTATTTAAATGCATAACTATTAGGCCTACTACTTTTTTGTTGCGACTGTAAAAGTAATTGGTTACGAGCAGTGGTTGCGACCGACCTAGAAATATTTGAAAATACAATAGGCAACGCATTTACAGCGGGCAGAAGGAGATACTTTTATTTAATTGTATTTATTTATTTTTGTCAAGACTGTTGTTTTTGCCTATACCGTTTCGTCTTAATAGTTTATTCATAAAAAATTACAATAAATGCCAGATACGTACAAATACATACCCAAACAGTTTGAGAGTAACAACAAAAAAAACATCAAAAAATATACATACACATAAGGAACCTATAAACAAAAATACACAAACTTTTTTCTGATCCTAATCATAGACTGTATATACAGATCCTATCCGTAAACAAATATACTGTATATTAGGCCTCTGTCAGTACCCGATCCGTTCCACCGGCACAATCCGTTCTGCGCATGCGCAAGATGTTCACGCATGCGCTGTGGTACGAGGATTTACGACACTACCCAATCTGTTCCCACGCTAGCTAACGTTAGTTTAGCTAATAGCTAATTCGGCGGACCGCAAGGTGATTATAGCGGTCTGCCGTTAGCCTCCACAGTTAAGCTAACGTTAGTTTAGCTAACAGCTAATTCGGCTAACCGCTAGCTGAGACAGCATGTAAACTTTAAAAGACCCTCAAAATAAAACTTGAAAATAAACGTTAACATATATAACAGCTGTTACGTCAGTTCTACTTGTGCTCATTTAAAATACAATCACTCAATACTTGTCTTTATTGTTATTACTGTAAAGTCTTAATTTAGCTGTAGCCTGCTTTTCCCATTATGTTTGACCAAAGCCGGTCTACAGAAAGCCATTCCACTCCCTATTCATCCCCATTGTACCGGATTTTGGTTGCAGTTCCACCAGAGTTCCACTGGGGGTGATCGCGGTCCAGTGCAAAATGAATGGGACTCTATGGAGCTAGACGGCTAAATTTGTCTCTTTAGCCTGATTGTCGTTGAGAAACCTCAGATTTGATTGTAGTTTTTGCAAGTTCAACATGGGTTATAGGTCAAAAGTTGAATGAATGAGTACTTACGTCCTTTTGATTTCTTACAGGGTGAGTCGTTGTAGCCCATAACACGCTAGCATTCTGCTAATGAATGCTGATTGGTCAGTATAGAAAAAGAAAAATGCGGAGAGAGCAGGCAGGCAGGCAGGAGTAAGGTAAAACGATTTAATGATGAAACACATGAACACAAAATGACCTGACAAAGGACAAGGGGAAACACAAAGACTAAATACACAGACTAATGAGAAAACACAAGGGGTGACACAAGGGTGGGAAACAGGTGAAACACATTAGGCTGGGCAGAGCAACAAAAAGGAGGGAAACACAAACAGATAAATAGTACAAACAAAAGAAAACCAGGGACTTCAAAATAAACAGGAAAAAGAGCACAAAAGACTACCAAAATAAGACTAGACACCAAAATCAGTGAAGGAGTGATTACGATCGGAGATCCCGCTTGACGGCATCCGAAGCAGAGCCTGAATATCAGAGTGAATATTTCGGTGTGGTCTTTAAATTATCAGCAAACCTCTTTCTAGCACATGTATTAACAGGGAGAGCCTTACCTGTCAGCTGTGTTGTCAATGCCTCGAGAGAACAAAGGAAGCGACTCAGAGCTTGCCGTAAAGCAGTATCTCTGGCTGTATATGTGTATGACGTCATTGACATTTTAAAAGGCTTTTTAGAACAAAAAAGCGACTTTAAAAAAATCTAACACACAGCAGTGTGTATTTTCTTAGCCTCCCCTTTCGAATGCAACATTCAAATTACTAGACAAAAAATTATATCCTGAGAAAAGTGGGTTTTGAGGGGTATAGCTCCATAGAGCCCCATTCATTCTGCACTGGCCTGTGAGCGCCCCCTATATGGAACTCTGGTGGAACTGCAACCAGTTCAGAACCCGGAAGTAACGAGGGAGTGGCACTTCTTGATATATTAGAAGTTCTTTGGTTTGACTTAACGTTATTTTAGACTGAATCTAGCTGTCCGTTCTGCCTGCACGATCCGTTCTGCGCATGCGTTATTTTAGACTGAAGGCTGTCGGCTAGCGGTTAGCCGAATTAGCTGTTAGCTATCACGGTGGAGGCTAGCGTGGAACAGATTGGGCAGGTCGTAAAACGGTATTATCATCTGCGCATACGTCATACGTATCATCTTGCACATGCGCAGAATGGATCGTGCCAGTGGAACGGATCGGGTACTGACCTTTTTATATATGTCACTAGGCTCGTTTGAGATGAGCCAGATCTGCGCAGAATCGATCACCGGTGATCGCCGCCCAATGCATGCCGGTTAGATTTGTGTCCGACTTGATCCGACTTGATCCCGACCATTGACATATATATTAATGGACCAATAGACCCCGTTGCTCTGGACGGAGACCAGTGAAGGCTATTAGAAGCACTTTTCCGGTGATGGCCAGCTTTACTGCGCAGCCTCCAACTGACAGAGACAGCGTAAATGTGACGTGAGCAACGTGTCTGAAAGTTGTAAGTCTTCTGGTAGCTGTGCCAAGAGAAATCTCAATCATTCCCAATCTTACAGAGACGGAGAGCGTAGGTATATGTAAGGAGATAACATAAGCACATGCTAATTATTGCTAACTAACATGCTAGTTAACATTAGTAATTAAACCTAAACAGCTAATGTAAGTCAAAACTGCCTGCGAGCTTCTCCTGTACTATACGTTAATTCCTCTACTGTGAGCGCGAGTAAGTCACTTGGTTATGACACAATCGTTAGCCTATTTTTACAAAAACGTCTGCTACGGAGCCATAACGCGGAGATACAAGGTAATGGAGCCTTTTATACATTGTTGTGTTTCTTTAGAACTAAACAATGGACAAATCGAAGTCTTTAAACGCTCGGATGTAAAGTTATTCTCAGTCAAGTGATGTAAAAAAAATGGCGGATAGCGGAATGCTAACAGGAGGTGATGGCCAGTTAGCAACAAAATGGCGCCATGAGCGGGACCATGGTCCGGATCAAAAGACCAAATTTTGGTCCGACAAAATGAGGTGGTCTCGGTCCGGACCAAACTGAACCATGGTCCGGTTCGTTGATAGTGTGAAAGCATTTTTTGGATGGTTCGGACTTTCGGACCAAATACAGGAAGCTCTGGCAGGCTCTCCTCGTGTTACAAGACCGGGGAAGCTCCTTTAAGGAATAGCTCGGTGCTTAGACAAAAAAAAAAAAAAAAAAAAAAAAAAAAAAAAGAGAGCGGTAAATGCGCTCAGAGCAGACAGCTGTCGGCTATCAGAGCAGAGAATACATCAGCAGTTTATTTGTTAAGTGGTAGTAAATGTACAGTGTAGGTTTCAGTTTGTCTCTGAATAAATGCTCCAGAAAGAAAGTTCCCGTGTCTTGCTTCTCTACATCACAACAAAACAAAAAGAGCCGCGGCAGTAGGGGAGAGCAGCGGTCAGTTGAATAGCCTAAACTCGGACCCAGAGAGAGGATACGAGAGGACGGGGAAGTCCGTCAACAAACCAATCAGTTCTAAGTATCTGGAGACGCAGCTCACGTATGTGATGACGGCAGGACGTAGTTTTGTCACGTATAGATCTGTAGTGCGCTTGCAAAACTGCAGTGTGAAACCAAAACTTACCGGATCAAATGTATACAATGTAACAAAAACATGAACCTTGGTACGGACCTTGGTTCGGACTTTCATGTGTGAAAACGCCCTTAGATTCACTGCCAAACGGTAAGTCATCTACAATGCCAAATGCTAGCTCCGTACTCTTCTATTACTGTAATATTCGCTGTGCTATATGGAAGAATTGATACAAGTTGCTAAGTATTTAGTGGAAAGGTTGTTCAAACAGAAAACATCTCAGGCAATACTTTAACGTTATAGCTTTCAAAGTTCAAGGTTCTCAACATTACGTAACCCCTTTGTAATAGGGGGGGAGTACTGTATATGTGCTACTGTGGTGGTAATTTCTTTATAATAACATACTATTTTATGTTTGTTAATAATTATATATATTGATTTGTATGGCACCTTTTTATACAAGAAATGCAGCACACTTTACAATAAGGAAATAACATGACAGAATGAGCATAAAAACAAGGATAGAACGCCACAATGAATAAAAAATAAGATGAAAAAAACACACTTGATAATAGTAAAAATAAGAAAGAAAAGATACATAGAATTCATATTAAAATCACCCATATTTGCATGGTGGAGAAGAAAACTCTCTGAGGCATAGTGTCACTGTCACTAGTTAGTTGAAGCCTAGAAGCCAGTGATGCACAATAATTTAATTACACACACAATTAATTTAATTGTGTGTGTGTGTGTCCAGTGCTGCCAGTATGGAGGGAGAGGCCCTCTCCGCCCTGTGTACCCCTGCTCTAGTGGTGGATATAGACAAAGTGAAGAGAAATGCTGAGAGGATGATCAAACGCTGTCAGAATTTGGGGGTCCAGCTTCGGCCGCACATGAAGACCCACAAAACACTGTATGACTACAGAAACACACTCATACAACATATTCATACACATCTGCTATATGTAAGGGATACTGATATGGTCTGTGCATTTGTGTTCATGTCTAGTGAGTGTGCTGACATAATGACGGGTGGATCACGGAGGTGCATTGTGGTTTCCACAATGGCAGAGGCCTGTTTTTATGCCGACCACGGATTTGATGACATCCTCTATGCATACTCTCTTCCCTTTGATAAGGTCATTTCAAATTACACTAAAAAGACTCTTTCCATATGAATATGTTTTGAATATGTAGTGCGTTTTGAAAACAGTAGTATGTTTTGAATATGGGACAAAAGTAAGGTAAGGTAAGTCAATATGGATCCTAAAATCCCTTTGATTTTTGAGTGTGTTGTAAATTTAGGCTATTGTCCCATAAACCTTTTCACAGAAGACATTTCGACAGCACCACAGTAGAAAAAAACCCTGGTGTAAATAATAAGATAGTAATGGCTTATTCCATTTAGCCACTTGCTTCAGTTTCAGGTTCCTGCTATTCACTTTAACTTCATTAACTAACATTCAGTTACACCTTTACCTACAGTACTGCTTTTCTTACTGTACTACTGTACAAGTCAAAATGTCTACGCGTGAATGTATGTAAAATTGGAGCTGCTCACAGCTGCATATCATTAAAATAACTTACAGGGGGTGGTTAAACAGCTCCATGTAGATCTCGAAAAACAAAAGATTGAATGGCAAATGTAGAAAATAACATTTTGCTTTGTTTTTAAAAAGTTACCATTTGCATCATTTCTAATGGTTCAATTAGTTTCCTGTATACTAACTGCAAATTATAGTATTAGAGTATTCTACTGTATGACAAATAGCATGTAGTAAATACTTTATGCTATTAGTATGTACAGTAGCATGTAGTATTAACTAAAGAAATAGCTTTTTGCTTTTTCACAGCAGATTCATTTCATCCACATATTGATTTTCTGCCTGTCAACTAATCAGTTACATGCTGGTAAATTCAATTAACATAAATTTTATATAATTTCTCATAGCTTTTATATATTTTAGGTCTCATCTCCCAACCATACTCCAAATACCAATCACACTAATTTATGTCTGTGGTTGGTCATAGGTGGAGCGCTGTGCAGCCCTGTCAGAGAGGCTGGATCTCTTCCAAGTTTTACTGGATCATCCTCATGCTCTGGAGCAGCTCAAAAAGAGACCACTGAGAGACGGTCGGCTCTGGCACGTCTGGCTCAAACTCGACTGTGGAAACGGGAGAGGTAAACAAGCAGGGAAAGCAGGACACAGCTCATCATTGGCTGTCGAGCTGTGGAAGTCAAGTGCCTGCTGATCTTCTGTTTTGTTTTTTGCCATAGCTGGTGTCCTGCACTCAGAACCTGAGGCACTCAGATTGGCTCAGGCCATTGCCGAGACGGAGGGCGTGGAACTAACAGGAGTGTACGCTCACTGTGGGAACACCTATAACTGCAGAGGAGTTGAGAAAATACAGGCTGTTGCCCAGGAAACCACTGACTTGACTCTGCAGTTCATGGAAAAGTATGGCAAAAAAGACCAGTAGAGGCCAATCATGTCATATGTCACAGAGAATGGTTATGGATTTTCTCATTTTTTGTAAATATCATTTGGTTTACTTTTAACTGGCATGTACTAGTGTACCCATAGCTTTTTAAGGAAGTCCAGTTGGACTCACTGTTGAACTTGGATGCTAATGTTGCTTCATGCCTACTGAATGTGTAAATAGTCAACTGTTTGCTAACATGTTTGCCATATTACCTTTTATATGGTAATATTATGTCAGGGTTGTGTTTGCAGATGGTTGCAGTGCCCACAAATGGACTAAAATGTAATTAATTCAGATTTAAGTGGTATTACCTTAATGATCATCATCAATGATCAATAATCCCATTAAGGCCTCAGCGCAAGTAAATAATCTATTGTCTTTGTTGCCTATGAAATTCTGTCTTGATATAATCATTCTGTAAACTTCTCTGGTTTTGATTTTGGGCAGACTAAAGGCTGTTGGCATCACCTGTAAATCAAGCATTGGCTCCACCCCTTCCTGTAGTCACCCAGTCAAAGACATGGCACAGCTCAGCGAGGTGCATCCTGGAAACTATGGCTTCTATGGTGTGTGTATGGATATTGCTGTTGTATCAATGTAACAGTTTGTGTATGCTGTTTTTTTTTTTGTTTTTTTTTATTGAAATTAGCGCACTGAAAAGCTGTAAATAAATGAAAAAGCCCTAAAAAATATCATTAAAAAAATTCAACAGTGATGATGTTTGTTTTTTTGCTGTCTTCTAGATGTGCAGCAGTCTGTGATTGGCTCGTGCAGTCTGGAGGATGTGGCTGTGAGAGTTTTGACGAGAGTCATCGGACACTGTCCTCACAGGAACCAGCTCCTGATTGACTGTGGATGGAGTGGACTCAGGTACATTCATCAATATTGTTTAGCCTGTTTTTTGGTTGCACAATGGACTTTACCTGCTTACCGTTTTATGCTGACATAATTAATTATGTATAATAGCATACTTATAGGGATACTTTGCTGATTTTAAACCAGCTCTGTGTCATCTTAATGTGGGAAGTGTGTGCCGATGAACGGTGTGTGGCTTCCCTCACACACTGTGAGTGATGTTAGGGGAAGGAGTTTGAGGGCGAAAAAAACAATAACTTATTCCAATTAATTTACTCTCAATTCACCTATAATGCTCCCCAACTGGAGCAGATACATTAACCAAATTCTTTACTCACAACTTTATTACAGATTTTTCTTTATATCATCATTGCAGCTATCTAGTGTTATTATTATTCTTTAAACCCTTTTTTGCTCACTGCTCTCAGTCTAGACGGAGCTGGAAAACTTCCCACTGGATATGCTGTGATTGAAGGACACCCAAACCTTAAGTAAAGCTATCTTCTCGAGTCTCTAGTCTTAATACTAAACTTAAGTTTGACTGAAGTTCTGATGAAATATATTTCCCCCCCAGGTTGTTGTCTATGACCCAGGAGCACGGTAGAGTGGAGCCCATCTCAGGACTGCTGGACTACAGCAAATACCCCCTGGGCTCTCTGCTCACACTGATCCCCTACCATGTTAGTACAATTCAATATGGAGTAACGCTTAATGCTGATGTTTGTGTCACTCTTCTCTGGTTTGACCCTGTCTCTGTTCATTTTTTTTACAGTCGTGTGCAACTGCAGTGATGCATCCCGTGTACCATGTGCACTCTGAGGGCCGTCTGCTGGGGAAGTGGACACCAACACGCGGGTGGTGAACAGCTAGCCAACTGTTCACTCATACATGACCTTGTTAGGATAGCTAAATGAACACTGCAGAAGGACTTCTTGGAGCTGCTCATGTCACCTGTAGTTCATTCCAAAATACAAGTGTAGAGGTATTCCAAACCACTGATTAAGTAATACGTAGTACTTTTTCTAGACCTATTCCACAAGTGTTTTATCTAAAGCAATGTGGGGGGAAATATAGAAAAAAAACACATCTGTATGCTTTTAAATGATTGAAATAAAAATAAAAACTTTTGGACCATGTTTTCTCCTAAGCATTTCATCAATGCCACCTAAAAGTTTTTTTTAAATGAGTCAGTATTTGAATGTCAATACTAAGACTAAGACGGCAGCAAACGCTGCTGTCAGTATTAGGGTACTCACTGGAGGCTGAAAACAATGATACTAACGTTAATATTTATCTATATGTGCCAGCTTGATGGTAAAACACAAATACTATAAGGAGCATGTGTAGATATGTTTGTCATAACCTCTTATGTTTGTTTTAACCTACCTCTTTCAGAAGTGTTCATTATTTTTTAAATAATCATTATTTAGCTTTGAACACAATCTTCAGTTTTGGATTGTCTCTAAATGGTATTACTTATAAAGAGAAAGAAGCTTGCTCACAGTGTGCATATATACTACAGAACAACAGATGCTAGTAACTGCATGACAAACATGTATAGTCAGAAGTATAATAATCATGAGCCTCTTGGAGTGGTTATACTAAATGATCCTCGATAATACGTTTTCAGTGTGCAGTGACTACCACGGGTTCTCTTGAATACTGGTGGTGGATAATTTTTTCTGACTACATAAAACTACCATTGTTCTTACAATAATACGTTTGCATATGGTTAATTTCTAATATAGGTGTCATAATGATAATAGGAATAAAAATAACAGTAAAGTTAAATGCCACTTTTAACATTTTTATAATTATTAACTATCATGTATTATTATTATTATTATTATTATAAAACTTTGAAATGGAAGTGTCATCAGCAAGGTTGTGAACATGGATGTTTAGAGAACGGTTGTGAACATTGACATATATAAAAGGTTGTGAATCACAGTCTGTTGCGGAAATAGTGCGAAGTGCATGTTGGGAAATGTGGTTTTTACTGAAGCTAACGTTCTGATTGGCCACCATATGACCTTTTGCTTGTCATGTGGTTTAAAAACTTCAGGAGGATGGCGCGGAAAGTTGTCACGCCACACAGCGTAGCTCTCAGTTTATGAAAGTTTTGTTTACATTTTCTTCGGGCGGTACTGACTCGTTATCTGGTAAGTTACCGTAGTTGAGACACATTTGGTTAATGTTCCACTTATTTTTTTAGACATTCAATGTGCAGCCGCTGTCCATTGTTGCTGACTGTCCACAGGAAACTACACCACACTGTCAGCTAACATGACGTTATCATGGCTGATATAATAGAGCCAAACTAAAATAAAAGCAGTAACGTTAAAGCATGTCACCTTGACAAGCGAAGTCTGTGTGTTGTGTTTGTAAGACACTGCTGAGTAGTTAGCTTAGCTAGCCACTGTCCCACTATGTTTTATTTCCCTTTTAGTCATCATGAGTGTGTTGGAGGTGAAGTTCATTGGTGATGGAGATGCTCTGGAGCATATCGTGGACAAACCGGAGGGTAAGCAATACAGTCTCTATACTTCTCCAGCTCAGATATTTTGTTGTTATAAGCACGTGGTTAACTACTCTGTCTCAATAACTGCTGCCTGTCGGTCTGCCTGTGTATAACTAAAAGGTGTGCAGAGCAACAGTGGGTCTGTTCAGAAGATGGTAACGTTTAAAAGCCAAGCTGGACGACGGACCATAGTGGATGCAGAACATGATGGGGACGAAAATGAAGTCCTTGATGAGCAGAACTATGTCCAAGCTTTAGGAACAGACAATGCAGAAGGTAAGTGAGGAAACTGTGATTTTATTTTTTTTTTATTATATTTTTTGTGGGTAGTAAACCTTGCCCATTAATTTTATTTATTTATTTATTTATTTATTTATTTATTTATTTGATAGGGACAATGCTCATTGATCAACAGACAAGTTTAGGTCTTAACGGGCACCCTAAAATATAAAAGTCAATACAAATACACTATAAATCTAATAAACACAGTAGCAATGTAATGAATACAGCAAGAATTTTAAAACAATATGAATATACCCACAAACCGACAATATATTGCTCACCTCATCTAATCCTCAACTTAATTACAGTATAAAGTACAGTATAAATAAAGAGAGAAAATTATGATAAAATAAAAGCAAAATATGTTAATGGGCTTAAGTATTTGGTGTATGATTACAATTGTAATTGTCCCTAATCCAGGATTTAAGCTGTTTTTTAAAAGAGGAGAGACTATTACACTCCCTTAACTCATTGGGCAGACTATTCCAAAAAATTGTAGCTCTGACAGAAAAGGCTGTGCTTCCAATCCTACTTTTTCTAAATTGAACTATGCAGTCCCCTCTAGTGGTTGTTCTGGTTACTCTATTGACCTTATCTTTCTGTTTAATAAACTGGCACAGTGGTGGTGGAACAAGCCCACGGAGTACCTTAAAGACAAGACAGGCATCAGCAAAGTTTCTGAAGTTTTCAAAGCTAAACATGTTTTTAATTATAGTCTACCTGTCAGGTTTGTTTTTTTACAGCAAGGTAATTTTTATTGAACCTTTATTCAGCCTGCTGCTAAATAATATATTTTTTTTTAAACCCAGCTGCAATTTAGTATGCACTTAGTTGCCAGTTTTTTTCATTTTTGCCAAAATGAATTATGTCTAATACAACAGCACTGCAATAAATCCTGTCTTCATGGTCAGGTTATAGTGTTTGTTTTTGCTCAAACAGTTTTACAGTTTGTGTTGCTGTTGAGTATTTTTTTTTTTTTTTTTTTTTTTTAAACTTCTCATAGGGTATTTTGTTCACCCCATTTATATCAATGAGAGTAGACTGAGTTATATACAGTATTAAAACATCATATTTTCACAACTGCCCAATACTGGAATTAACACACCAACTCCAGTTCCTCCTGGTATAGCCTGAATGGGCACAAGGACATTGTATTTATTGGTGCTAATCATATGCATATTATTTGATGAGGTTACATAATTTCCTTGGTTTTACAGAAGACGAGGAGGGTATGTACAGAATGGCTGGATCCTCCATTTTCACCTTTCAGAAAGGCAAACGTGGACACAGCATGGCCCAGACTGGTGAGGTCCTCCATCCTCTTGGATTGCATGTCAGCAGCTGCATGCATCAGATGATTATTAACTTGGTTTTTAGGATGTTACACACTTTTCTTTTGGGGTTTTTACAAATAGCAAGTGAGTTGGCTCGGACTCCTGGGAAAAGCGTGACCTTCAGCACAACCCCCAACATTGAACCCTCGACTCCCACCCGAACATGCCGCAGTGAGTTTAGCAAACTTTTCTTATTTTTACCTCCCTTTTTATTTTTTAATTTTTTATACAACTAAGTCTGTCTTCTTTCTGTCTTTGACTACTAGACCACAGAGGGGAAAGCAGGACACCTCAGAGGGTAAGACTAGAAGGAATTTGTTTGCTTAACTTCTCATATACACGTCAGATACAGCAACCATTTTTATTTTTTTTATTTTTTGCTTATGTTGCCATTTTTCTAGCTACAGTTAGGTGGCTTTTTGCTGCAGTGTCAGATATGTTGTTTTCTCAGTGTTACCTCTGCTTTTTGTATGACAGAGCAAGAAGGTTCAGTTTGTCTCCACAACACCCCACAGGCTCAGGAAGAGAATGACAAGTGAGTGTAACATGTTACAATGGAAGAAGATTCTCTTGTTGTTACAGTCGTTAAGATATTTAAGTTAAGACTTTAGCTAAGCTGTTTTGATACTTTCAGCTCCGAGCATCCGATCAGACAGCGATAGCGAGCTGTCGCCCTCTGACTCTGGGGAAGAGGAGGATGAAGATGGGATAGAGGAAGAGCAGAAAGTAAAGAAAGAAGACCAGGAGAACTTGAAGACTCTAAGAACACCCAGTAAAGGTTCATCTGCAGCTCTCTACAAGACTCCTGCCAAGAAGAGCAAGACCGCTTCTGAAGTACCCAATCAGCCCAGTATGATTGAGGAGTATTTTGAAGCCCATGGCAGTTCAAAGGTCTTGACATCAGACCGCACGCTAGAGCGTTTACACACACCTAAACTTGACAGGGTCAGTATATGACAGCCAGTGTTCTAAATGTAATGAATGAGCTGTGCTCCCGTGTTAATAAAGTGCATCCTTATTTTGTGTTTGTAGGAGACGTTGGTCCAGCTTTTAGAAGGAAAGCTGTCCTGCTGCTCCAAAGAGATCCAGCAGCTCCACAACAAACACCGAAAGCACTTTAGCAAATGGATGTTACAGTTACAGTAAGTTTGGTTTGCACTTTCTTAAATCCATGCTTTGTTGTCATGTTTTTGGTACAAGACAAAAAGTGTCTTGTCTGTTTGTATAGGTTGGGATTCAGTGTGCTGGTCTACGGTTTGGGCAGCAAAAAATCTCTGCTGGAAGACTTCCGTGTATCTCACTTGGCTCAGGAAATCCACCTCGTGGTCAATGGATTCTTCCCTTCCATTACTCTTAAATCAGTCAGTATACACAGAAAAATCTTTTCAAAAATAAAAAATGCTGTATTGGTGCAGCCTATACACTCGCACCAAAGTAGAAGTAACAGTGTCCAAGGAACAAGGCTTGTGATGTTCTGGATATTTTCTTTTTTTTTTTTTATTGTCAACAAATTTCATGAAAAGACCAAAACCAGCAATGCATGTGTCCTACTAATAGTATAGTTTGTATTTTGTGTGTGAGGCAAAAGACTGATGCATCTTATTCCTCTGTGCTATAGAGCTCCATTGTGCAAAAACTATTGAAACACATCCGTGAGCCATACTGTTGCCCTGGGTGACATGAAAACATGCACTGTAGTTTATTTTGAGACCATCACAAATACACTGTCCTGCTGAAGAAAATACTCACTGCAGCATCAAATGTGTATTAATCCATAGATAAAAATAGTCTCCAATAAATGCACGATTTCCTCCTGACATTTTCCAAATAGTGTCCAGCTGTTTTAACAAAATTACTTGGCCTTACTTAAAAATGAAACTATATATATATTTATGACCCAGCTCAAAGATTCACAATGGGCATGGAGCTGAGTGCCACAGACTAACACAGTGTTGTTTTTGGTCTTTTAACAGAATTTTGTTGCCACCGTTGTGGTTTAAAAGAGCTTGAGCAATATTGATAAATGGTAGTTTGTTTGTTTGTTTTTTTTCCTTCTGCCCTTATCGTACTATGCTTTCATTGCAGATCCTAAATGCTTTGACGTGCGAGGTTTTAGAGCACCAGGGAAGTTTCCGGACCCCCTCAGACCAGATCCAGTACATCGCTCAGACTCTCAAAGACAGTGAGTGTATCTGTCAGTTGTCTCTGTCTTAAGCTTGTTTGAATTCTGTGTTTTGAAATTAAAGCATGTCCTTGCAGGCCCAGATCTCCATGTATACCTGCTAATCCATAATATCGACGGACCAATGCTGCGAGGAGAGAAGACCCAGAGTGCACTGGGGCAGCTGGCATCCCTGCCCAACCTGCACTTGGTGGCTTCTTTAGACCACATTAACGCTCCACTGGGTGGGTCAAAGTGTGTGTACTGCTGTGTTAATTATATTGAAATGTATTCTTGTAGCTGAATCGTTCCTGTGTGTTTCCAGTGTGGGACCAGTTTAAGCAGAGCCAGTTTAACTGGTTGTGGTGGGAGTGTGTGACCTTTCAGCACTACGCAGAGGAAACGTCATATGAAAACTCGCTCCTGGTGCAGCAGACTGGCGCTCTCGCTCTGTCCTCCCTTACACACGTGCTACGCAGCTTGACACCCAATGCAAGGTACTACGTTCAGCTTGGCATTATTACCTATCAGAATTGTTAAGTGGTTGACTAATTGCTTCCGTTCTTCATGGCTCGGTGTCCTTTTTTTGCAGAGGAATTTTCAAACTGTTGGTGAAATTCCAGCTGGAAAACAAAGATAACCCTTCATACACAGGTACACACAACTTCAAAATTCTGTACAGATTGTTCTGTAAAATGTTGCTTTATGATTGTAATATTTTCCTATCGCCATGTGCAGGATTGTCATTCCAAGATTTCTACCAGCGTTGTCGCGAGGCGTTCTTGGTGAACTCTGACCTCACACTGAGGACCCAGCTGACCGAGTTCAGAGACCACAAACTGATACGGACACGCAAGGTGGAGTCCTGTTTGACTTTAGAGTTCCCATCTCTCATTCAGTGCAATAACTCTCAGACTCGTGTCTCTCACTTACATTTATTCCCATGATTCTTCAGGGTGCAGATGGTGTGGAGTACTTAATTGTTGCCGTGGATGCAAGCACGTTGATGGATTTCCTGGAGAACGAAGAGGGTGACTGAGCGGAGAAGACTTTAGACTTGTCTCACTTATACTTCATCCACTGACTTTACCAGAAAATGGATATTTTGGTTGAATCGGTCACTGATATAAAGGCCCATGAGCTTAGCTTTCAGGCTCTACAGTTTAAATGAATGGCTTGAATCTAATTATTGGTGAATTGTTTCACTTCACGAAATGCCCCATTATAGCTCTTCACATCTTGTGTGTTTTGATGCATCACGTTTTCAGCTAACATCTGTAATTAAATTCCACACATAAGGAGTTATTGCAATTACTTTTTTTAATTATAGAAATAGATTTACATTTAGCAAAACGTATATTCGTTTGTTTGTACAAGGCAGGTAGGCATGCTGCTATTTAAAAAAAAAAAAAAAAAGGGCAAGTAAAGTTCTTTAGTACTTCTCCATATGTGAAAGTGTGTAACAAACGGGAGAGAGATCGGTGAACCAAATCAAGTGCCATGCATATTGCAATCAGAAGGTAACAGGTAAGAAAGGCGGTGTTAAAGGATCTGTATTGTGATCCCCAAGAATGAGGTTTGGGTTAAATATGGAAAGAGGCGGGAGAGGTTTGGCCCTGAGTGCATACTGTATAATGTTTCAGTGTTGGATCTCGGGAGTTTTTTGTGTCTTCAGTGAATCGAATAGCATCTCTGAGTCAAGTGTGTAAGTTTGCAGTCTATTTTGGGTAGCTGTGTGTACAATGTGAAGCTCTTCTTCATCCAAATCCTTCAGCAGCAGCAGAACTGCATCAAGAGTGTGTGTCTGAAAATACAATTTAGGTTATTATTTCCTGAGATTAATTTTTTAAAAATTTAAAGTTTAAGTATATTAAACTGTTAGAGTTCTAGGAAGCAATGTTCAGAGATAAGAGGTTACCTTTTTCATTGATGGTTTATTTTCTCTCGTTGATGGAGAAGAAGCAGAGGGGAACTTGTCTCTGGAGAGGGGCTTCATCCCCAACTCTTCCCTGATTTTGCTAAATACAAACATCAAGAGTGAAATGTTTTTACCTTGACAGACTGGTTTGAGCCAGTGCATGTTCTACTTCTTCTAACTTTTGGTATCAATCCACAAAGCTTACTTGGTCTCCTCCATGTTGTAGTTAAGCGAGTCATTCTCTGTCTCTGCATCTGGAAGTCCATTGGTGGAAAGCTGGTTTTGAACACTACCTGGGGGGGTGGTGACTTCTTCACCCTCCATGAGAGCAAGTGCAAGCTCATCCTCTGTCACTACTACAACACAGACACAAAACAAACAAGTGTATGTACTGTATATAATACACATATACTTAATTAAAACAGAAATATATTGTATCTAACCACCTTCTCTCAAGTCATACCAAAGCTATGCATAGTTTTGCTCCAGTCAACACAATAATGTGAATGCCTTTCTTCCCATTGTGGGTGCAAATCATTTCTAATAGTCTCATACACACTGCACACTCACCTTGGTTGTCAAGCTTCAGGAGGCGAGGAAGGCAGCGCAGTACGGTGAGGCGATATTGGCTGGAGTCAGTTCCACAACAGGGATTCTCAGCCAACCAGAGCACTCTGAGACGTGTCAAGGGTCGCAGATGAGAGAGCTCAGAGAGTGAGGGAATATTGTTCTTCCTCAGGTATAGTTCACATAGAGACAGACAGCCAGCCAGAGAAGAGAGAGATGAGATGTTGTTGACACTACAGAGAGAGAAAAGGAAAAACATAGCAGTCAGGATTCTTGGATCATCTCAAATGATGCGGTGCAAATGTAACAGTGTCAAACAGTATCTCTGTGTGTGAATGTGTCAGAGAGGCACATAGCAAAGAGTTAACTAGACCAACCTAAGTGTCAGCACCTCAATGTTGGCCATTTGAGTGAAGATAGAAATCTGCAAAGACAGAATATAAAGGAACACATTGTATAAATCTATGCCTACAACTTAAATTAAAACGAGTAAAAAAGTCAATTTGAGCATGACTAACGTGAATTCAGTGTTAAACCTAATATGATATATCCATTAACCGTATACTCACATCAGTCAGGTTGCATCCCCTGCAAAAATAGAATGTCACGTTAACTTACCACAAATATAGAAAATAGACATATACAATACAACCTGTATCTGTCAACCTACATCGACATGTAAACAAAACAACAACAAAATTACTGACAACTGTTATGCTTCAATTTCAACGCTTACCAGCAGTTCAATTTCTTCACGCTTTCCAAATCTGAAGCCTTTGCCTTCGCGAGAACCTGTTTCCGTGTTAGCTTCATAGCATATCAACTAACTAAGCTGTCAGGAAAGAATATTTTTAATACACTATATGTTCACAAAAAAACAAAGACCGCATTATGACAGGCTAGTGGACAAACATTTCAACTCAGCAGCAGGGATGGCGTTTCCACCACATGAATACGCATGCGCGTATCCACTATGGCGTCCTTAGTTACAATAATTTCCTGTATTATTATTGCGTACGTGAAGATTCTATAAATTTATTTTTTATTAAAAAATATGCAAGCAACACTACTCCTTGGCAAAAGTCAATAGTATTGTAAACGATGAATAATAGTAGTTATATTTGTATGTAGTAGCATCTGCATTCCGTGAAAACTCAAAGTCCCACAATGCTGTGTAAACGACTGGGTAAATCGCGCCTGCGCGGTAAGCAATCCCTCTTTGGACCTACGTCTCCACTGAAACGATGGTGAGCCTAGAATGTCCCCTTCCAAATCTGTTTCAATCCGACAATTCCTGTGCTCTAAATGATATAATCACATATTTGGAAAGCTCTGTGGTGTCTTTGTTTGTTAGACCTGGCCGTTATTTGTGTTGATTTGTGATTTTGGCAACAAGTAAAACGATGTTTTCGTGGGTCTAGTGAGAGAAATGGCTGCCACCATTGCTAACGTTACTCACCAAATCCATGTACCGGGTGGGCTAGTCAAATTAGCATACTGTCGGTCTCTAAATTCTAAATGCCATGTTAGTTAGAGGGCCCGCGGATTTTAAAGTAAAACAATACGGTATGCTTCATGACCCAATATAGTTAGTCTCCTCCGAACCTGGCCCAGGATATAAACAATTCAACCCTATGTAGCTAGATGGCTAACGTTAGCTTGGTAACGTTAAAATTTTGGTGAGAAGAAGCGGGTGTAGGCTAACGTTAGCACCCTGGTATTGCGGCTTCTGCAGTTTAATGAGGTGTTGAATACTTACAGTGATGTGAATAGTGTTCCCCAATACATTTGGTTGGCGAAATGAACCTGACTGGGGATACGGGGATAACTACAATATATGGATATCCTGCAAGAACACTTCTCTGTGCACTCCTTTACCCTTGTAAAGTTACTGCTTGAAAGTTCGGTGGCAGTGCAGATGTGTCTGCAGTATTAACCACGTATATCAGAAATGGTTACTGCTTGTACACCTGCATTAAAATGTCATTGTATCTTATTGGATGTACATCTTTTCCGCAGGCCAAGCGTACCAAGAAGGTGGGGATCGTTGGTAAATATGGCACGCGTTATGGCGCGTCGCTGAGGAAGATGGTGAAGAAAATTGAAATCTCCCAGCACGCTAAATACACCTGCTCATTCTGTGGCAAGGTAAGGAATATCTTGAAATCCTCAAAAGACTTCGCCTTAACTAATTCATGATCTTGCAGTGGGACTACGTGTATGTAACGTTACTGCAGCTAATGGCACTTGTTTTTAGTACACAATGTTTGGATTTGTCTCTGGAGAAATGGAAACGAATACCGTTTTGTAACCGTTACTAATGTGCTAATTTGATATTGACAGACCAAGATGAAGAGGAGGGCTGTTGGTATCTGGCACTGTGGGTCCTGCAGGAAGACCGTGGCAGGAGGCGCCTGGACATACAAGTAGGTTTCTTTCTGCTTTGCTGTAATTCTGCTATCAAGTCTGGCAACATGTACTCACCCAAACTGATATTGTTGCTGTGAATTTGTTCATATGAATTAAAAAAGAAACTCAAATAAATCGTCCAACATGGGAAAGGCGGCAATTGTAAGCCATATGTAAGGGCAAAAGCTCTGTGTTCCTCTATGTAATCTAAGTCTGAAAAAGTATGGAATTTTGAAAAGGATACTGTAGGAACCCTTAACTCTATTACCAACAATCATACTTTTTGCAGCAGCATTGTGTAGTTCTCCTTGCTGCTAGGGCCATGTCTGGGTTTTGTTGCGCTAACAGTAAATGGTCAGAACACAGTAGGAAGTATACCCATGGAGCAGCAGCCATACAGCTTTCACCTGGAGAACTGGATGTCTTTAATGTTTCAATATTATGCAAAGCTTCTAAGCTAATCAGTGGCATCTGGCAATGCCAGTGATTAGCCTGTTTGTGCAATATGGTTCCAGGGTTTTCCTGGCTCAGAATGGGCCTTTGGGGGACATGCACATTAAATTGTATTACAAGTTTATAAGCTTCAGTCTTAGTATGTGACATTAATTTGTTGGTGTGATGAAGGGTGCTGTGATGGGACAGTGAATTGATGTAATATTTGTTGGATCAATCAATAAGCTCTGCAAACAGATCTATTACAGATACTTTGCCCATACCATCCAGGTTTTATGTAAAGAAAAAACGCAATTCAGCGGGCAGGGGACCATTTAAAAATATAATGCAGTAAGGGGGCTTTCACATCAGGGACCTGGGCCCTGATCGGAGTACACTTGGAACCAAAGTCCAGTTTGTTTAGTGTGGACACTACGTACCGTACCCGGGCACAGTTGGTCGATCCGTCCCCAAGTCCACTTGAAAAGCCGGTCTCTTTCGAGTAGGCTACAGTTCATGCAAACTCCTGTATGGTTGGCATCAGTTGTGAAAACCAACCTTACCAAAACTTATAAATCAATCTTGCATACCTAGACTGAAGTTTGTAAACTGGTTTCATATGTATGGTAAATCTCAATTACTCAAGAATTGAATCAGCCCTCTCAGATGTTCTCATTCATTGAACATTTACATCGATGGAGAGAACCAAAATACCCAGTAGAAAGCCTGCGTGACCGTGACTAAGTAGAGCAACACCCAAGGTTTTTTCACGACTATTTAGTTTTCTAAATAAGGAAAGACAAGCTCTTGAATAGGATGGGAATCTCTTGACAGTGGAAGTTGGAAATATTCATAAAAGGCATACACAAAGTATAAGTAATGTTTTTTTGTTTTTTGCAGCACAACGTCAGCTGTCACAGTCAAATCTGCGATCAGGAGACTGAAGGAGTTGAAGGACCAGTAAACCAGTGCAAGAGTCACTGGTGGATTTGGGACTTTTTCTGTAATTCAAACGACCTGGACACGGCCTCAACACCACAAATAAATCAGTCTGGAGTGGAATTCTTTGTGTCTTTTGTTAATCTGTTTTATAATGTAGCAGAAAATGAAAACTTGTGGGCTGTAACCACAAAAAGATGCCTCACCAATGCAAGAAAGGGCTCTACAATTCCTAGTAACTTTGCATATAATAGATAGCTTTAAATAGTTTCACAACCAGAAGGGGTTCTCCTGGCCTGCAGTTTCTTGGCAGTAGACGCCTGCGTTGTTTATTTTGCAGGTCAGATAAATGACCTATGTTCGTTTTGAAATGCTCTACCACAGCGCCCTTTGCCTGTTGAATCCACAGCACATTAAAGAATACGGACTCTGGAGCAGAAGGTGAAATATTTTACTGAATTGATCAACAAGGCAAAATAAGGTTAATTGAAATTTAAAAGGTCATTTGATAAATACTTATGCAGTGCTTGCATGTGGAATAGACCTTTTTTCACAGCAGATATTGACTTGCCAAATAGGTGTAATATAATAATTGCTTTATTGTATGTTTTTGAAATTTTTTACCCCTAGTATTGTAAAGCCTCAATGTACATGAGAGGCAGTTTTGATATGCAGTTGGAACAAAACCCTAAAGCATTCCATACAATATATATACCTATACAATAAACCCAAACATAAGTAAGCGCCATTATTGATAGCACCTGTGCATTTCCTGCAGTGGCCAGTCAATGTGTGATGTGAAAAAGCTTTATCACTGGTACTGATCAGTGTCAATAGTGCCATACATCCTGTGTATTACGAGTTTGTATACTATTACTGATTGCAAATAGACAGTATAAAGGTATATATAATAATAAACATACCTACAAATAAGCATACACACAAACTATACAAAATTACAGTAAAATAGAAAAGACAGTGCATGGGTGTTATACAAGAAAAATTAGAATATATACTTTTAAGTTGTGGCATTTAATATTTATGCAATATATTTTTTGAATAATTCTTGAAACATAACTGTTTGCCTCCGGGCTATTAGGTTTCAGGAATAACTCGCCCGATTAAAATTGATGATAAAATAGAAAAAAAGGCACAGAATTCTTAGTTTAAAATCTTAAATATTTGTCACACTAAACTATTACATTTCGGGAAATGTCAAGAAAAACATACAATTTCAGTAGTTGATTATATATAATATTTCACACTTGTTATTGTATTAATATAGTCTACACGTAAATTGAGGAAAATTAACCCTGTAGGTAACAGTTACCTGTACCGTCCTGAAGATGACAGCAGTGTAACCATAAAACAATGTTCTATATGAGTGTAACACCATTAAACTGTAAAATGCACAACAACAACAACAACAAAAAACTGTCGTAAAATACCAAGTAGTGTCGTGCTTTTTGGCTTCGGTACATGCTAGATCGGATCCGCTAGATGTGTAGACGTCAAAGGATGTTCCTCATGACCCGCCTTATTCTGCTTCTGATTGGCTTACCCTGGTATTCTACCCTAACCCTAACCAATCCTCACTCCCTATGCCTAAACCTAACTACGTCGATCATTGTAGCATATCCGATTAAGAATCTTCCCATGCTTTTCCTCAGTTGTGTACTAGTATGGCGGCGTCCAGTGTTTTCAGACCGGGCTTGTTCAACCATAAAGTTGCAATAGTAACGGGTGGCGGGACCGGTATCGGTAAAGCTATCTCTGCAGAGCTGCTAGAGCTGGGTAAGTGATGCCGAGTTCTGGGTCAAGATATGTTTTTCATAGAGCAGACAGTTTAAAGTGAACAGCAGCGGACTGACAACTACAGCCAAGTGAACTTTGACATAGATAGAATTCTAAACTTGTTCCAACCTTACTGTCACTCCAGCAAAGACCTTGAAATTGTGACACCTTTTAAACACTGTGGTGGCTCAGGTTTTGGTAACAGCTATTAAAGTCAAGAATGTGGCAAAGTGTGATACAGTGTGTGGCAATATAACAGTAATATCTAATATCCTAGTCAGGTCACATAACTGATGGTAGAGCTGGGCAATATATCGATATTATATCGATATCGTGATATGAGATTAGATATCATCTTAGATTTTGGATATCGTAATATGGCATAAGTGTTGTCTTTTCCTGGTTTTAAAGGCTGGATTACAGTAAAGTGATGTCATTTTCTGAACTTCAGACTGTTGTAACTGTTCTATTATTTGCCTTTACCCACATAGTCATTATATTCACATTACTGATGATTATTTATTAAAAATCTCATTGTGTAAATATTTTGTGAAAGCACCAATAGTCAACACTACAATATCATTGCGGTATTGATATCGAGGTATTTGGGCAAAAATATTGTGATATTTGATTTTCTCCATGTCGCTTAGTCCTAACTGATGGGTTACAGAATGTGGTGCAACTTCTGGACCAAGTATTCTGTTTCCCCCTCGCATTTCAGTAATTGAGATTTATTTCACCCTCTGTGTTTGTCATTTCTAAATAAATACCGAAGAATGACTTTCATTTGTAGGCCTCAAATGATTGAAAAGTGTGACTGGTAATAAATGTTGCCTCACAATTTGGAATTCAGTGGAACTCCCAATTGCTTTAAATTGTATCTTTAATTTGGAGTCATCCATGAAAAATCACAGAACAGCAAGCAATTCAGTGACTATTAATTGTGGCCAACTCATTGCAAATTATCACATAAAATAACCAAATAATGATTATAAACAATGTGTCCTAAAGTGAACAAGCTATCAGTACTGTTATTATAGTTTTTTTGTCATGGCTAACTATTTTGTCTTCAGGTTGCAATGTGGTGATCTCCAGTAGAAAGGCAGAGAGGTTGGAGGCAGCAGCTCAGGAGATGAGACAAAAACTCCCTGCTTCCAGCCCTGCACGTGTCACTCCTCTACCATGTAACATCCGAAACGAGGATGAGGTGGGCCTACACACGCATTCAGCCTCTGGAACTGCTTCATGTTGATATTGTCAGTGTTTGATCGCATGTTTTGATTCCCTGGTGCTGCAGGTGAAGAATCTTGTGTCGTCAGTGCTGAAAGAGCACGGCAGGATAGACTTTCTGGTGAATAATGGAGGAGGTCAGTTCACCAGCCCAGCAGAACATATGTCCTCTAAAGGCTGGAAAGCTGTGGTAGACACCAACCTGACTGGAACCTTCCACTGCTGCCAGGAGGGTAAGATGCAGACAGATAGCACTGACTTAGTGTGTGTCTGATAAAGCTCCCAGTCAGTGTGACTGTTGCTGTTCTATCCACACAGTCTACACTGCGTGGATGAAACAGCATGGAGGTGTGATCGTCAACATCATTGCTGACATGTGGAAAGGCTTCCCAGGCATGGCGTAAGCAGCACCACCCACCACATTCACACATGAATTTACAACTGGCACACTTTTCTCCCTTTTGTTGAAACATTGTATCTCCTCTCCCTGATAGCCACACAGGGGCAGCCAGGGCAGCAGTGGACAACTTAACAAAGAGTCTGGCCATTGAGTGGGCATCCTCCGGAGTCAGAGTCAACTCTGTTGCACCTGTAAGGACAGGGTTAGTGCAGAATAAGTGTTGGATGTTTTTAATTATGTAGTCATTTCAAATCTGTCCATTTGTCTGGTTGCAGGGCACAATCTTTTCCAAAACTGCAATGGAGAACTACAAAGACTTTGGACCAAATCTTTTCAAGATGTCTGTTCCATTATGCCCTGCAAAGAGGCTGGGAGTACCAGAAGAGGTGTGTAACCATGTAGTGACACCTTCAATACCATGAGGAAAGGCACCCATTAAACTCAGAGCAGTTTTGTTATATTTAAAAAAAGTCTAATTGTTTATGGGTTATGGGAAGTCCCTTTTCATCCAAAGTCCTAGCTATACCTTGCTAAAGTGAACATACAAACATCTGTCTTTTCTAATGACACTGTGTTGTGGAAAGGGCTAAACTATATAGATAAATACACCGTAACATCCATAGTAGTTTCTTCAATTATCAATGTCACAGCATCTGTTTATTTAGGAAAATTCCCTGTTTAGTTGTCTAATGTCTAATTGATATAATTATAATAGGAAGTCAAAGTAAACTGTAATGAATTTCAGAAAGCATCCTGTGAAACATATGACATAATAATGACGTTGTGGAGTTCATTTTAGAGAAGAAAGTCATGTATCGTGATCGGCATGACTAATAAGAGAAAATAAATATTTGGTAATTGAGAACAATAGTTATTAGATTATGTGCTGTGTGTCTGTGGCTTTGTTGCAGTGTCACAGGCTGTAGTATTTTCTTCTGGGTTTTTTCTAAGTTCAGATCTCATCAGCGGTGTGTTTCCTGCTCTCCCCTGCTGCCTCCTACATCTCTGGAGCCACCCTGAGGGTTGATGCAGGGCAGAGTCTGTACCACTCCATGTGGGAGATACCTAGTACGTACATCTTGTTAAAGCATCCACAGACGCAGTCTTTACGCTATATACTATACAATACAAGCAAACTAGTATACTAAATCCTTGTGTGTTTTGTGTGTTCTTCTCCAGACCACAGTGCATGGCCTGAGGCTCCAGAGGGGGAGAACCTGGATGCTCTGAAGGACCTGCTCAACCCACAAAGCAAACTCTAAATCACTTTTGTGGCATAGTCTGAGCCCAGTGCATAAACACACATATACACACTTGGACAACAAGCATAATGGACATTGAGCTGTACAGGCACCACAGGCACTGTCAAAGAAACAAGACACCATAGTGGCCTGGTTATATTGAAAGATGGTGTGATTGATTATTGCAAAACATGTACATAATTGTATGTAATTAATAGCAACATGATTGTCTGACTGAGTTGTGACAAACTGTTGAAATGTATGTAGAATATTTTTCCAATGCCTTTGTAAGTTGGTAGGTTAACATACAGTGTTTTTTTAACCCAAGTGCTACAAAGTCCTTTACAAATGGAGACAGAAACAACAAAGGAAAATGGCAATGATAATGATTAAATCTGCACTGTTTCAGTGTCTCTGAGGCTGTTTCAAAGTCAGGAGCTGCAATTTAGTTAGCCTGGACCTTGGACTAGGCTCCTACTCTGATGAGATGGGAAAGCAGCCTTTTTTTTCTTCTTCTTTTTTTTACAGGGACCTGAATGTATTATTCTTTGTAAGTGAAAAATTTGTGATGTAGATGATCATTAAGAAAGCAAAACAATCAGTAATATATGGAGAACGTTTGACACTGACTGTCTGTGATATACATTGTTACTTTGATATAATGTATCACGCTCCCTTTATTTTCTAATATTTAAGGGGAAACAGATAAGTGAAATTCATTGTTATTAAACTAATGGCTAATGAAAAGACCAAATAAATATTTTTGTCATTAAATATGAATCTGCGGCCTATTAAAATAGTCTACCAGCACATTGATACTTGTTTAAAATTGGATAGAATGTAGTGATCTGAACAGTAATTACGAATACAGTATATAGTTACATTAGCCTGGATGCCAGCCGAATTTAGCCCCGCCCACAAAATTCGAGGTCGGGAAGTTCATATTCTGACTAGAATCTGAGTATGACCACGTCAGGCTATAGCTAGTTACATATATGAACAATATAAATACGAATTGTAGTTGTTGTATTTTAATTTGTTATGCTGAAACAGCTTACATAAATTAACAAACTGATATTAACTGTTGTACGTGACGTGTAATTAGTTTGCATTAAAAGAAAAACTCCAAACGCCCTCTCCTCTTTGGTATTTTGTCCCGCATGCTGTGCCGTAATACAGCCGCAAAACAACGCTAGCTGTCGTAACATTTAGTCCAGTAACAGAGGTCACAACAAACCACACAGGTACAGTGTTTTTTTGAATACACTCTTAAATTTCTGACTTATCTTTAGATGCTCCTTCACAGTGGGCGACGACACAACTAAACACATATGAAGGTGTAGATAATACGTCTTAGAACTAATGCTGCAATTTGATTGATCTACCTTTAGCGAGAGAAAGGAGCTAATGCTATCTGAGGAAACGCTGTCGCTGTCTAACGTTAACGTTACCTACATTGGTTTGTCTACATTTTGTCTTCGTATTTTGATTCATTATGTACGAAGCGATTCTTTATTTTAGGTAGGTATGTAATCCTCAGTGACACTAAGTGGATAAAAATAGATAGACATTGATTTATTTTGGTATTTGTTAGAAACAGCGACGCTAGCTTACATATTTACCAATCCTGACATTATAAAAACATCCGTATAACTGTGCCAGGGTTTGATTGACAGTTGGTTGGATCCATGGTTATAACAATATTATATATGTTGTGATTTTCTGTTATACAAGGTTCCCTTTGCACCAATCTTACATTTACATGACAATTCAATTTCAATTCAACTTTATTTCAGTATCATATCAGTATATGCATATGGAAAACACACACACGTCCATATAAGTATATAAATATGGAAAACACACACACGTCCTTTTTAGTATATACATATGGAAAACACAACAACACAGACAAGACAAAGAAGTTATATAAATTGAATTTCATAAGTTCAAAGTGAAGAAATACCACATGCAGACATTAATTCCAATATGTTTCCAAAAGCAAGAAGTGTACCTTGCTTCACTCTGTGTGGTCAGTTAAAGCCATTATTTCTTTTGAATAAGTTAAGCGACTCACACATTTGTACATAAGGTGGGAACATTACTTGTCACAAACATATGACTCACACTTGTCCATCTTGGCAGTTTGAGAAAGATTCTGAATGCATCATTAAATGCCACCTTTCTCATTTTTGCCTTACTAAAGCTGCACCACAAGTGGGCTGTATAGAGTGGAGTACAGTAAGCTCTAAAAAGGGCAGTTTTAACATCATCTGTGCACATGTGAACTTGCGTGCCAGCATATTGGCTTGTGCATACAGTCATCACATAAATCATTTCTGATGATGTGACCCAAATATCTCACTTTATTTACCACATGTAGTGCTTGGTTTGAAAATTGCCTCTGATCTCTGGTTTGATTAGTAGGTTGGTAGACTAGAAACAGTAATCATCAGCATACACCAGATGACCTTGTGTTGACTTGTTTTCAATTTTTGTTTTATATCAGAAAATATGAGACTTCAAAATCAGCACTGAAAATGTGTAGAAGAAAAATTTAACAATTTAAAACGTTGGAAAAAGCAAAAACAAACTGTGAAAAAAAGGCGTCGAAAAAAAGGGGAGACAACACAAGGGTTAATAACCCTATCCCCGTCCATACATCCAGTTTTGCACTCTTTTAACTTTTTTTTTTAGAAAGATCATTCATATACAAATTGAAGTAAAGAGGTGACAGTATTCCACCTTTTTGGACCCCATTAGTCACTTAAAAGGGTGCAGATATACTCTTACCCCATCTTACCTGGTGTTTTTCAGAGTCAGTAGAAAGGTCTCTTTACTTTCCTAATTTTCTTTTAACTGTGACCTTAATTGCCTACCTCCTGCAAGCTGTTACTGTCTTTTTGACAGTTCAACAGGTGTGTGTTCATTAATTGTTTATGGTTCATTGAACAAGCATGGAAAACATTGTTTAAACCCTTGAAGACAATGAAGATCTCTCAAGTTATTTAGATTTTTACAAAAGTATCTTTTAAAATACAGTGTCCTGAAAAAGGGGCATTTTTTGTTGGCTGAGTTTATGTGTATATATCTGTTTTTAGCATGGGAGGTGACCACGGCCACAACAAGATGTCCATGCCAGACTGGCGCCAGTGGAAGGCCGAGGGAACACCACTGGAGTTTACACAGCAGAGGCTGGCAGCCAGGGGCCTTAAGGATCCATGGGCACGGTCAGTATTTCAACCTACATCAGATATAGCTGATATTAGTCAATCTTATTCCTGACCCTGCTCTTTTCTTTCTCTCCTGTCAATGCCACTCTTGCTCTGCAGCAACGAGGCTTGGAGATACTCAGGCGGCTTTGCTCGTGCTGTGACTCTGTCTGACGTGCTTCTGAGAGGATTCAAGTGGGGATTTGCTGCCTTTACTGTTGCTCTGGCTGTAGAGTATGCTCTGTTCCCACCCAAGAAGGGCGGCCACTAATGCTCATCATTGTCCCTCAAGCCCAGACCATAATGGCATCTAATAATATTCTGTATTTTCTGTTAATTAAAGGTTTTTTTCTGATCACCCCATGGTTTCCTTAAGTGTTTGTACTCACTGTCGCATATTTAAACCATGACTGACTTAACTTTGCATTAATATTTTTATGACCAGGATGGGTTTTTAATCTCTCTTACATACAGTGTTATTGCTGGGATGAAGGTGCAAATGTAGCAGAAGGTTAGTCCTGCTTCCTCTTCCTGCTCAGTTTCCAGAAGCATAGTTTCAAGCACTTCACAGTCAGTACACAAAAACAGCACTAGAGTAGCCAGTACTGCAATTACATCCAGGCAGTAGTACTGGAGCCAGTTGAGGTCAAGGACAGCGGCAGTTCTGAGATGTTTTGCCCTTTGCCGCGCATCACAAATTCTGTCCTAGTACACTGAAAGGTCCAGTGCGTCAACTGGCGGTCTTTTTATGGAGAGCTGACAGTTTTTGCATGTTATCTTTATACCTGGATATAAACAGATTGATGGCAAGATATGAAGAATACAACATTGAAGTGAAGATGGTATGAAAATCAGATTCCAAAACTTCTTTTATATTTTACCGAGATTTAAGGAGCTTTTTTCCGTGAGATAACTGACAGTGCGGGCCGAGCTTCTAATCCCTCACCTGGTGTCATTGATGACCTCATTCAGTCCCTGAAGAAGGCCTCTGTAGTGATGACGAAAAATATCCAACACGACTCCAGCTCCTCTGCTCGCCAACCTCACCGCGTTGTCAGCCTGGTCCCCCAAAAATGGCATCATCACCATGGGAACAGCGTGACACAGTCCCTCAAAGAGACCATGAGAGCCAGCATGAGTGATGAAAGCCCGAGCTCCAGGATGTGCTAACACACAACACACAAAGATTTCAGATGTTACGGTATGGGACGCATCATCGCTAAGTATTGAGTCGTGTGCTTCACATTTTAGGATGTTTTGCAGTGGAGTTACAGACCTAGTAGGTCATTCTGAGGCACCCATTTCATCAACTTCACATTTTCTGGGAAACTGTCGGGAACCTGCCCAGTGTACCTCCATATTACCTATCAAAAGAAGATAAGTGTAATTTATTGCTTTTTGATTATTGCATTGATGTATGATTTAAAATGCACATTCTTAATGATCATATATTCCTGTACCTTCTGTGGAATCTGTCTGAAAGCTTCTAAGAAGACGGAGGTTGTCTCTTCTGGCAGATCTGACACCATGGTGCCCAGGGTGAACACTACAAACCCATGTTCTCCTGACACCCAGGACTCCAGATCCTGCAAAAAAAACAAACTAGGGTCTGGCATTCATCTCTCTATCTATCTCTCTATCTCCCCACAATATAGCAGATAATGTGAGGAGGAAGTAAAACAAAATCAAAAGGTTGAATCAATAACACTCATCCCTTACCCCTAGTACTACATTAGGTGTGATAGGACGTGGGAACTCCAGTGTGAAGTCCATCCTGGTTTAACAAAGTATCACAATATTATTGTGATTTAGCAGCATTCACAGTATTGTTATCGGATTCTTCACTACAATTTTTGCTCGCCTACTAATTCTGCCTACAGTACGTTTAGCTACAAAAAACAATCAAATATAAAAAATGTTCAGCTCTTTAAGAACATTTGTGCTTGTATTCAACTTCTCTTCACCATTTTTAAAATATTAAGCTTTTTTTCTTTTTGCACTGAAAGTCAATGGAGCAATCTTTACATCCTCTTCAGGCTTCTTCCACTTCTAAATGCTATTTCTCCCACATGCTTTCACCTACGGACTTCATTCAAACTTTAAACTATTCATAAAACGTTCAGCTATTTCAAAATTATTCAACTTTTTTTTTTTTTACAGTTTTTGTGTAATCACTGTTTAAGTTTAGTGTCTCTTTAGGCTTTTTCATGCGTTTTTGAGGGCTGCTCAGTGTGGGTGATGGCTCAACTAAAGTACAGAGAAGATAGAACATTGTCTCCTAACTTGCTCTCACAGACACAATTCTTAATTCTCATACACCTAGTCAAAACGTACATGTACTTCTCTACTTCATTTAAAGGTGCCTTGCCACACGTATTTCATTACTTTGTGGTAATGTCTGAAGTTCTACTATGGACTCTGTAACATTTTTTGTGGAAAAAATGCCTTGGTTACCTTGTTTCAAGCCATTCTAGATTGGCATAGAAAGCCTACAGGAAGACTCAGCTCAAATTGTGCCACTTCTCGTTAATTTTCAACGAGCTAAGCTGCTTGACTCTGATTGGCTAACAGCAAGCCAATGAGAGCCTGTCTATCAGCATCCTTTACTGAGCGCAACTGGGCGAGCTCATGAATAGTAATGAGCTCAGGCAACATGATGTCAGAATGACCAGCTTTTGTAATTGGCCTGATTTCTACGCTTATTTCTTTTCAGTGGCTAGAGCTGACAGAGCTTTTTTCACATTCACCACATAACACAAACACATGTGGACCTAACATATTTAAAAAAAATGCAAGTAAAAACAGTTTTGTGTGGCAGGGCACCTTCAAGCAATAGGACTTATACATTTGGCTCAGTGAGCCTCCAAATAACAAGAGCCACAAGCATTCCTTTATTGACAGTCCTTAAACATTTCTGGACAGAGTACCAGTTTTTGAAATAATTGATATGCCCAAATTTTTTAAGTTTATCCACACAAATTATATATCAATATTTTTGCTAGTTTCGCGACAACAAAAAGTCATAGAATAGTATGTCAGAAAAGTCATAAAAATGTCATAGTATGTCGAAAAAAAAGTCATGGTATTTTGGAAAATGTAACCCTCAACCTCTAGTCTTGATTTTACCTGTAGCAGCTTATCTCACTGTGCTATTTGTGAAGCTCATAACTAGGGTTGGGTATCTTTTTTTTTTGTTTCGATTCCGGTGCTAAATCGATACTTTTAAAACGGTGCCGGTGCCCCGGGCGCCTGAACCGGTACTTTTCAATAAAATTAAAAAAAAAGTTAAGGGTAGTAAACAACAGTCAGTGACTTGTTTATTGCTAAGGGCATGGTCAAAATTAAAGATTTAATAATAATGTAATAACTATAACAATAACAATAACTTATTTCACCAGTATATTGCTGTTGAACCCCAGATGGGAAAAGGGTAGTTTACAATTACTGTGAATGCACCACGAGGCTACCTGTTTTAAGTGAATGCACCGTCTGTGTTGTTTAATTCCGACAATGGCAGCTGCAAGTGAACGCACCGTCTGTGTTGTTTAATTCCGACAACGGCAGCTGCAAGTGAACGCACCGTCTGTGTTGTTTAATTCCGACCATATAAACATACTGTATATCTATGAATTCCGACAAAGGCAGCTGCTGCTGCGCTGCATTGCAGACTGTTACATCCCGCTGTTGAAGTCCTCCACAGTGAAATACAGTCACACTTTACACTGTTTAACGTTAGCTGTCAGCATTTTACCGGTGTTTAATCCAGCTGCTAGCTAAAGGTAGGCTAACGTTACATGCTGTCAGGTGTAGTGTAAAGTCAAGCACCGAAATGAGGCACCGAAACTTTCGTTCTTATTCGGTCTCGTTACTACCGTTTACGTCGGCATCGGTTCCCTATTGCACCGAGTTTCGGTACCCAACCCTACTCATAACCTTTTTTTCTTTCACATTACTGAAGACAATTAGTCATAGTTTACAAACATAACTTTTTTTCGACATACTATAGTATGACTTTTTTATGATTGTTTTCGACATACTATACTGTGAATTATTTAAGACTTTTCTGACATACTATACTATGACTTTTTCTCGAAAAACGATACTATGTCTTTTTATGACTTTTCTGATATTCTATTACATTTTTCGACATACTATATTATGACTTTTCTGACACTATTCTATGACTTTTCGAGAATATTTTTTATGACTTTTTAAAAACTTTTTTTCGACATACTATACTATGACTTTTTATATGACTTTTCTGACACTCTATTCTTTGACTTTTTCTAGACTTTATTTTCAACATACTATAGTATGAATTTTTTTACTTGTATGACAGTTTTTAACATACTATACTATGATTTTTTTATCACTTTTTTCGACATACAATACTATGACCTTTTTCTTTTTGTTGGACATACTATACTATGAATTTTTAATGTTTTTTTCCGACATACTAAGTTCTTTGCTGGCATAGTGTCTCAGAGGTTAACATTGCTTCAACAGGAGTTATAACAACAGACTCTGACTCTGACTGGGCTGGTTGTTTTCATGATGTTTTTTCAACAAACAATACTATGAATTTTCAATGGATTTTTTCAATATACTATACTATGCCATGACTGTTTTATCACTTTTTGGCATGCTTTACTTTGACTTTTTTTCAACATACTAGATTATTACTTTTTTATCACTTTTTTGGACATACTATACTACATGTATTTTTCATGACTTTTTTCGAAAAACTATACTATTGCTTTTTTAATCACTTTTTTACATGCTATAATATTACTTTTTATGACATACCTATACTATGACTTTTTGACATGCCATAACTATGATTTTTCTCTTTTTTTTAGACTTAAAATATTCCACTTTTGTTTAATTCAACATTCCAATGAGATTCGTACTAATTAAAACCATTCCCCCCCCCCCCTTTTTTAATGTGTTTTTTCCTCTCCTAAATCTTAATATATAACCTTACCTCAGCAACCAGATAGCAGACTCTGACAGCACTTCAGCTATGCCCACCTCCTCTCCCAGAAACTGATAGGCTATTTGGTCAAAGTGCCAATACATCAGTCGGCATAGCAACGGCTCCAATAAAGCCACCTGTATGTCAGAGGCATCACAAAGCAACGATGAACAAATGTACAAAGTAAGGCATAGGTGCATGGCAAAAGAGTTGAATTTCAGTTACATTTTAACAGTGTTGGAACTGAAGTTATTAATTTCATCGTGCAGTAGTTGAACTGGTTCATCTTGACCTACTGCCTGACTTTGAATGTAGCCTAAAGTAGGGAGACAGATACTAAGGGGGTCTGCTACGTTGCCAAACGTAATGACCTATGGGGGTTTGATAGTATATTGGTATATTCATTTTACAGAATTAAACCTGGCCATCCTTCATGCATGCATCTGGCGATGCACATCTGGCTATAATTCCTCACCAAAGTGTTGAAAGCTCTCTCCTGGAAGCTCATTTTATCTGTGTATCTGGTCAACAAGCGGGGCACATATGAGGGCGGGGAGGGGCAGCCTGCAGACTTCATATCCAAGGTACATGGAATCCCCCTCAGCAAATTTACAGTAGGGATACCTGAAAAAGATTTGATGTATGACCTGTGAGAAAACGTGCAAACATAAAAGAGAACAGATGATCCAAGTGTGGCTGAACTCACCTAATTTCCGAGCTATTAATGAGCCTGTGGGCGCCACAGGGTCTGTTAGGACTGCGTCAAAGTTCTGCAGAGTGGAAAGGTGCAAAGGAAAATTAGATGTAAGGGATGAATCAGTACACAATTAAAGAATCTTTCCTTCTGCTTCAACATGCAGTGATTCTTCAGAAGACATGACGTGTCTACATATCAACTGATGACACAGCTTTTTTTTTTTACATACCATCTGTCTCTCAGAGGAATATACTGTTCTTTTTACCCAACTATATTTATCTGCTATAGTTACCTTGCATTTAGTAATTTATAAACTTTTTGGATTGTGACTGTTTTAGTGTCTGGTCAGAGCTCCTTTTTATGTTTCAAATGTGAGAGGATCGTGGTTCCACCAAAAATATATTTTCCATTCCATTTTTTATTTCATTTAAATAACAGTGTGATATCCATAGGGTTATAAATGTATTTTCTCTTCTATTAATCATTTTATGACCCCTCAGATTTATCTTGTGAACTACAATACCTCAGTACTACAATAATTAAGTAAATTAGTTAAAACAAGCTCCACCTCAACCAGCTATAACAGTAATTGCTACTTAGACATGAATGCTCTAATAATGAAATGTATTTTGCACACACCACATATGGGTTATGTGTTAAAAATTGCTGGATTGTAATTTGTTATGTATGTGCAATCCACTCTGCACTTTATACATTTTCATTATTTTATTTTATCGTACTTTATCGTCTTCATTCAATTCTTATTTCAAATAATGTTCTTGTTGTATACTTCTGGATCTCACACTTTCCCATATGCCTTTTTATTGTGCTCCCTCTTTCATTGATGACTGGCAGTATGAATGTGTACATATTTTCCGGTGGACTGTAGCAACGAAATTGCCCTTCTGAGCTTAATAAAGCCATCTGTATCTATATAATAATTCATCAGTCATAGAGGTTGTTTTTTTTGCAGAACAAGTACTTTTATATGGTTAGGGTTGGGCATACAGACATAGAAATGGCACATACTAAGGGACTGGCTCTAGTGGCTGTAATTCTGCACCAAGGCTAAATTTCGGGAAAGAGACTTCAGATACAGTATTAGGGGACCACTGAGGTCTATATAAAAGCATCCAAAAAGCAGCATGTCATAGGACCTTTAAACGTAGTAGACAGTCTAAACAAATGCCTCACAAATACTGTATTGGTGCAAGGCTATTGAATTTTCTTAGATTTGACACCTGATCCTGTATTTGCACTCACCTGCTGTGCCAGATGTGAGATCAGACTGACATTGAACAGTAGGCTCTCTGCTGTGGTGTGAAAAAAGGCTGTCATTTTCTGGATTTTTGAGAATCCAATCCTTATTTTCTCCGTGAAATACTGTGCAGATTTTTCCATCATGTCCTTGTGTGAGGCCATGACAGAATCCATATGAGCCTTGTCATAAGGAACAGGATAGGTCACAGTGTCGTAGTGTTTCCCTGGGCCCATCCGCATGCTGATCTCTGGAATCACCACTGTAACCCGGTGTCCACGACGACCCATTTCTTGGGCAATGGCCTTAATACCCACCCAGTGACTCCCATCCATGGGTACCACCAGCAAGTTGCCCAAAAAACCTGAAGAAGCAGTGTCACTTGCAGGAATGTTGTTGTTGGCTTCAGCCTCTTCTGTCTTCACCTTCTTCTCTGTCCTGGAGTTTTCTACCACAGACCCCCTCGTCTTATCTACAGCACCATTCACCTGTATATCCATGTTTAGTAGCAGGAACACAGACACTGCTGCTTTCCACATTGTTCTCTTTCCTCTGTCTCTTCTTTGTGCTTCTCGTGGAAACAATTCCTGCCCTTATGGTCGCTGTTGAAATTCCTCTGGGATTTTAGCAAGTTGTGTGTGTTCAAAGTCCTATTGTTAACAAGAGCGACAACTGCAGTCCTCAAATGTTAGCAGTTAAAAGGTCATTGATATGGGACTTTCAGTGAAAGTGAACACAAATAATATTTAATTTGGACAGTATTCCTTATGTTCAGGAATGGTCCCAAACTCTTTATAGCTAATTAACTCCTTTGAAGTTGGAATGATCAGAGATTCTAATACATTACCAAACCTTTTTAAAAACAAACGTCTCTTTTCTACCATAAGGTAGACACAGAGCTTCAACCTTATCTCATCAAAATGGGTCGTCCTCCCCTCCGAGCAGCCATATGAGACAAGTGCGCAGGGTCCGTCTACAAAGTGCAACACCTATACAACAAAGATATTCACTAGCTTCATCATTATATAGCCTATATGTCTCCAAAATTACGTCACAAATAACTGGCCACCTGCTGGTTCTATTACAACACTTACATTGGAAAAGAAAATGGTGCTAAGAAGAGAAAAGTTATTAAATACAGGGGAATGCTTATGCCATTTAAGATCTACTCCAACGTGTCTCATTACAGAACCGCAAGTTATGAGCAAAAAGGAAATCAGAGGACCTAGCAGTTTTTTAACCTGTTTAGTTGGTATATTGGACCACAAGGTCTTGTAGTCTATGAGGTTGTGAAAGGTTCTCTTCAATTGGTCTCCAGGACAACGAAGCATTTGGATTAAACCATAGAACAAAGAAGAACAAAAGACCAAAAAAAACCATTAAAATTAAGTAAAGCTAATCCTCCCTGTGTCCTATCTCGTTGAAGGGTTTTTAGTTTCAAGCGCGGTCCCTTCCCATTCTATACAAATTTAGATATGAGGGAATGCAATTTTTCCCAATACCCCTTTGGGGGTGCAAGGAGAACCAGAGACAGGTAAAAGTTTATACGAGGAAGTGCATCCATTCTACTGTTTGTTATTTATTATTACAGCATATAATTAATGTCTGTACATGTTCTCTGTTTACTCCCTTTATCGTAGTAATCACATTCACATTGGGATATTCCAAAACTACCAAAAATGAATGGCATGTCAATGAGTGTGTGTACTATGGACTGCATTTGTTTACATCACCATCTTTCCTGTTCTTACCAGACAACCTGTGGAGATATCACTTACATCCATAGAACCAGTACCTAAAGGTTCATTAATTTATCATCACTGAGGTCACACGTTTGTTATTCATTAAACCAACACCGCTTTTATAAACAGTCCTAGAGTCCTGAAGTATCTTAATATGACACCTATTCCTTATCAAGCTTGTTTCTCTAGATTTCTGATTCAGTATGTTAAAACATGTAAAGGCATTGTGTAAATGGTGTGGATTAGCAACCAACAGTTGTTTTCTGGTAATGTGATCACTTGGAAACTTCTTTGGAAATGTGCACAAGAAACCCTGGTTTCCTTAAGTGTTTGTACTCCTTGTCGCATATTTAAACCATAACTGACTTAACTTTGCATTAATATTTTTATGACCAGGATGGGTTTTTAATCTCTCTTACATACAGTGTTATTGCTGGGATGAAGGTGCAAATGTAGCAGAAGGTTAGTCCTGCTTCCTCTTCCTGCTCAGTTTCCAGAAGCATAGTTTCAAGCACTGTACTGTCAGTATTACAAAAAACAGCACTAGAGTAGCCAGTACTGCTATTACATCCAGGCAGTAGTACTGGAGCCAGTTGAGGTCAAGGACAGCAGGTCTGAGATGTTTTGCCCCTTTGTGCCGCATCACAAATTCTGTCCAGTACACTGAAAGGTCCAGTGGGTCAACTGGCCGGTCTTTATGGAGAGCTGACAGCTTCTGCATGTTCTCTTTATACCTGGATATAAACAGATTGATGGCAAGATATGAAGAATACAACATTGAAGTGAAGATGTATGAAAATCAGATTCCAAAACTTCTTTTATGTTTTACCGAGATTTAAGGAGCTTTTTTTCCGTGAGATAACTGACATTGTGAGCGAGCTTCTAATCCCTCACCTGGTGTCATTGATGACCTCATTCAGTCCCTGAAGAAGGCTCTCTGTAGTGATCGAATAAATATCCAACACGACTCCAGCTCCTCTGCTCGCCAACCTCACCGCGTTGTCAGGCTGGTCCCCCCAATTGGCATCATCACCATGGGAACAGCGTGACACAGTCCCTCAAAGAGACCATGAGAGCCAGCATGAGTGATGAAAGCCCGAGCTCCAGGATGTGCTAACACACAACACACAAAGATTTCAGATGTTACGGTATGGGACGCATCATCGCTAAGTATTGAGTTGTGTGCTTCACATTTCAGGATGTTTTGCAGTGGAGTTACAGACCTAGTAGGTCATTCTGAGGCACCCATTTCATCAACTTCACATTTTCTGGGAAACTGTTGGGAACCTGCCCAGTGTACCTCCATATAACCTATCAAAAGAAGATAAGTGTCATTTAATGCTTTTGATTATTGCATTGATGTATGATTTAAAATGCACATTCTTAATGATCATATATTCCTGTACCTTCTGTGGAATCTGTCTGAAAGCTTCTAAGAAGACGGAGGTTGTCTCTTCTGGCAGATCTGACACCATGGTGCCCAGGGTGAACACTACAAACCCATGTTCTCCTGACACCCAGGACTCCAGATCCTGCAAAAAACACACAAACTAGGGTCTGGCATTCATCTCTCTATCTATCTCTCTATCTCCCCACAATATTAGCAGTAGGATAATGGGATGAAGAAGTAAAACAAATCCAAAAGGTTGAATCAATACCACTCAGCCCTTACCTCAGGAAGAGGGTGTCTCACGTTGCAGTTGATTCCACCAACTAGTACTACATTAGGCGTGATAGGACGTGGGAACTCCAGTGTGAAGTCCATCCTGGTTTAACAAAGTATCACAATATTTATCTGATTCTAAGAACTTTTGTTCTTTTAGTGTGATTTACAGGCGTAAAACAGTAACATTAAAACTACATTTATTCATAATATAATAATAATAATAATAATAATAATAATAATAATAATAATAATAATAATAAAAAAATATATTATATAATACAATAATAATATAGTAATTATTATAATAATAATAATAATGTATAATATCCGTGAGAAGGTTTCATCAAGAGGCATGGGCATGGCCGGCCAGCAGTCCATTTTCTTTGTCACAGGACTTCCTGTCAGCCAGCTAACTTTGTCATACCAGGAGAGATGAAAAGACCTGTTACTTTGCCCTATCTTTTGCACTAAATCAATCTTAAGTGTTGATCTAACCCTGCTGTTTAATTCTAAGTTTATGGTTTCTCCTCATAAGGAAGACTTTAAAATGGCTTTGCCAAAACCAGGTCAACAATATTAGCATCGTCTGCCATCGTGTGCAGTTTGCTAGCTGGCTAGTTCACCCCTACAACACTAGCCTAGCGTACTGTATGAATGAATGAATGAATGAACAAAACAATATTAAACTCAAAGGAGGAAATGTGGGAATTAGGTTAAAACTGAAACAAGGACTGTTGTGTATACTTGTATGAAATGTATGCTGAAAACTGGCTAGCAATTTCGCCAAGCAAATACCAAGAAGGTAGGTTGCACCAGTTCGTCTTTCAACAACACTTACAAAATGAACTGGGCAGCGTGAGCTCTGCTTGAACAAATTTGGCGACTTTTTATAGTACAAAATCGCTGTCCAATCAAAAGGAGATGCAGCCTTTCGACAGACCCTCCAATCATCACGCAGAAGCCCGGCATCCAGGCTAGCCCACTGCTCCATTGACCCCGTCTAGTTTCGAAGCACTGAAAAAAACTGCTCAGAGCAGCCCCATTGAAGTCAATGGACGCCAAGATTCAACAGGGAAATTCCTCTTAATACATCCATGGGAAATACACAATACACTGTGACACTACGGGAATGTATGAGAAGGAAATCGAGTCAGCTGATTCTGAATGAACTCGTCTTCGAAATGAACATATTGAACAACACATCTACATGTTAACACAATAGTACATATTTGACCATTACATTTTAGACATTTTAGGGGAAGCCAAGCTTCCCTTGCAGTCTTAAAGAAATCGCCACTGAAAACTACCTTTGCATTATTCCTATCTTGTTTATTAGTTTAATATTATTAAGTACTTCTTCATAGGACCATCTAGGTTAATGTGTTTTCTTCTCCTAAATCTTAATATATAACTTTACCTCAGCAGCCAGATAGCAGACTCTGACAGCACTTCAGCTATGCCCACCTCCTCTCCCAGAAACTGATAGGCTATTTGGTCAAAGTGCCAAAACAACAGTCGGCATAACAACGGCTCCAATAAAACCACCTGTATGTCAGAGGTATCACAGGGCAAAGATGAACAAATGTACAAAGTAAGGCATAGGTGCATGGCAAAAGAGTTGAATTTCAGTTACATTTTAACAGTGCTGGAACTGAAGTTATTCATTTCATCGTGCAGTAGTTGAACTGATTCATATTGACCTACTGCGTGACTTTGAACGTAGCCTAAAGTAGGGAGACAGATACTAAGGGGGTCTGCTACGTTGCCAAACGTAATGATATATGGGGGTTTGATAGTATATTGGTATATTTATTTTGCATAATTAAACCTGGCCATCCTTAATGCATGCACCATGGATGCACATCTGGCTAGAAGTGCTCACCAAATTATTGAAAGCTCTCTCCTGGAAGCTCATTTTATCTGTGTATCTGGTGAAAAAGCGGGGCACATATGAGGGCGGGGAGGGGCAGCCTGCAGACTTCATATCCAAGGAACATGGAAGTCCCCTCAGCAAATTTATAATAGGGATACCTGAAAAAGATTTGATGTATGACCTGTGAGAAAACGTGCAGACATAAAAGAGAACAGATGATCCAAGTGTGGCTGAACTCACCTAATTTCCGAGCTATTAATGAGCCTGTGGGCGCCACAGGGTCTGTTAGAACTGCGTCAAAGTTCTGCAGAGTGGAAAGGTGCAAAGGAAAAATAGATACAACGGGTGAATCTTTATTAGTACGCACTAATAAAGCACCTTTCCTTTTGCTTTTTTATGCATTGATTATTCAGAAGACATGACATGTCTACATGTATAAAACATACCATTCTTCTCAGAAGAATATACTGTACTTTGTACTCTACTACATGTATCTACTTTAGTTACCTTGCAGATAAAGATTTCACATTAAACACATACAAACAGCATCCCCAAAAGGTAGCCTAGTTTAAAAGTAGTAGACACAGTCTAAACAAATGCCTCACAAATTCCATATAATGTGCAAGGCTATTGTATTGAATTTATTAGATTTCACACCTGATCCTGTATTTGCACTCACCTGCTGTGCCAGATGTGAGATCAGACTGACATTGAACAGTAGGCTCTCTGCTGTGGTGTGCATAAACCCTATGAATTTCTTCATGTTTGAGAATCCTTTCCTTATCTTCTCTGTGAAAGACGATTTTTCTATCATGTCCTTGAGTGAGGACATGATAGAATCCATATGAGCCTTGTCATAAGGAACAGGATAGGTCACAGTGTCGTAGTGTTTCCCTGGGCCCATCCGCATGCTGATCTCTGGAATCACCACTGTAACCCGGTGTCCACGACGACCCATTTCTTGGGCAATGGCCTTAATACCCACCCAGTGACTCCCATCCATGGGTACCACCAGCAAGTTGCCCAAAAAACCTGAAGAAGCAGTGTCCCTTTTAGGAATGTTGTTGTTGGCTTCAGCCTCTTCTGTCTTCACCTTCTTCTCTGTCCTGGAGTTTTCTACCACAGACCCCCTCGTCTTATCTACAGCACCATTCACCTGTATATCCATGTTTAGTAGCAGGAACACAGACACTGCTGCTTTCCACATTGTTCTCTTTCCTCTGTCTCTTCTTTGTGCTTCTCATGGAAACAATTCCTGCCCTTATGGTCGCTGTTGAAATTCCTCTGTGATTTTAACAAGTTGTGTGTGTTCAAAGTCCTATTGTTAACAAGAGCGACAACTGCAGTCCTCAAACGCTAGCAGTTGAAAGGTCATTGATATGGGACTTTCAGTGAAAGTGAACACAAATAATATTTAATTTGGACAGTATTCCTTATGTTCAGGAATGGTCCTAAACTCTTTATAGCTAATTAACTCCCTTGCAGTTGGAATGATATTCAGAGATTCAAACTTCCAAGATCAATAATAGTCTACATTACCAAACCTTTTTAAAAACACAAAGGACGCCTCTTATTTACACTTTACTTGAAGGTATTTACATAAGAGTGACATGACATTGTCATGAACGTGTCATAAACATTGTAAACAAGTCATGAAAGTTTATGACATAACGCTTCTTTTAGTAAGTGTCATTCGGTTTTTGTAATGACAAGTTATGGTTAGAGTTAGGGTTAGGGTTCATGAGTCATGATGACAGTGTCATTACAGTGTCATGTGTTCATGACAGTGTCATGTCACTCGTATGTACCTTCAAGTAAAGTGTTACCCGCCTCTTTTCTACCATAGTAAGGTAGACATAGAGCTTCAACCTTATCTCATCAAAATGGGTCGTCCTCCACTCCGACCTGAACAAATAGCATTGGTCTATATGAGCAGCCATCTATGAGACGAGTGCGCAGGGTCCACCTACAAAGTGCAACACCGAAGAGAGATACAACAAAGATATTTACTAGTTTCATCATTATATAGCCTAATGTCTCCAAAATGACATCACAAATAACTGGCCACCTGCTGGTTCTATTACAACACTTACATTGGAAAAATAAGCATATGCATGCTATGGGAGCAACTTTCTGACGTTTTTGATCCTTTTGTCCTTTGGAATGCCTTGGTCGACATGCTTAAAGTGATGGTTCTGAGTAATTTCTCCCTAGGGTCCTTTGCACCACGACCTGGAGCCAAACAACCCCCCAGAAGCTTTTTTCACCTGGGTCGAACATTGGGAGAGTTAGCGTTAGCTGAATAGCTTAACGCAGGGCCTAATGGATCCAAGAGTGTATCTTGTACATTACACTAATAATGCTCGAAATGATACCAAACTTCTACACTAGTACAAATAGGTTATGTACTCATAAAACGATGGATTGGAAAGTTTGTAAGTCCATCAGGAGTTTATTTAAATAACACTTGCCTGTTGGCTTCTGCTCTCTGCTGCTGCTGCTGCTACCAGCAGTAAGACGAGTGCTTAGGGACGTCTACAAATTACAACACCGAAAAGAGATGCAACAAAAATATTTATTAATTTAACTTATTTTTTAAAAGTGCTGTAATATAACTGGCAGGAGATAAGTTATAATTGAGTAAGTTTGGAGACACTACCTTATTTAATCATTAAATTAATAAATATTTTTGTTGTATCTCTTTTCGTTGTTGTAATTTGTAGACTTCCCTAAGCACTCGTTTTACTGCCGGTAGCAGCAACAGCAGCAGCAGCAACAGAGAGCAGAAGCCAGCATGTAAGTGTTCATAAACTTCTGGTGTACTTACAAACTTTCCAATCCATCGTTTATGAATACATAACCTATTTGTACTAGTGTAGAAGTTTGGTATAATTTCGGGCATTATTAGTGGGGTAATGTACAATATACACTCTTGGATCCATTAGCGCTTGCGCTAAGCTATTCAGCTGATAACACTAACTCTCCCAATGTTTGACCCAGGTGAAAAAAAGCTTCTCTGGGGGGTTGTTTGGCTCCAGGTCGTGGTGCAAAGGACCCTAGGGTGAAATTACTCCGAACCATCACTTTAAACAAGACTCAGAATCACTCCACTGTTTTCTTTTGTTTGTCAATTGAAGAAGCAGTGTCCCTTTTAGGAATGTTGTTGTTGACTTCAGCCTCTTCTGTCTTCACCTTCTTGTCTGTCCTGGAGTTTTCTACCACAGACCCCCTCGTCTTATCTACAGCACCATTCACCTGTATATCCATGTTTAGTAGCAGGAACACAGACACTGCTGCTTTCCACATTGTTCTCTTGCCTCTGTGTCTACAGCTCACTGAATCCAACACAGAAAAAAAATGTAAGGTTAAGTTAAAAAAATATGGACTAAGAAAATGTCATCTTCTTTGTGTTTTGAATGTTCTGCTTTTTCCACCTTGTTCTCTTTCCTCTGCTCTGTGTCTCTTCGTGCTTCTCGTGTAAACACTTCCTGCTCTTTATGATCGTCTGGATTGCGGAAATTCTTCTGTGGATTAGCAAATTGTGTGTGTTCAAATTCCTCTCTTTAACAAGAGCGACAACTGCAGTCCTCCACAGCTATAGCAATCATTGATATGGGACTTTCAGTGAAAGTGAACACAAGTAATATTTAATTTGGACAGTAGCCTATTATATATGTTCGGGTTGTCAGGAATGCTCCCAAACGGATGTGTGTACTTTGGTAAAGTTGGAATTCACAGATTTGAACTTCCGATATTGCACCGAAATCTGTGACGCGTCGAGATCTCGGTCCCTCCTGTAAGAATCCGTAGCGCCCCCTTCCGATAACGTAGCATAGGTGGACACAGATTTTGACGGGTCACAGATTCAGTGCAACACCAGGATTAATACTCATCAGCAAAACGTTTTTAAAACACAAACAACGCCTTTTTCTTACCGTAGTAAGGTAGCCAACGAGCCACAACCTTACCTCATCAAACGGGTCGTCCTTCTATCCGACTTGGACAGCTAACATATGTTTTGTGAGATGAATACGCAGGGACCGTCTACAAAGTCATGTCTTCAAAATTGCGTCAAAAATAACTAGCTACCTGCTGGTTCTACTCATGGATGTATTAAGATAACTTACTTCGGAAAGAAAGGCTTTTGCATAATTTTGGGCATTATTTATTAGGGAAAACATTTAATAGTTTTAGCGCAATGTCTCAAAACTTACTTCACACATAGAATGCCTCCTGCTGTCACAGTGGAGAGAAAGTTGGGACCCAAATGCAGTTATACAGAGATTTATTACAGCCAGGAAACCACTTAAGGCAGGACAGAACACGACAAGAACCACTCGAACAGAAAGTAAGAATCCAACAACAGACAACGACAACACAGAGACTAAATAAACCAGGTAATGAGGACTAACAAGGGACAGGTGACACTAGGCTGGGCAAATAGGTGAAACACATTAGGGCAATCACAAGGGAGGGAAAACTAAAGACAGGAAGTAAACCAGACAAGACAAGGGAGACAACATTGACATATATATTAATGGACCAATAGACCCCGTTGCTCTGGACGGAGACCAATGAAGGCTATTAGAAGCACTTTTCCGGTGATGGCCAGCTTTACTGTGCAGCCTCCAACTGACAGAGACAGCGTAAATGTGACGTGAGCAACGTGTCTGAAAGTTGTAAGTCTTCTGGTAGCTGTGCCAAGAGAAATCTCAATCATTCCCAATCTTACAGAGACGGAGAGTGTAGGTATATGTAAGGAGATAACATAAGCACAGGCTAATTATTGCTAACTAACATGCTAGTTAACATTAGTAATTAAACCTAAACAGCTAACGTAAGTCCAAACTGCCTGCGAGCTTCTCCTGTACTATACGGTAATTCCTCTACTGTGCGACAGTAAGTCACTTGGTTATGACACAATCGTTAGCCTATTTTTACAAAAACGTCTGCTACGGAGCAATAACGTGAGATACAACGTAATGGAGCCTTTTATACGTTGTTGTGTTTCTTTAGAACTAAACAATGGACAAATCGAGTCTTTAAATGCTTCGGATGTAAAGTTATTCTCAGTCAAGTGACGTAAAAAAAAAATGGCGGTAAGCGGAATGCTAACAGGAGGTGATGGCCAGTTAGCAAAAAAATGGCGCCATGATGGCTTGAGTTCTGAAGCGAAGCTTACCCCCTTGGGAGACAATAAGGACTTCAAAATAAAACAGGAAACAGAACATAACAGAACTCACAATCCTGACACCTGCTGGTTATACTACAACACTTACTTTGAAAAGGAGGGTTTTGCATATTTTTGGGGAATATTTATTGGGGAAAATATTAAATAGTTTTGTTATTACATAGAGTAATGTCTCCAAACTTCTTCACACATTACTGGTCTCCTTTTGGTTATTCTACAGCACTTTTGAAAAAAAGGCTTTTGCATAATGTTGGGCAATATTTCTTAGGGAAAATATTCAATTGTGTATTAAATTATATAACGTAATGTTTCAATCTGCAAGATCTTCTTCAGGTAGATTGAAATGTTAACTTAAAAATATTTAATAAACTATAATTGGTGCCCAGCAGTGTGCGAAAGCTACATTATGCCCTGAGATTAAATATTATTTGTCTTGCACATGAGTATTTTTGCCTGGATATATGCACAATTGGTCCCATGATGTATTAGTAACCATATGAAATTCAAGTTAATTCAAATCCCAAAAAGTATACAAAGGCCTTTTCTTTCAATAAGTGTTGTAGTACAACTAACAGGAGACCAGATATGTGTGATCTAATTTTGGTGACACTACACTGTATCAGGGGCGTCGGACTGGGGGGGAAAAGGGGACTGAGAACCCAGGGCCCTCATGTGAGGAGGGCCCAAAAAGATGCTAGAATGAATAGATGTGGATGCGCGGAGGGGCCCATAGAAAATGCCTTTCTACAGGGCCCAGAATTTTGTGCTACGCCCTTACACTGTATAGTAATCAAGTTATTAAATAATAGTGTTTTAAAAACATTTCGCTGATGAGTTATTGATCCTCAACAATCTTAGCCGACATTACTTCTTAAGGCGCTGTAGCGTGCTCAGTTACCAAGGCTCAGTCCTTACCGCAGTGGCCCAGGGTACAAATCCGGTTTGCTGCATGTCTTCCAACTTTCCTGTCTACGGTTTTTCTATCTGTTAAAGGCTAAAATGCTCAAAAGAAAGACTGGACTATTGGCCTTTGCGGAGGTCTACGCTCTCTGAGTGCCTTTTCTAATTATAATAGTTATTATTCTGGTATTTGTACATAGTATTGTGGTAGTCCGCATACTGTCTCATGTATAGTCTAGCCAGAACTATCTTCTATATGTTTTAATTTTGTTTTTAAACCAATCACAACTGTCCTTGGCGGTGCTAAGCCCTGAATGCAGCAACAGTGCTTTGCTCCTTATTGACACTCATACATTTATGACTATATTCTCCTCATTTATTCATGTTTGCATTGTTTATCCTTGCATTGAAATACTCTTGCATTGTGTATTTCATGCCATACTATTTATTATTACAGCATATAATTAATGTCTACTGTACATTTTCTCTGTTTACGCCCTTTATTGTAGTAACCACATTCACATTGGGATATTCTAAACTCCCAACAATAAATGAATGGCATGTCAGTGAGTGTGTGTACTATGGACTGCATTTGTTGACCAATCATCACCTTTCCTGTTCTTACCAGACAACCTGTGGAGATATCACTTACATCCATAGAACCAGTACCTAAAGGTTCATTCATTTATCATCACTGAGGTCACACGTTTGTTATTCATTAAACCAACACCGCTTTAATAAACAGTCCTAGAGTCCTGAAGTATCTTAATATGACACCTATGTCTTATCAAGCTTGTTTCTCTAGATTTCTGATTCAGTATGTTAAAACATGTAAAGGCATTGTGTAAAGGGTGTGTATAGCAACCAACAGTTGTTTTCTGGTAATTTGATTCCTTAAAAAACATCTTTGGAAATGTGCACAAGAAACCTGAAGGTTAGTCCTGCTTCCTCTTCCTGCTCAGTTTCCAGAAGCATAGTTTCAAGCACTTCACTATCAGTATTACAAAAAACAGCACTACAGTAGCCAGTACTGCTATAACATCCAGGCAGTAGTACTGGAGCCAGTTGAGGTCAAAGACAGCAGGTCTGAGATGTTTTGCCCCTTTGTGCCGCATCACAAATTCTGTCCAGTACACTGAAAGGTCCAGTGGGTCAACTGGCCGGTCTTTATGGAGAGCTGACAGCTTCTGCATGTTCTCTTTATACCTGGATATAAACAGATTGATGGCAAGATATGAAGAATACAACATTGAAGTGAAGATGGTATGAAAATCAGATTCCAAAACTTCTTTTATATTTTACCGAGATTTAAGGAGCTTTTTTTCCGTGAGATAACTGACATTGTGAGCGAGCTTCTAATCCCTCACCTGGTGTCATTGATGACCTCATTCAGTCCCTGAAGAAGGCTCTCTGTAGTGATCGAATAAATATCCAACACGACTCCAGCTCCTCTGCTCGCCAACCTCACTGCGTTGTCAGGCTGGTCCCCCCCAAATGGCATCATCACCATGGGAACAGCGTGACACAGTCCCTCAAAGAGACCATGAGAGCCAGCATGAGTGATGAAAGCCCGAGCTCCAGGATGTGCTAACACACAACACACAAAGATTTCAGATGTTACGGTATGGGACGCATCATCGCTAAGTATTGAGTCGTGTGCTTCACATTTCAGGATGTTTTGCAGTGGAGTTACAGACCTAGTAGGTCATTCTGAGGCACCCATTTCATCAACTTCACATTTTCTGGGAAACTATCGGGAACCTGCCCAGTGTACCTCCATATTACCTATCAAAAGAAGATAAGTGTAATTTAATGCTTTTGATTATTGCATTGATGTATGATTTAAAATGCACATTCTTAATGATCATATATTCCTGTACCTTCTGTGGAATCTGTCTGAAAGCTTCTAAGAAGACGGAGGTTGTCTCTTCTGGCAGATCTGACACCATGGTGCCCAGGGTGAACACTACAAACCCATGTTCTCCTGACACCCAGGACTCCAGATCCTGCAAAAAACACACAAACTAGGGTCTGGCATTCATCTCTCTATCTATCTCTCTATCTCCCCACAATATAGCAGATAATGTGAGGAGGAAGTAAAACAAAATCAAAAGGTTGAATCAATAACACTCATCCCTTACCTCAGGAAGAGGGTGTCTCACGTTGCAGTTGATTCCACCAACTAGTACTACATTAGGTGTGATAGGACGTGGGAACTCCAGTGTGAAGTCTATCCTGTTTTAACAAAGTATCACAATATTATTGTGATTTAGCAGCATTCACAGTATTGTTATCGGATTCTTCAGTACAATTTTCGCTCACCTACCAATTCTACAGTACTTTTAGCTACAAAAAACATTCAAATATAAAAATGTTCAGCTCTTTAAAGATGATTTTTTGGGGGACTTTATTGTGAAGTGATAGTAGATAGAGATGAAAGGGGGAAAGATATGGGGGATGACACGCAGCAAAGGGCAGCAAGTCAGATTCATCCACGCCGCTGCAGGACTTAGCCAACAAGGGACGCATGCTCTTACTGGATGACCTAGAGGCTACCCCAAAATGTTCAGCTCTTTAAGAACATTTGTGCTTGTATTCAACTTCTCTTCAACATTTTTAAAAATATTAAGCTTTTTTCTTTTTGCACTGAAAGTCCATGGAGCAATCTTTAAATCTCTTCAGGCTTCTTCCACTTCTAAATGCTATTTCTCCCACATGCTTTCACCTACTGACGTCATTCAAACTTTAAACAATTCATAAAACGTTCAGCTATTTCAAAATTATTCAACTTTTTGATATCTTTTACAGTTTTTGTGTAATCACTGTTTAAGTTTAGTGCTTCTTTAGGCTTTTCATGCATTTTTGAGGGCTGCTCAGCGTGGGTGATGGCTCAGCTACAGTGCAGAGAAGATAGAACATTGTCTTAAAACAAAAAATAGTTTCTCCTAACTTGCTCTCACAGCCACAATTCTTAATTCTCATACACCATTTATATGTCAAAACGTACTTGTCTACTTCATTTAAGCAATAGGAGTTATACTTTTGGCTCAGTGAGCCTCCAAATAACAAGAGCCACAAGCATTCCTTCATCGACAGTCCTTAAACATCCTCGACATTTCTGGACAAAAGCACAGAGTACCAGTTTTTCAAATCATTGATATGTCCACATTTTTTAAGTTTATCCACACAAATTATATATCAATATTTTCGCAAATGCTTTCTATTGCTCACAGTGAGGTCATTATATTGATACCATGTATTATTTACGATGTTTTCAGGCTTCTTCAATGGGAAGTTTACCAGGGCTCTTTCAGTTAATCTCAGATAGATTTACTATAGTATGACTTTTTTTTTTACTTTTTTTTTAAATATACTATACTATGACTATTTTGACATGCATACTATGACTTTTTTATCACTTTTTTTTACATACTATGACTTTTTTATCACTTTTTTTTACATTCTACAGTATACTTTGACTTTCTTCAACATACCATACTATGACTTTTTAATGGTTGTGTTGTCATACTATATTTGACTTTTGCAATACTATGATTTTTTTAACATTCGGTACTATGACTATATTGACTTTTTTCACTTTTTTCAACATACCATACTATGACTTTTAATATTTTTTTTGACATACTTTGCCTTGACTTTTTTTTTAATCAATTTTATAAACAGCAAGTAGTCACAGCGGACTTTGACCCAGGTTCAATTAAAAGTCCATTTTCATGACGTTTTTCGGCATACTATTCTAACTCATAAAAAAGTCATAAAAAAAGTCATATTATAGTATGTCGAGAAAAAGTCATTGTATAGTATGTCGAAAATATGTTCACATTACTGAAGACAAAAAGTCATAGTTTAGTATGTACAAAAAAGTGATAAAAAGTCATAAAACAGCATGTCGAAAAGAAGTCGTACCTCCAATCTTGATTTCATTTCTAGCAGCTTATCTCACTGACCTATTTGTGAAGGTAATAGCACGTTGGTTCGTAGTTGTTGTATTTATTGTTCACATTACTGAAGACAAAAGTCATAGTATAGTTTGTACAAAGAAGTGATTAAAAAGTCACAGTATAGTATGTCAAAAAAGTCATGAAAAAGTGATAGTATAGTATGTTAAAAAGTCATAAAAAGTCATACTATAGTATGTAAAAAAAAGTCATAAAGTGTCAAGAAGGGGGTCATAGTATGTTAGAGAATTGAATCCTCAATCTCTAAGCTTGATTTTATCTCTAGCAGAGCATTTTGTGAAGCCAATAATGAACTGGATCGTAGTTGTATTTATCATTCACATTACTGAAGACAAAAAGTTATAGTTCAGTATGTACAAAAAAGTGATTAAAAATAAGTCATACTACAGCATGTCAAAAAAAGTCATTAAAAAAGTCATATTATACTGAAGTATGTCAAAAAAAGTCATAAAAAAGTCATAGTATAGAATGTCGAAAAAAAGTCATAAAACAGTCATAGTATAGTATGTCGAAAAAGAGTGATAAAAAAAAGTCATAGTACGTCAAAGAAGTTATAGTATGTCTGAGAATTGAACCCTCAACCTCCAATCTTGATTTTATCTTTAACAACTTATCTCACTGAGTTTTTGTGAAGCCAATAATGCATTGGTTCAGAGTTATATTTATCGTTCACATTACTGAAGACAATAGTCATAGTTTAGTTTGTACAAAAAAGTCATTAAAACGTCATAGTATAGTATGTCGAAAAAACATCACAGAATAGCATATCGAAAAAAGTCATAGTATGTCAAAAAAAGTAATGAAAAAGTCATACTATGTTATGTAAAAAAAAAGTCATATTATAGCATGTCAAGAAAGTCATAGCATGTTTTGCATTTTATCACTAGCAGCTTATCGCACTGAGCTATTTGTGAAGCTCTTAATGCATGCTATGCTATGACATTTTTATCAATTTTTGTACATACTATACTATGTTTTTTCTCTTTGTTGGACATACTATACTATGACTTTTTAATCACTTTTTTACATGCTATAATATTACTTTTTTTGACATACCCATACTATGACTTTTTGACATGCCATACTATGATTTTTTTTATTTTTTAGACTTAAAATATCCCATTTGTTTAATATATTATTGGTTTAATTCAACATTCCAATGAGATTCATACTAATTAAAACCATTCCCTCTTTTCCAACTATTCTCACTACTTCACCTTCTTTTTATGCAATCAAACCAGTAATCCAGTTTGGCTTTAGCAATCTAGATTTTCAGCATTCACAAGCATTTTCTGCAGGAAATGCATTTTCTAGTCTGATTCTAAGACCTTTTTTTCTTGTGTGATTTACAGGCATAAAACAACAGTAACAGTAAAACTACCTTTGCATTATTCCTCCCTTATTAGTTTAATATTATTAAGTACTTCTTCATAGGACCATCTAGGTTAATGTGTTTTCTTCTCCTAAATCTTAATATATACCTTACCTCAGCAGCCAGATAGCAGACTCTGACAGCACTTCAGCTATGCCCACCTCCTCTCCCAGAAACTGATAGGCTATTTGGTCAAAGTGCCAATAAATCAGTCGGCATAGCAACGGCTCCAATAAAGCCACCTGTATGTCAGAGGCATCACAAAGCAACGATGAACAAATGTACAAAGTAAGGCATAGATGCATGGCAAAAGAGTTGAATTTCAGTTACATTTGAACAGTGCTGGAACTGAAGTTATTCATTTCATCGTGCAGTAGTTGAACTGATTCATCTTGACCTACTGCGTGACTTTGAATGTAGCCTAAAGTAGGGAGACAGATACTAAGGGGGTCTGCTACATTGCCAAACGTAATGACCTATGGGGGTTTGATAGTATATTGGTATATTCATTTTACAGAATTAAACCTAGCCATTCATGCATGCATCTGTCGATGCACATCTGGCTAGAAGTGCTCACCAAAGTGTTGAAAGCTCTCTCCTGGAAGCTCATTTTATCTGTGTATCTGGTCAACAAGCGGGGCACATATGAGGGCGGGGAGGGGCAGCCTGCAGACTTCATATCCAAGGTACATGGAATCCCCCTCAGCAAATTTATAGTAGGGATACCTGAAAAAGATTTGATGTATGACCTGTGAGAAAACGTGCAGACATAAAAGAGAACAGATGATCCAAGCGTGGCTGAACTCACCTAATTTCAGAGCTATTAATGAGCCTGTGGGCACCACAGGGTCTGTTAGGACTGCGTCAAAGTTCTGCAGAGTGGAAAGGTGCAAAGTCAAATTAGATGTAAGGGATGAATCAGTATGCACAATTAAAGCACCTTTTTTTGCAGCTTTGTTTGTCTGTCTCTCAGAGGAATATACTGTACTTTTTACCCCACTATATTTATCTGCTATAGTTACCTTGCATATAAAGAGTTTACATTCAAACATACATTATGATAAACATACAATGTATTAAATGTATGTATATGTACTAGTAATTTATAAACTTTTTGGATTGTGACTGTTTTAGTGTCTGGTCAGAGCTCCTTTTTATGTTTCAAATGTGAGAGGATCGTGGTTCCACCAAAGAGATATTTTCCATTCCATTTTTTATTTCATTTAAATAACAGTGTGATGTCCATATGGTTATAAATGTATTTTCTCTTCTATTAATCATTTTATGACCCCTCAGATTTATCTTGTGAACTACAATACCTCAGTACTACAATAATTAAGTAAATTAGTTAAAACAAGCTCCACCTCAACCAGCTATAACAGTAATTGCTACTTAGACATGAATGCTCTAATAATGAAATGAATTTTGCACACACCACATATGGGTTATGTGTTAAAAATTGCTGGATTGTAATTTGTTATGTATGTGCAATCCACTCTGCACTTTATACATTTTCATTATTTTATTTTATCGTACTTTATCTTCATTCAGTTTTTATTTCAAATAATTTTCTTGTTGTATACTTCTGGATCTCACACTTTCCCATATGCCTTTTTATTGTGCTCCCTCTGTCATTGATGACTGGCAGTATGAATGTGTATATATTTTCCGGTGGACTGTAGCAATGAAATTGCCCTTCTGAGATAAATAAAGCCATCTGTATCTGTATAATAATTCATCAGTCACAGAGGTTGTTTTTTTGTTTTTTTTGCAGAACAAGTACATTTATATTTTACACATCAAAAAGGTTACATTTTTGGCACTTCAAATACGTCTTTGTGGTACTTTTACATAAGTAAATTGCTAACACTGTCTCAACTTTAGATATAGGGGTTACACATTACACAATGACACAAACACTACAGAATAATGCAATCCAATATAGTGGCAGCCCCAAAAGTTAGTTTAAATGTAGTAGACAGTCTAAACAAATACCTCACAAATACTGTATTGGTGCAAGGCTATAGAATTTTCTTAGATTTGACACCTGATCCTGTATTTGCACTCACCTGCTGTGCCAGATGTGAGATCAGACTGACATTGAACAGTAGGCTCTCTGCTGTGGTGTGGATAAAGCCTGTAATTTTCTGGAATTTTGAGAATCCAATCCTTATTTTCTCCGTGAAATACTGTGCAGATTTTTCCATCATGTCCTTGTGTGAGGCCATGACAGAATCCATATGAGCCTTGTCATAAGGAACAGGATAGGTCACAGTGTCGTAGTGTTTCCCTGGGCCCATCCGCATGCTGATCTCTGGAATCACCACTGTAACCCGGTGTCCACGACGACCCATTTCTTGGGCAATGGCCTTAATACCCACCCAGTGACTCCCATCCATGGGTATCACCAGCAAGTTGCCCAAAAAACCTGAAGAAGCAGTGTCACTTGCAGGAATGTTGTTGTTGGCTTCAGCCTCTTCTGTCTTCACCTTCTTCTCTGTCCTGGAGTTTTCTACCACAGACCCCCTCGTCTTATCTACAGCACCATTCACCTGTATATCCATGTTTAGTAGCAGGAACACAGACACTGCTGCTTTCCACATTGTTCTCTTTCCTCTGTCTCTTCTTTGTGTTTCTCATGGAAACAATTCCTGCCCTTATGGTCGCTGTTGAAATTCCTCTGTGATTTTAGCAAGTTGTGTGTGTTCAAAGTCCTATTGTTAACAAGAGCGACAACTGCATTCCTCAAACGTTAGCAGTTGAAAGCTCATTGATATGGGACTTTCAGTGAAAGTGAACACAAATAATATTTAATTTGGACAGTATTCCTTATGTTCAGGAATGGTCCTAAACTCTTTATAGCTAATTAACTCCTGTGAAGTTGGAATGATATTCAGAGATTCAAACTTCCAGGATCAATAATACATTAACCAACCTTTTTAAAAACACAAAGGACACCTCTTTTCTACCATAGTAAGGTAGACATAGAGCTTCAACCTTATCTCATCAAAACAGGTCGTCCTCCCCTCCGAGCTGAACAAATAGCATTGGTCTATATGAGCAGCCATCTGTGAGATGAGTGCGCAGGGTCCACCTACAAAGTGCAACACCGAAGAGAGATACAACAAAGATATTCACTAGCTTCATCATTATATAGCCTAATGTCTCCAAAATGACATCATAAATAACTGGCCACCTGCTGGTTCTATTACAACACTTACATTGGGAAAATAAGCATATGCATACTATGGGAGCAACTTTCTGACGTTTTTGATCCCTTTTGTCCTTTGGAATGCGCCTTGGTCGACATGCTTAAACAAGACTCAGAATCACTCCACTGTTTTCTTTTGTTTGTCAATTTATTTTCATCACTCAAACTTCAATTTGATATGTTTCTTCTTTTTCACAAAAATAATGAACTGTCCTTACCAGAAGGTGTACAAGCATTGACAAAAGAGCGAAAAATAAAAGATATAACAAAAACAACTTCAACTCACAAACACGTAACTGCTCTGAGCGGTAGCGGATTCATGTATTGTGTATTTCATGCCGTACTGCTTGTTATTATGACAGCATATAATTAATGTCAGTACATGTTCTCTGTTTACTCCCTTTATCGTAGTAATCACATTCACATTGGGATATTCTAAACTCCCAACAATAAATGAATGGCATGTCAGTGAGTGTGTGTACTATGGACTGCATTTGTTGACCAATCATCATCTTTCCTGTTCTTACCAGACAACCTGTGGAGATATCACTTACATCCATAGAACCAGTACCTAAAGGTTCATTCATTTATCATCACTGAGGTCACACGTTTGTTATTCATTAAACCAACACCGCTTTAATAAACAGTCCTAGAGTCCTGAAGTATCTTAATATGACACCTATCCCTTATCAAGCTTGTTTCTCTAGATTTCTGATTCAGTATGTTAAAACATGTAAAGGCATTGGGTGGCGGGTGTGGATTAGCAACCAACAGTTGTTTTCTGGTAATTTGATTACGTAAAAAAATTTCTTTGGAAATGTGCACAAGAAACCCGAAGGTTAGTCCTGCTTCCTCTTCCTGCTCAGTTTCCAGAAGCATAGTTTCAAGCATTTTACTATCAGTATTACAAAAAACAGCACTAGAGTAGCCAGTACTGCTATTACATCCAGGCAGTAGTACTGGAGCCAGTTGAGGTCAAGGACAGCAGGTCTGAGATGTTTTGCCCCTTTGTGCCGCATCACAAATTCTGTCCAGTACACTGAAAGGTCCAGTGGGTCAACTGGCCGGTCTTTATGGAGAGCTGACAGCTTCTGCATGTTCTCTTTATACCTGGATATAAACAGATTGAGGGCAAGATATGAAGAATACAACACTGAAGTGAAGATGTATGAAAATCAGATTCCAAAACTTCTTTTATATTTTAATCATCATCAGCACCGAGATTTAAGGAGCTTTTTTTCCGTGAGATAACTGACATTGTGAGCGAGCTTCTAATCCCTCACCTGGTGTCATTGATGACCTCATTCAGTCCCTGAAGAAGGCTCTCTGTAGTGATCGAATAAATATCCAACACGACTCCAGCTCCTCTGCTTGCAAACCTCACTGCGTTGTCAGCTTGGTCCCCTGCAACTGGCATCATCACCATGGGAACAGCGTGACACAGTCCCTCAAAGAGACCATGAGAGCCAGCATGAGTGATGAAAGCCCGAGCTCCAGGATGTGCTAACACACAACACACAAAGATTTCAGATGTTACGGTATGGGACGCATCATCGCTCAGTATTGAGTTGTGTGCTTCACATTTTAGGATGTTTTGCAGTGGAGTTACAGACCTAGTAGGTCATTCTGAGGCACCCATTTCATCAACTTCACATTTTCTGGGAAACTATCGGGAACCTGCCCAGTGTACCTCCATATTACCTATCAAAAGAAGATAAGTGTAATTTAATGCTTTTGATTATTGCATCAATGTATGATTTAAAATGCACATTCTTAATGATCATATATTCCTGTACCTTCTGTGGAATCTGTCTGAAAGCTTCTAAGAAGACGGAGGTTGTCTCTTCTGGCAGATCTGACACCATGGTGCCCAGGGTGAACACTACAAACCCATGTTCTCCTGACACCCAGGACTCCAGATCCTGCAAAAAACACACAAACTAGGGTCTGGCATTCATCTCTCTATCTATCTCTCTATCTCCCCACAATATTAGCAGTAGGAACACAAAATCAAAAAGTTGAATCAATACCACTCAGCCCTTACCTCAGGAAGAGGATGTCTCACGTTGCAGTTGATTCCACCAACTAGTACTACATTAGGCATGATAGGACGTGGGAACTCCAGTGTGAAGTCCAACCTGTTTTAACAAAGTATTACAATATTTATCTGATTCTAAGATCTTTTGTTGTTTTAGTGTGATTTACAGGCATAAAACAACAGTAACAGTAAAACTACCTTTGCATTATTCCTATCTTGTTTATTAGTTTAATATTATTAAATACTTCTTCATAGGACCATCTAGGTTAATGTGTTTTCTTCTCCTAAATCTTAATATATACCTTACCTCAGCAGCCAGATAGCAGACTCTGACAGCACTTCAGCTATGCCCACCTCCTCTCCCAGAAACTGATAGGCTATTTGGTCAAAGTGCCAAAACAACAGTCGGCATAACAATGGCTCCAATAAAGCCACCTGTATGTCAGAGGTATCACAGAGCAAAGATGAACAAATGTACAAAGTAAGGCATAGGTGCATGGCAAAAGAGTTGAATTTCAGTTACATTTTAACAGTGCTGGAACTGAAGTTATTCATTTCATTGTGCAGTAGTTGAACTGATTCATCTTGACCTACTGCGTGACTTTGAATGTAGGCTAAAGTAGGGAGACAGATACTAAGGGGGTCTGCTACATTGCCAAACGTAATGATATATGGGGGTTTGATAGTATATTGGTATATTAATGGAGGCAAGGTGGGTCAGACAATTGCGAAAATCTCAGATATACAGTACCAGTCAAAAGTTTGGACAAGCTTTCCCATTCTGAAAGCATCTCAAAACATTTTGATTGGTACTGTACCTGATATCTTTATCTAGAATTTGGTGACAACTAGCAAAATAAATGAGGAATCTGAAGTAGGGGCAATAGTTTGGTTAACACATAATTTGTATTTATACATGGCCATCCTTCATGCATGCACCGTGGATGCACATCTGGCTGTAAGTCCTCACCAAAGTGTTGAAAGCTCTCTCCTGGAAGCTCATTTTATCTGTGTATCTGGTGAAAAAGCGGGGCACATATGAGGGCGGGGAGGGGCAGCCTGCAGACTTCATATCCAAGGAACATGGAATTCCCCTCAGCAAATTTACAGTAGGGATACCTGAAAATGATTTGATATATGAACTGTGAAAAAACGTGCAGACATAAAAGAGCATAGATAATCCAAGCGTGGCTGAACTCACCAAATTTCCGAGCTATTAATGAGCCTGTGGGCACCATGGGGTCCGTTAGGACTGCGTCAAAGTTCTGCAGAGTGGAAAGGTGCAAAGGAAAAATATGAAACGGGTGAATCTTCAACAGTATGCACTTATAAAAGCACCTTTCCTTTTGCTTTATCATGCATTGATTTTACAACGGACATTATATACATGCCAAGTGATGTCACTTTTTACTCCACTTTATTTATCTGCTATAGTTACCTTGCAGATAAAGAATTTTACATTAAAAACATACATTATGATAAACTTACAATATATGTAATGTATGCATGTACCAGTAATTTCTAAACATTTTGGAATGTAACACTTAAAAAAAAACTGTGTCTGGTCAGGGTCCCTTGTCATGTTTCAAATGTGAGTGGTTAGCGGTTTCACCAAAGTAGTCTCGCTTTGGCAGACCTGACACCGAAGACATATTTTCCCTTTAAAATTAATGGTTTCATTAGGGGTGTATGTATTTTCTCCCCCATTTATCATCTAATGACCCCTCAGATTTTTCTTGTAGCCCAGGTTGGGAACGAAAACATTTGGACTACAATACCTAATTAAAGCTGCGAGCAACGATGGACGGGCCCTCGCGCCTCTACGCGCGTCGAGGTTACCGGCGGACGCCGCTCCTTGCGACCATGCATTTGCGCGGCACTCAGACGCCACAAACCGTCACCAATGAAAAGGGAACTCCACGCCGAGTTCAACGAGTTCATTAGCTGTGAAAGGGGGCGTGGCTAAAGCATAGGGGGCGGGTCCAACCATCACCAATTAAAAATTAAGCCTCTGCTGAGATGAATGATACCTCACACAAGACTCTACCTTAAATTGGTCAGCATGTATGAAAGGGGGCGTGGCTTAAACATAGGGGGTGGGCCAAACCATCACCAATGAAGAAGGAAGTCTCTGCTGAGCTCAATGATACCTCACACAAGTGTTTACATCAATCGGGCCATTAGTAATAAAAGGGGGCGTGGCTTGAACATAGGGGGCGGGCCAAACCATCACCAATGAAGAAGGAAGTCTCTGCTGAGTTCAATGATACCTCACACAAGGGTATACCTTAAACGGTTCAAATGTTATGAAAGGGGGCGTGGCCTGAGTAGGTGGGCGTGGCCATAGTATAGAGGGCGGCTTAGTATCACATGTAGACCACACATTCTGAGTTTCATGCAAATCGGATGATGTTTGTCATATAAGGCAGATTTCCTGTTGCCAGCGGGGGGCGCTATGACCAAAAGTCAATTTTGGCCTGTATGTGTCCTCAGGCCTGGACCCTTGTCAATTGTGAGAAATTTCGGGCAGATACGACAACGTACACTCAAGTTACAACAACTTCTTTGTTCATCGCTAAACACTCAAAATGGCCGCCACGCCATGCCCACATCGTCTGACGAAAAGTTTTTCTTTTCATAACTTTTCATCGTTAAGGTGTTGGGATGGTACAGACCAAGTTTGAAGTCCATCGGATGAAATCTCTAGGAGGAGTTTGTTAAAGTACGACATGTGGAAATGGCCCAAATCGCACTAATTTCGAACATTTAAATCAAAATGGCGGACTTCCTGTTTGGTTTAGGGTATGGCTCTAATTAAGTTTTTTGTACATCTTGACATGTTACATATGTGTACCAAGTTTCGTGAGTCTACGTTAAACGCACTGCAGGGGCTCAATTTTCTTAACTTTCTAGGGGGCGCTAGCGAGCCATTTTTGTGCGCCTATTCCCGAAACCCTTAAAATACGTACATTTTCACCAGACTTGATGCGACTGCCAAATTTGGTGAGTTTTTGAATATATTAAGCCCCTCAAAAAGCCAATTCATTTGACGGGAAAATAATAATAGAAAGAAAGAAACAATAATTCCTTCAGTTTCAAACCTTCGCCGCTGTCGGCGCTCGGGCCCTAATAATGTCATTTACAGGGTTTTTTGCAGAAGGAGTAGCCTAGCCTACTTTTATATTTGACACTTAACTGCAATTAAATAAGTAAACTGCTATCACTGTCCCAACTTCATACAGGGGTTATACACTGATGACACAAACACTTTACAGTATAATGCAATTCAATATAGCAGCAGCCCCAGAAGGTAGTTTACACTATAGACAGTCTACACAAATGCCTCACAAATTCCGTATAATGTGCAAGGCTATTGTATTTAATGTATTAGATTTTACACATGATCCTGTATTTTCACTCACCTGCTGTGCTAGATGTGAGATCAGACTGACATTGAACAGTAGGCTCTCTGCTGTGGTGTGGATAAAGCCTGTAATTTTCTGGAATTTTGAGAATCCTTTCCGTATCTTCTCCGTGAAAGAATGTGCAGTTTTTTTCAGCATGTCCTTCTGTGAGGCCATGATAGAGTCAAAATGAGCCTTGTCATAAGGAACAGGATAGGTCACAGTGTCGTAGTGTTTCCCTGGGCCCATCCGTATGCTGATCTCTGGAATCACCACTGTAACCCGGTGTCCACGACGACCCATTTCTTGGGCAATGGCCTTAATACCCACCCAGTGACTCCCATCCATGGGTACCACCAGCAAGTTGCCCAAAAAACCTGAAGAAGCAGTGTCACTTGCAGGAATGTTGTTGTTGACTTCAGCCTCTTCTGTCTTCACATTCTTCTCTGTCCTGGAGTTTTCTACCACAGACCCCCTCGTCTTATCTACAGCACCATTCACCTGTATATCCATGTTTAGTAGCAGGAACACAGACACTGCTGCTTTCCACATTGTCCTCTTTCCTCTGTGTCTGCAGCTCACTGAATCCAACACACGGGAAATTATGAGGTAAAGAGCAACAAAAAAAATGGAAGACGTCCTCTTCTTTCTGCTTTGAATGTTCGTGTAGCTATGCCTGTCCTTAGGGATCCCTCTGCCAGGGTTGAAATTCCTCTGCTATGTGTGTGTTCAAAGTCCTCTCTTAAACCAGAGCAACGATTGCAGTCCTACAGCTATAGCAGTTGGAGGTCTTTCAGTAAAAGAGAAGTAATATTTAATTTGGACATCGATAAATTTAGGGATGGTCCCAATCTCAATTTTGTAGGTCTATGCAAAATATTTGATATACTTTCTAACGTCACAATCACAAGAAAGCTAACTGTTATGCAGCTATAACATCAGCCACAGTTACACAAAAAGCGGATTAAAAATGTGCTTACTTTATTGATTTATTTGTTATATAACCTTTACATAACGGTGTCTCTAACGTTACTTGCGTTGAATCTGTCCAAAATGTGAGTGAAGCTAACACAGTCTCTTAATTACAATATGAATAGCTAAACATTCACAAATACATAATGCTACAACTGCATAGAGGCTAAGGGCATGAATGAGGGAGAATGATTAGTGAGAACGGTTTCATTTTAAATGTAAAATGTTTTGAATATGGTATAGTTTCTATAATACAAACGCTTAACCCTTTTACACCTAACGTGTTAACTATTATTTATACTTATAATTTACTCTATATTACACCGCCGAGTGTGTTTTTGATGTTTCGACTGTTAAATTGTCAACAAAAAAATGTGCAATGAGAACGTGCTTTTGCCCTTTGTCCCGTTAGGATTATTTAATATACCGGTAATACATCCACGGCTTGGCGTGGTGGCGTTAACGCGCCATTTTCCTTGTTTTGGTCAAACAGCAGCAGTAGAAGAAGAATGAACCGACACGCCAGCCTATGGCAGCAGAGCATCTTCCGCCGCGCGCATCTTCAAGTTTTGTCCTCGAGCAATAAACACAACAAAACAAATACGGGTCCGCGAGCTCAATAGGGGATTTTAGCCAGTATGTTAACAAGTAAGCGCCTCGTTGTGTTGTAGCTGTAGCTATATGCCAGTAAAAACAGTTATGAACATGCCAGATCACGTAAACTGTGAACAATCTGAGGAGCAGTAAGTTTTAAAGGCATAGCCTAGCTTCAGTGCTGACGGTGTCGTTGTTGATCTCGTCCCTGCAAGCCTTCAGTCGTTGTCTACGGTATTTTAGTTTGGCTAGCTTAGCCAAGATGCTAAAATGATCTTAAGGAAAGTAGCTAGCATTTTATGGAGTGGGGGCAGCATTAACGTTAGCTAGCTACCTGTTCTTGAGATCCTGTCCTTTGGAGAGACCCTGTTCAAAACCTAGTTTTAGACCACAGACTCATTGACACAGCATACGTTACTGTTTGCTCTCTCGGGCTCAACTTAAGGCAAAATACAGTTTTAGTTATATGTAACGTTAGTCCGCTGTTTAACAATATTTACACGATGCACGTAACAATGCTGTATAGATTGTAAAGCCCCTTAAGGCAGATTTGTGACTTTGGGCTATATAAATAAAATTGACTTAACAATTGAGATCAAGCTGAAACAGTATCAAGATCATATTTTAATATATATATTATACATTTTATATATATATATATATATACATATATACATATTTCATTTTTTCCCCTTCCACTGTTGTGATTATCTTTCATTAAAGTAGTTTGTTGTCTTTACAGGCCTGCGACTGAAAGCGAGTTTGAGGCAGAGGGCTTGGAGTTCATTAATTCATCATCCATAAGAATAGAATATTATAGGTGAGACCACATGAAAACTTGCTGTGTAGTGAACACATACCAATGTATTACACTTTGTAGGTGCTTGATTACAGGTAGTGACTGTTGCTCTCTTTTACAGTTCATTTGAGTATTGTCTGAAGTGGAAGAGACCCATGTATCGCCAACGCCCCTCCAGACTACCAAAGGCCTCCAAGAAGAGCCCCCAGAGAAGCCCCAGCCCAAATGAAGAAGTTATCCAGCGCAAGTTGAGGGGTAAGAGACAGAGGACAGGCCTGAGGAGGATCGAAGCTGGCGACCGCGTAGTCAATAGAGATGAGGGGAAGGACCGTGACATCATCGACATCATTAACAGCACACATGATGAAAAAGAGATCGCAGAGTATGAAGGGAAGTCTGTAGAGGTGACTGATGAAGGAGTGGACGAGTCAGATGAAGACTGCTGCTCTGTTACCAGCAGCATAGCTTCTGGTCCTTCCTTCCTACGTGACGCCTCTCCCAAGAAACAGAGGCCCTCGCAGGGCTTGTGCTCAGACTGTCAGAATCTCTACCAGAAGGCAAAGAAGATGAAAGAACCAATTAAAAACAAACTCCTAGACAACGGTGAGTGCACTCATTCGTTGTGTTAGCAACAATGCAATGTGTTTTGGGGGAAATTGGGCCATTGCTACAGCGAATACTAGTACACAGAAAAGATACGTGTATTGTGAATAAGATCAGATGTTAAAGCCACAACATAGTTTTATTATTGTTTCAGTAAACACGAAGTACAAAAGGCACATTTTCTCCCTCCTGGCATGCTATCCATCCAGATATTTAAAAATATTTGCTTCTACACACAAAAACAAAAAAACGCTTCTTGACTCATTCTTGTGGTCAGCGGGATAAAAAGTTATGATGTGGTTACTGCAGGAACTCATTGTAACCATTTTCACATGCTAATAATTCTTGAGACTTATTTTCTGTCGTAAAGTCTGCCAGTTCTGATGTATAAGTATAAATTAAATTGAATTAAACTGGAGTCAAAATCATTGTATGTGTACACATACTTGGCTGATAAAGCTGATTGTGATAAGAACAGTGTATGTATTGGCATTTTGAATGATGACCACTATAACTTTTTGAATTGTTTTCATTTTGTGTCAACTACCGCTTTTAAACAAAGAAAAACATCAGTGTTTGTGTTTGTACCAGTTTACACTAGTGTTTTGAGACTTAAGAACTTCCACATTCACACAGGCTACACTCATATGTCACATGAGGCCACTGCTGACCGTGATCAACCCAAACATCTCTGCTTTCACTTTCCATGTCAGTGTAATGTGTTCAGTTCAGTTCTGCATTGCCTTAACGGAGGCATCGCTAGAGTGAGACAGAGATCATTCGGCGGGTCAGTCTATATCCAGTACACAGATGCATGCTAACACGGTCCCTCAGATCCACCTCAGCCAGTGTCCTGTGCATCCACAAGTCCAATCTCCACAGTTTTGGGGACAGAGCCTTCTTCAGGGCAGCTCCCAGGCTCTGGGACTCCCTCCCCCAAGAGATCCGCACCTCTGAGTCCCTCCCTCACTGTCTTCCAGTCCCGCCTCAAGACCCATCTCTTCTCCTCTGCCTATCCATAGCCCCACGCCCCCTCCCTTTTCATCTGTGCCTGAATCTTGTTTTGCTTTGATTTGTTTTGAATTGTTTTTATTATCTACCTGCCCTGTAAAGCGACTTTGAGTTTGTGAAAAGCGCTATATAAATTCAATGTAGTATTATTATTATTATTATTATTATTATTATTATTATTATTATTATTATTATGTTCAACATCTCTTTCTTGTTCTTTCTCCAGATCCCAAGTCCCTGACATGTGACCAGTGGGTCCTGATCAAGAACTGGAGACCTAAGAGGCTGCCTAATGCAAGAGGGTAAGGCTGCTTGTATGTGTGGTTACTGGCTTTAAGGTGGAACACCAGTAGCCATGAAAATGTATGTGCTCCCAGCTCATTATAACTGTCTGCACTTCTCTGTTTTGTCAGGAAGCTTTTGCTCCATGTACAACTGGTTAAGAGAAGACTTAAGGTTAACAATGGTGCAGAGCGACCTGCACAATGTGTGGGAGAGGAAGACTCATCCGCCTGCTCGAGGCCGCACACTTTCCTTCCGAGGTAATGCTTCTGTACACGTAACACATTTCCTAGCGAAGCACATCAATGAGCCTGTTTACATAAAAAATGACTTGAATGTGGTACGTTTTTTTGTGTGTGTCAGGAACCTTAGACGGCATGTCAGAGTGCCAGTGAAAAGGGAGAGGAAGAAAAACGGGAGGAAGAGGAGGCGAGATGGTTCTCAGGATCCTCGCGCCACTAAGCAGCAGCGTCTCCACAGCAACAATCACAGCCAACACATCAGTATTAGCAGTACCAATGAGATCGGTTTTCACCCAACCAGCGGTCACAGTAGCAGTCGTGAGAGTCGTGGCGATCAAGAAGTCGACGATCAAGCGGACGCAAATCTGAATGTTGGTTTGATTCCCTCTACAGTCACCCTGACAACCACCAAGCCAAGCGAGGTCCCACCCAAGCAGAAAACACCAAAGAAGAGGGGGGGATTCAGAGACTTGCTTGTCCAGTTGCGTGGCAAAAGCAACATGATCGTCCGAGAAACATGTTAGTGACGTGACTCTGACTTTTTTTAAGCTACACTTTAACAGCTATTCTAGCCATATTGTAGCTTTGACTTATGATATTTCCTGTTTAGCCTGGCTATTATTCTGTTCTAAACACCAGTCTGTAAATACTTGCTCCGGTGTACCTGGAGTCATACCTGTACCTATAGGTCTGAGTTTATTGGCAAAGTACTGCTGCAGTTCCACATACTTGCGTGTTATTTATTTTTTTGAATTTCCAATAGTATATATTTAAAGTTTTTATTTTGACATTAAAGCTGTTTTTACTGTATGCCAACGATAGACAGATTTAAAATTTTCCTTACCATTAGACCTACATGAGCACTTTCAGTAAGATTATTCAGATGACTATTTATAGCTGTGTCCCAATTGAATAAGACATACTAATTCAATGCAGGTTATGAGTGTGTGGTCACTTTACAATAGAAAAGTGACTAAATTAAATATATTTTAAAAAGTTGTCTCACAATATATGTCGCAGTTTGACATCCGACAGCGTACAGTTGCATAATTTTCTCTTTGTACAAAATAGTAAGGAATATTTATTAAAAAAAAAAAGTTTGATAATTGCAAAAACTATAAAGATCATATTGTGTAGTAGGTATTTGGGACACAGTGTCTGCCTGCCCTTTCTGTATGTATAAAAAACACTGTTTATTAAGAATTTTATAAATAAATAGCAAGTGGTGGACAGGAGCCATGTTCTGTAAGATGGTAAAGGGATCTGTAGTAGTGTGGTAGTATTTTCAGAGGTGTTGGGCCGTGTAAGACCCTTTCTCTAGAAGCCCACATGGTGGCGCCACTTAATGCAGGAATCAACACTGCGATTACATCAGCTGTGTCATTTAGTGTGCATTTTTTACAGAAGACTTGTCCGAAGAGAAAGGTACAGGTGTAATTAATAACATTAACGATCGTTTAGTGTCCTAGTGAGCCAGTATGCATATTAACCAGATCTCTGCACTAATAAATCTAAAGTATTGACTAAAGGAAATTACTTACACCTGTGTGTGTCCTGTAATGAGAGCTCAAAGTCTGCTTCAAAACAAGCTTACTATTCAGCAGCGTAACCCCAATTAAAGAAGCCAGTGCAGACACTGAGTCATCTGGCTCATTTTTATGAGGGTAACTCAGGAATAGGTCATTATACACAGCAATGTTATTTTTAAGATGTTTGTGCTGATACCAGTGAATGTGGAGGAAAGGGTGGGGTAAATGAGCAAGAGATAAGGGACTGAGAGTTGGGTCTTGAAGGCTTGGCAGCACTTATTGGGGGTGTTGCTGTTTACTTATGGGATTATTGTATTGGGAGAGGATGGGGATTTAATGTCAGAACTGCCAGTGCCAAGCCAGGAAATGTGTCTGCTGACCGACTGTATCACACACGTGGATGCAGTGTAAATGTAAGCAGTGTGCCACCTACAAATCGAGCGAAATGTACAAAGCAGTAGGTGCTCTGATTGACCGGACTCCTGCCAACACATAGCAGCTGGCAAATCGCAGCTCCAGCTGTTGCTCTATGCTGCTCACACGTTTAAATTAAAACCGTCATGAACTGGAAAAGTTAAAACAGGAAGCAAATGAATTGTGAGGTGGACCTTTTTTTTTTTTTTAGGTATTTGCTATTTCATTTCAAAATTCTATTATATTTTATTAATTTAAAGACAGAATGATGAAATAGAAATTTTAATAATTTCAAATTAAATTCCTTTTTGTAGTTTTGAGTTTTATAATGCATTTTATATCATTCATTTAAAACATCCTTTGGTCAACTATTTTATCTGCTGAACCATAACATTTGACAAACCAACCAGATTTAATTGAAAAAGCACAACATGGCTACACTTCCTCTGTATCATCTTTTAGTCTGATATGTTTAATATGTAAATAGTTATTTCGAAAGTATCTTGAACACACTTTTAAAAATACCGCGATAATACCGGGTCACTATAACCATGAGGTTACATTTTCATACCGTTACATCCCTAGTCTCCATAATGGGAGACTTCAGAGAGATGTGCTACTGCTCACATGGTGTTGAAACATTTGTAAGTTTGCTTTCAGAAAGGTGACACTAATATCACGCAGACACACACACACTGTTCATTGGCAGTGAAAGATCAGATAAAGTCTTACAGCGTTACCAGAACACAGCTTATAATCATCTCACATCTCCTCTTCCTCTCTCAGTGTCTGCCTCTCTATGCATGTTGATGCATGAATGCTTGCATGCATCATATAAGACAGTGACGCAAAAGCAACTATGTTCACACTCTGGTGGGGGGAGCTGAAACTCCTGCTGCTTGTCCTGATTTAACAGAGCATGGAGTTTGGAGACACTGTTACACACACACACACACACACACGCTCCCACACACACATTACACATTTTCCGATTCTCTTCGGCAGTCCCTATTATCACAAACCAGAGGTCTCAGGGCCAAAACAATTCAAGCAGTGGGCTCACACACACAACACAGTATCCTGTAATACAACCACTATCAGCACCTGACACCTCGAAAACAGGAAAAACGTTTCAGCAGGAACACAGATGTGTCGCAGTGTTTAGGGGCGGAGCATGAACACAACTATATATCCCCTGTGAACAGAAGTCTCAACTTCACTCCGTTGAGAAAGGAGAAAGACTGCCTCCGTCATGTCGTACTATGAGGTAAGGTGTAAGATGTGTAGGCAAACGTGTGAGCTTTTGAGTAAAATCACAAATCTGTGTTTAGGACCAATTGTTGTTGTTTGCTTCCTGCCCTTACTCATCATCATCATCATCTCTCCAGCATATCTTCTTCGACTATGACTTCAACGACACCGGCTCAGGTTCTGGTTCTGGTGACCTGGGAGGGGATCTGGAGGAGCCCTGTGACGTGGAGCATGTGATGACTGCTAACATTCAGCAGGTCTTCTTGCCTGTTGTATATGCCCTCATCTTCACACTGGGCATCACTGGAAACGGCCTGGTTGTCATAGTCCTGGGCTGCCAACGCAGGTGAGGGGTGGGTGGGTTGATCTGATGAATTCCTTTGTGTCCCTAACAAGAACCAATAAGAAATAGGCTTAATGATTTCCTCTCCTGTGTTTGTCTACAGGTCAAAGTGTAGCCTCACAGACCGATATCGCCTGCATCTCTCAGCTGCTGATCTCCTCTTTGTTCTGGCTCTGCCGTTCTGGGCCGTGGACTCAGCCTTGGCCGACTGGCGTTTCGGAGCGGCCACCTGCGTTGGTGTGCACGTTATCTACACGGTCAACCTGTACGGCAGCGTGCTCATCCTGGCATTCATCAGCCTGGACCGCTACCTGGCAGTGGTCCGAGCCACAGACACAAACACTGGTGGGCTGAGGCAACTGCTGGCACACAAACTGGTTTATGTGGGTATGTGTTGAAAGACTGGTTTGCTTTCTATTTCTTTTTTTTCTTTGCAACTCTCCTCTTTGTCTTATTTCCACAGTAGCTAACTTTTTTTTAATCTTCTTCTCTCCCTGCAGGTGCCTGGCTGCCTGCCGGCCTCCTGGCAGTGCCTGACTTGATATTTGCTCGGACTCAGGAAGGAGGCGAGGGGGCCACTCTGTGCCAGCGATTCTACCCAGAAGACAACGCTCCTCTCTGGGTTGCAGTCTTCCACCTCCAGCTGGTCCTGGTGGGTCTGGTGATCCCAGGCTTGGTCCTCCTGGTGTGTTACTGCGTCATTGTCACCAGGCTGACCCGGGGCCCGCTTGGGGGCCAGAGGCAGAAGCGGCGAGCGGTCAGGACCACCATCGCGTTGGTTCTCTGCTTCTTCGTCTGCTGGCTGCCATACGGAGTGGGCATCTTTGTGGACGCTCTGCTGCGCCTGGAGGTCCTGCCCCGTGGCTGCAGCCTGGAGGCCGTCCTGGGCGTGTGGCTGGGGGTGGCTGAGCCCATGGCATTTGCACACTGCTGCCTGAACCCGCTGCTGTACGCCTTCCTGGGGGCAGGGTTCAAGAGTTCGGCCCGAAGAGCCCTCACTCTGAGCCGAGCCTCCAGTTTGAAGATTTTACCACGAAGACGCCCGGGGGCCTCCACGACCACAGAGTCAGAGTCCTCCAGTTTACATTCCAGCTAGTGTTTGCTAATGCTGTATATATGTATATTGTGTGTGTGTGTGTATGTGTGTGTGTGTGTGTGTGTGTGTGTGTGTGTGTGTGTGTGTGTGTGTGTGTGTGTGTGTGTGTGTGTGTGTGTGTGTTTAAGGTGTCTGAGAAAGTAAGGAGCAGTCTGCTGGCCCACGACTTGTCTTCTCCCTCACTGTCAGGTTTCTCCTGTAAATACTGTTATTATATTTGTTTTCAGGGCTGCTGTGCTTGATGTGTACTGTTGTAGATGTTTGTAATAAAATATAAAAAATACCCATATGTGTGAAAATGTCTTCTCTTGTGAAAGAAGTTTCTTGTTTCCTGAGTGAAACTATGAATTCCTGGCTTGTACTTTAACCACTCAACCGCAGCCAATGCCATCCTCACACAAACTTCTTCTCAGTGGGTTAGATAGATATCATTAAGGCCCAAATTACACAAACAATTCCAAGCAAGCTAATGAGATGGTAGATGAAGGCATCTCAGCTTTATCACAGAAAACACATTGAAAAGGAACAGGAAAGGTGGAATAGGAAGAAACAAGCGTGAAACAAATCTATTTGGTCTCACACATGGTTTAAATGTAAGCCGACAGCTGCCAACGGTGTCCAAGTCTGCAGATTCTTTTTGGGAAATACTATTGTTTTACTTTGTGTTTGGTGTGCTTGGGGGCAGAGTTGGTGGTTTACAGATACAGATTCTTCGGAAAAAGTGTCAATTAGTTCCCATTGTGGCTTGTGATCCAATCTTCATGATCATCTGCTTGTCTCCCTTTGTATTGATTCATGATCACTCAACCGCCTGCCATCTGAATCCACTGCTCCGGAGCATGGACACGTTCTTTCGAAAGATGAAACTGCTTTTTAGAATGGGACGTGTGATAGCCAGGTGTATATGAGTCACATGCGTGTGAGAGAGTGTTTGTGTGTGTGAGGGCATGTGTGGATGTGTTTGTGTCACTGTTTTGGGGGTGCAGATTTATGCTGATGATAAAAGCAGTTTGTTTCTCCTATGTGAGAGAAAAAGGAGCATGGAAGGGTCAGGAGGTCCATTTTTCCAGTACTCTCTCACACACACACACACACACACACACACACACACACACACACGCACACACACACACACACACACACACACACACACACAAAGTGCTTCCCACATATCTACTTCCACTTGGAAGTGAGAGAAACAGAAGCTGGAAGTTTACAGTGTCCTGTTTCCTGGAGCAGAGAGGAGAAGGATGAAGAGGAGAGTTGTGAGAGAGACGAAAAGGAATAATACAGTAAGTCAGCACCACAAGGGTTGATACTGGCATCATTATAACTGTGTCCTAGCATGTGCTTATGTAGCTTTATACAGAAATAATTTCATTCACAGTAAATGTAGAAAGAAAACGTAGCTATTTATTTATCATATGTTATGCCCTTGTCTCTCTTACACACACACACACACACACACACACACACACACACACACACACACACACACACACACACACACACACACACACACACACACACACACACAATGCTTCTTCTTCTATTCATAGTGTATTCAAAACAGGAAATACTTCCTGCAGCTCATTTTAGGAAAAACAAGCAGTTAAAACAATCAAACACCCGAGTAGCTCTGCACTCATCAACACAGAGAGCTGCTATAGAATAAATCAGTTTAACAACATGCAGGAGAGACACTGAAGGACATCATGAACCAGGCATAAAGGTGATGTGTACAGTAGATCTCTAGTGTTAAAAGACAGGATGTTCTTAGTTTGTTCTTAGTCTCTTATGAATGATAAAAATATAATATCAAGACCCAATTATAGATTTTGGAAGAAGACAAGATTTGAAGACACATTTTGAGTCTCAGTTATAGTGTTGTATCAGGCCAAAATGTAATGTCCAAAACTTTGGCTTATGACCAAATTACATGAATATCCCATGAGCCTCAGCTGTACTTCATGTTTAGGGCTAATGCATGTTAGCATGCCGATATGTTAAACTAACATGGTGAACATGGATAAACATACCTGCGTAGCATAGGCATGTTAGCATAGTAAAGTGAGCATGTTAGCATTCATGTTAGCATTTAGGTCAAAGCTGCGTCTATAAAAAAAAGCCTCACAGAGCTGCTAGCATACTGGTAGACTGTTAACGTATTGCTTTGTGGATTGTATATCAGCCCCGCATTCAGAGAGGCGTTAACTTTATCTTTCTTGTAAATATGTTTTTTGAAAAAAAGAAAATCAGGATGTTAGTAAATTGCAACTTTCTCAGGAGAATTTTACAGCTCATTTTACATTAGCCCAGAAGCTTGTTTGTGCAGTTAACCAAAGACTACAAGCATTAGCATATTTTGTTGGTTTGCTTTGTACTCCAGCATATTAATAACAAACAACAGTGTGCTGAGTTACAGATTTCATTTGGGGGGTGTTTACACCCACATTAGTCACTTGGCAAACAATACTGTCAGAAATCTATGACCCACACATCCCACAGACATCAGCAGACACTGTATCCTCCCTGGGGATGCTTAACCGGTCAGTACTACTACCAATTTTACTTCTTGCTAGGTTTAGGTGGGCTTTTGCCTTTAGTCTGGTTCTCAGCAAGTAAAACACATGCTCATCTTGACTTACTGACTTTGACAGTCAGTAATATTCCATTGTTTGGCCAGAAAATGCTTCTTGGTTGCCTTGTCAGTATGTTTAACATAGTAATGCTGCATTGTTCTATAGTTATTTAGTCATTGAAAGCCAAAATGGGGGTCAACATAGGACAAATTGCAACAGAAGCAAACTCAACATATTTTGAATCCTCAATATGTCCTGAGTAAGGGAAATGGGGAAAGTTTCAAAAAAGACCTAAATAGCCTATTCATTCTTTTTCTCATCCCACCACTTTATCTCTTTTATCTCTAGAGTAGACTATACCTAGACCTATGACTAGACTATGACTATGCCTACTACACATATGCCTACTTACTGCTCCACACTGGACCTGAATGTCCACATAAATGTAAGTTAAAGTATGATTCAAAGTGTCACCATGTTAGATTGCTTAGATAGAAGCTACAGTAATATCAACAAAACCAAAACATCAGTAGGCTAAATTAAGATGACAATGAAAGTGAAATTTGGAAATAGCAAGAAATAAATAATTTCAATAATTTTGTTCTATACTTACGTTTTTTTTTTTCTCCCTTTTCTCTCCCCATTACTAATGTAGGCCACTCTTGGTTGTGTCACCAAACGTGTCCCATCTGCACCTACTGTTCACATAAATGTGAGGTAAAGAAGAATATGCTTTATATGTTGCCATCAGTGTTAATTGTCATGTTTACTTTGCGTCATGGATCAGTGAGATTAAATCTGTCTACATAAAGTTTTAAATTGAGTGGATTTTTTGTCCATTTTCAGGAATGGAGGAATATGAACAGTGTGTCATTTGCAAGCAGGATGTTATCAACACTTAGAGAGAAGGGAAGTTTGTCTGTCAACGAGGCCAGTGAAACAAGGAGAGACGACATTCACACTGTCCCTGGTGATAAAGTACACAGAGACTGTCAACGTTCTTATACTAGACGACCCCAGATAGCCAAGGACGCCGGCCAACAAGACTCAGAACCAAGTAGAGAGAGACAAACACACTAAGATCAACTACTGGGACATTCTCTTTCAATACTGACTGCCTCTTTTATGGCACACCAGCTGAGGTTGGGAAAAAGAGAAAGAGGCCATGGGAATCTGAAGTTTACCAAATCAGGACGCTTGATATCAAGGAGACACTTTTGGAAACGTGACGAACGAGGTGATGAACGGTCAGAGACCATCTACATGCAACAGATGCGGTATATTACTAGACTCGCAGTGTGAATTTTCGTACAAAGGATCAAATACCAGCAGCATGTAAAACAAACACTGAACAAGTGTCAAAGAGGGTGAAGTGTATAAAAATGGCTACAAGCACTGCTCCGTTCTCCCTGTGTGTGAGCCACCCATAAACTTGAATGTCAGCACTCGCTGTTTTCATTTTGAGTGTGAAGTTTGCATGAGTACACCACCCAAACAATGACAATGTGTCACCATGTGGATACAAATACACCAGGAAACAACTCTTTGTAAACCATCTCTCCCCTCTTCTCTATCATATGCTGATGAGGTACATTTATGCTGCGTATATATACTTCTGCTTCATTACATTACAGAGGTAAATATTATACTAAAAGCCTTCCTCACCAACCTTGATGGCACTGATGCTCTTGCAGTGCATTTGTGTGGGTTTATGTGTGTGTGCCTACAGATGGTCAGGTTCCCTCATATTCAGACAAGCTGAGCTTCCTGCTGCTGAACAATCGTGGGAAAACCAGAGGTCAAGACAAAAGGAGAAATAAAGAGGGAGAGAAAGACTGGGCTGCATCCAAATGGCCTGCAACAACTTCCTGCTTTGTTCCTGGTGGATTAATACAATGTGACAGGTGAAACCAATAGCCTGCCGGGAGTGTTTGTATTGCCCTCAGCAGGTGGAGACGTGAGAATGATGTGGGAGCAGAAATAGACATTAATGGAATAATAGAGTAGAAATCAGTATTTGTTGCATGGTCACAGATGGTCCTGGCCCTGGGTCTGAACTCTGCAGAGGTTGACTGCAGACTTTTTGTCTGAGTTATGATGCATTTTTATGTTCGATATCATCCAGCCATTGCCCTTGAGCGAGCGTATTGTAGCTGTAATCATATTCAGTGATATATGAACAAACACACATGAACAAATCCTTATAGTGTGTTAAAAGGCATCTCTTAACTGGCTGTAGACATGAACAAACATAGGCAGGTTTGTTTTAAACGTGTTCAAATCTTACAAAGAAATGTTGGGTTTGAAGGTTTATTCTTAATTTTGGAAATGGCAGTTTCACACACAAAATATTAACTAAAGGTCCAATACTAGATTACTCCCAGAGCTTTCAGATGTATTTTATGGCCTTCATCAGCAGATGGTATTTGCTCAGTTGTGACTGAAATTTTTATAAATAGATAAATACTTTTCTCATGAATGGAATATATTTTAAATATAATATAATAAACAAATAATTTATATTTCACATAAGATAATTTATGAAGACTATATATATATATACTGTATATATATTTACAACTTGTTAATTGATATAGCACATAAATGAGTATAGTGATGTACACATGGCCCTGGTGATAGCAGGTAGTTAGGTGTATTTTTTGCTTTTGCCCTACCATTATAACCACTAGTTAAACTATGGTGCATTTCTTTGTCCTTATACAAACTGCCCCTCCAGTGGCCATTCTAAGTCACTACATGGTCAGCGGTTCTTGGGTCAAGTCGTATTACACAGAAGCCTAAGTTACATGGAAAATTGAAAACAGTTTTAGAAAGCCATCAACTTACTCCTATTGTATGTAATAAATCATGATGAGACAGACACAAGATCTCAGATTAGGGATTGTGACTTCCTTTGGACCCTGCAAACCTCCTCTTAAGAATACAGTTTATATTAACTCTGGAAGTGATACTCCACCCAAATGCTATCTTTTAGTTCAAAGTTTGTTTTTATTGTTTTTAACAACATAAATCACATTCACAGTCCCCACCCCTTAGAATAGCGTCCATACTGTCCATTAAATCAAAATAGAATTGTAAGAACCAAGTATACATACAAACATAATAACAAACATTAACCTCCAACCAAACACAACAAATACATACATAAAGAATAAAAAATAAATAAATAAATAAAAATAATAATAAAAGAAATAAAATTAATAAATAAATAATAAAGTGTCCATGGTAGTGGCATTATTTAAACAGACTTATCAACATATTCAATAAAAGAGCGCCACAACTTAAAAAAAAATTTTCCGATCCTCTTAGCGAATCAAATGCTATCTTTTGACTATTGAATATTCAGTCCCTGTAGGCTCTCATCCTTCATAGAGAACAGCTGCTGATGTTGGCTTGGGTTCAGGATTGCAATGGCGGCAAGTTAATTACAGCAAATAACTTGTGGAAATGTCTCAGATCTCTTCGACAGCACATTCTACTTCTTTGCTGTCCATGTGTATCCATCCTCAATGTGCTCCAAACACGGGACTGATGTCTTTTTACTGGTTTATGATTGCATTTAGGATTCAATACAATATCATCCTCCTCATCTGTAAGACTTTGAATGGTCTTGCTTCAGACTATATTAGTGAACTACTAAAATATATATCTCTGGGCCCTCAGGTCCTCTCTGAACAAGGCCTGAGTTGTACCTTGTACAAGACTGAAAACACAAGGGGACTGTGTGTGTGCTGTCCTGGGTCCCAGGCTGTGGAACAGTCTCCCCCTGGGACTCAGGTTAGCAAACTCTCTTGGGTGCTTTAAGTCTAAGCTGAGCTCTTTTCTAAATGTTTTTTGTGCTCAATGTGTTCTATTTTTATTAGTATGCCTCTAATTGTTCTGTTGTGTTTGTGCTGGTGTTTGTGTTGGACTCTTTTGTTCTTCAAAAAAAGGTTTCAAACATGAGTGGTCAGTTAGGAATTACAACACTACGCTTATTATAATTAACGCCAGCACGTCTTTGATATTGATAAAATTATTATTAATATCAAGATTTACAACTCATTAATGGTGTGATTTACAAATAGCAACAGTATTGAAAATATATGTATTAAAACCGAGATGTTTTAATGCTGTTTTTTTTGCTCTGGAGATTAGTTTGATGGATGTAATATGGTCAAGGCAGATATGAAAACAAGCCAACACATTCAGTGAACATCATGAAATGATCATATTTATTGTGCTCTTGCAGCCACTGTGAGAACTTACAAATCCACATTCCTTGGTGGGAATAATATAGATATTTAAACAGATTTAGACATAAATGGGAAATATGGGAAGTTGTAGTATGATGTTTTGCTATTGAGGTGACTGTTGATGAGTGTATTTAGAATTATGATGTGTTGTATTAGGCCGGGAGCCAGGTCCACTCCTCAGGATGTTTTTTTAATGTATTGTAGTTGGTATACTGTACCACTTTTCTTTTCTTTGTTTCTGACTCAGAATGGGCCTTTTGGGGGGGCATATCAAAGTGTGGGGTCTGGGTGTCCGCCCCCAGGGTTATTTAGAGCACCAAAGACTAATATCCTGCATCTTGATTTTGTGTATGTATGTATGTATGTATGTATGTATGTATGTATGTATGTATGTATGTATGTATGTATGTATGTATATATATATATATATATATATATATATATATATGTGTGTGTGTATGTACACTTTTATGCATCAAGGAAAACATAGATGATATTCAAAATATATCAAAAATATAATGGAATATAAAGCAGTAAGGGGGCTTTCACATCAAGGACCTGAGCCTGGATCACAAAAGTTGACCCCAAAGCAACAAGGACAAAATAAAATAGGCTACTTATATTAGTCTTAAATGTGGTGAAGGGAGGATGCTGGCGTTAGTATAGGCGGAGCAATGGGGAGCGCTCGCTTACGCACACATAGTGTGTGCGTAGCGACTGGGCCCCAATGTACTACACACACACTACACACTGCGCTCAGCGAGGAGCGAGTCAGGGAAAGATGAGAGAATGCTGGAGTTATTTCAAAAGACCTTCTACCAGAGATCTGTTCAAAACATGAAGAAACTGATGTGAGGGTGATCATTTACATGCAGTTTATCCAAACTAAAATGCCTCACATCAGAACAGTTAGAGTCAGAGCAAAAGACTCTGACATATTCTTCATCCTCCTGTATTATGACAAGTCATCAACTGTCAACATCATCTTTGACATGGGAGATAGACTAATCAACATCAACCAGCTGGCTGAAGATTATTCACAGGAACACATTTCAGCTCTTCAGTAGGTTTTGGCACGGGCGCCCGTGAGCACCCACGGAGGAAAACATAAATTGACGCCTATGTTGCTTGGTCTCCCAAATGGAACGGTCAGGACAAGCAGGGGAACGGGTGGACCATGAGCCTCCTTGAGCTCACACATTTATGCTCTATCAGATCCCTACCCCAACTTTTGGACTGCTCTGAGGATTGCACTTACTCTGTCAGTCACTGTGGCTCAAGCAGAGAGGAGCTTTTAAAACTAAAGTTGATCAAGTCATACCTGAGGTCAACCATATGTCCCAGGAACGGATCACTGGCCTTGCCATCATCAATATCAATCATTCAATAGGCGAGCAGATTTCATACGACAACATCATTGATGATTTTACATCAAGGAAGGCCACAAAGTTTTAGTTTTAGTGTTAGTTTGTGTTTTCTGTTCTTAGTGCTGTAGTGTCATAATTAGATTTTCTTTAGTGTGTTTTCACATTTGTGTGATGAAGGATTTGTGCTATTTAGAATATTTATTCTATATTTTATTTGCATATTATTCTTAATATTTGATATTATTGTTGCTATCTGCTGTTGTTACATTCGATTGGATATATTTTTGGCACATATATATATTTTATTATAACAACATAAGTGTAAGAGAAAATTATATTTCTCAATTGCACAAATCCTTCATTAGAACATTTGAAAAACACACTTAAGAGAATCCAGTTATTTATTGCAATTACAACAGGAAACACACTTTTTAAGTTGCACAATCTCTACCTCCAACATTTTCAAAAGACAATGAACACAATTCTGCAGAAAAAGTGATGATGATTGAGAGTTTATATTCTACACTAATACAATACACTAACATGACCAGTTGTCAAAGTACAGCATGGATAAGCAGCAAAAAGATCTAAGAACCAAAGAAATGTTTTCTATTTTATGTTTCAGCTGTATTTTAGTTTGCCATTTGGCTGTAAGAATGTTTACCTGTACAGGTTACTAATGTTTACTCAATCAAAGGTTGGCTTTTTGATAACAGATTGCACACTAGAGTCATCTTTATTCCTTGTGTTGCGAGGACTTTGTGGACTTTAATAAATCTCACATTTGGTTAATTGATTTTGTGTGATTGTAGACTATGTTGCACCCTGACCCCAGTCCACTTAGGGGCATAACATTACTCACTTTTCATGCAATTCACTTCATATAGTATAGCCGTACATAAGTCAGGTCTCAACTCTTGTTTAAGATATTGTTCATATGCAAAAAACTATGCTTAATCCCATGTGGAATGGTAATGCTTGAAAATTCTGTTTTCTCCGATTTGAGGTACAGTGGAGAACCAGCTGTAATCCTCTAGATAGAAAGGTCATCTTGGACTTAAATTGAAGCTTATAAACTTGGGAAGTTTTTCATATACATTTGAGGCAGTGATGTCTATAATAAAATGCTTGAAAATGACAGAAATTGTTTGTCTTTTGGGGTATGTTGAGGGTGATATTTGACAGCAAAAAGGCAGCAATCCCCAGAATATTTTTCTGCTGTGTCAGGATACACCATGCACAATTTTAGGGTTCTATGACCATTTATGTAGCTGCAGTACCTTAACATTCACTATTACATCATTCTGCCAAAAGCTTTTCCCAAAAAAGGGTGTTTTTTGGCCCCTGAGACCAAACAGGGCCAAGTTGGGGGTGGTCGTTATCAACTTGTGATGGCCCAAGGTATAAGATTATAGGAAATAATAGTGAAAAAAAAGGTAGCACAAAACATCCTGAGGAGTGGACCTGGCTCCCGGCCTATATGGTTGTGTTTACTGCCCTACAGTGGTCACAGCTGGGAACTGTAGCACTACATTCAATTTAGGCACATATTAACAACACAGATGCTACTTTATTTTACATTAGGTAGGCTAATAATCACACTAACGATTTGTAGGCTACGTGTGGATAATAATGATTACGGATATTAACCCTGTGCAATAACACTGAGTTATTATTCTCTCCACCATCTATTATTGTTGTATGCAAAACAGATGATGTATTATTAGAGATGTATTGTTAGGATTAGAGAAAGCTATCTGACTGGTGACAATGTGAGTAGCCATGGACAATGATAATCTATTTTGCATTTCTAGCAGCATTTTTGCAAAACTGGAAACGAAAGATAATTATTTCGGGGCTGGGACCCTGTCCGTATTTCGTCCACCTTAGGTGAAATAATATAATGAGCAACTGTTTGACACGCGCACAGACGAAAGGAGAAAAATGTAAACTTTTTTTGTTTTGGTTTTAACCTTGTCTGTCTTCACCATTTTTTACCCTGGAGTTGCCATTGACATATATATAAGGGAGTTGCTTGAGTGGCTTGAAGCAGGAAGCGTGCCGCGGGAAAGAGCAGTCACATCACTCCTGATTGGCTACAACCCAGAGAGCATTACCGATTGGACGAAAGCGGCGCGCCAAAGATCACGTGTCCCTCTTTTCGCGCGAAACTGTTGCTCTGTTGTCAGGACTTTTACAGCGTGCTGTGTCTGTCCGGAGAAGAGCGGTACGGCTCTGTGAATTTTCCCCCAAGTTTTTGAGTCTGTTATTCCAGTTTGACGGTGTTTCAGCATGGATGTTGCCACAGCAACTGCGGAGAATGCCGGAGAGATGGTGAAAGACGAGTTGGCTGAAAAATGCCAGAAGCTGTTCCAGGCTTTCTTGGAGGAGTAAGTCAGCCAGCAACAGGCTTCATTGTATTGTTGTCGGTCGAAACGGGCTGTGCACGAGTTAATCGAAGATTCGTTAGCAGTAACTATGAGGATTCACTGCTGTGTTGATCGGCTGTTGTTCATGTATAATATTTACCTTTTTTTTTTTCCCCCGCTGCCTGAACCCGTGTGTAGGTTCCAGACCGGGGATGGGGAGGTGAAGTATGTCCAGGAGGCCGAGGAGCTGATCAGGCCTGAGAGGAACACGCTGCTGGTGAGCTTCACAGACCTGGAGGGCTTCAACCAGGAGCTGGCTACCACCATCCAGGAGGAGTACTACAGGTGAGCTAACCCGCATCAACCCCACTGCGTTAGCACTTTGGTGGCCTTGCAGCCTCAGTTTGATCTCTAATGACAATGCTGGAGTGAGCAACACTGTAGTTGTATGCCATGTGTATTGGCAAATTAACAACCAGCTGATGGCATTGGCAGCTGTGGATTAACATGAAAGGATTGTGTTTTCAGAGTTTACCCCTTCCTTTGTCGGGCAGTGCGCAACTTTGCTCGGGATCATGGGAATGTTCCTCTCAACAAAGAGTTCTACGTAGCCCTCGAGGATCTTCCCACTAGACACAAGTAAGAGACATGACAGACCTACACCAATTGCTGGTTTTGGTGTGAATCACTTTGTTGGCATATGATATATGGCATACTATACTGTGGATTCCCATACTGTAGTTGTCTCAGAAATTATGAAGTTGGTGTAATTTTGTCTTTTGAATTACATTTAATCTAAGACTTGATTTAAATTTGTTAAATGAGCAAAGCTGGAGCAATATGTCAACCCTTTTCTTGTGTGTAATCTAGGATCCGTGAGCTGTCGTCCATGCGCATCGGCACCCTGGTGAGGATCAGTGGTCAGGTGGTGAGGACACACCCAGTACACCCTGAACTGGTAAGATTCAACACATGCGCTACAATAATTAGTGGTGTGCGGTAGCAATCCAGAGGTGCTCCGTGCCTGAAAACCAAATGAAAGCTGTGGTGCGTAAATGGTAATGTTGAGCGTGTCTGTTATAGCATTATCTTTTATGATGACTTTGCAGGTGAGTGGCACCTTCCTGTGCATGGACTGCCAGGCACTGATCAAAGATGTCCCTCAGCAGTTCAAATACTCCCCACCAACCATCTGCAGAAACCCCGTCTGCAACAACCGCTCCCGCTTCCACCTCGACACGCACAAATCCAAGTTTGTCGACTTCCAGAAGGTAACTAATGAGAGGGAGGATGTATGTGTGCGTATGCGTACATGGGGAAACGGGTTTACTGATGACCGCTTGAGCTTTCTGATGGAGTCTAACGCTGTGTGTTCAGGTGCGTATCCAGGAGACGCAGGCGGAGCTTCCTCGCGGATCAATCCCACGCTCCCTGGAGGTGGTCCTGAGGGCCGAGGCTGTGGAGACGGCTCAGGCTGGAGACCGCTGTGACTTCACCGGGACCCTCATTGTCGTGCCGGACGTCTCTCAGCTCACCACTCCAGGTGTGATTTTTGACCACACGCTTTGAGCCTTGAATTCACTGAAGTGGTCACATATTGTGACTGTGTGGAAGCAATAACCTATTTGAACAGATTAACATTAGTTTGATTTATTTGACACCTCATGACCGTCTGTATGGGCGTCCCCGTCTCCAGGTGTGCGAGCAGAGACCAGCACCCGCGTAGGTGGAGGACCCCAGGGCTTTGAGGCTGAGGGTTTGAAAGGACTGAAAGCGCTGGGCGTCAGAGAGCTTTCATACAGACTGGCCTTCCTGGCCTGCAATGTGGCCCCGACCAACCCACGAGTAAGAGACGCACACAAGCTAATAATGAAGGCATTTTCATAGCAAACACACCTACAGCATTGTTCTCACCCAAACCAAAGGAGCAAATTAAGCTCCAAACATTCAGTTATAGTGTGTGTGTTTGTTGTTGTTGTAGTTTGGTGGTAAGGAGCTGCGGGATGAGGAGCAGACTGCAGAAAGCATAAAGAGCCAGATGACCGAGAAGGAGTGGGAGAAAGTGTTTGAGATGAGCCAGGACAAGAACTTGTACCACCACCTGTGCACCAGCCTCTTCCCCACCATCCACGGTCAGTGCTCGAAACCGCTGTCAGAACATTTTCTCTATCCAGGAAAACTTTGTTGAAGGTTATCAAAGCTGCAGATTTTCAGCTAAATGGTGACCGTGATTTGCAGGCAATGACGAGGTGAAGCGCGGCGTCCTGCTGATGCTGTTTGGAGGCGTTCCGAAGACGACCATGGAGCGAACCTCACTGAGAGGAGATATCAATGTCTGCATTGTAGGAGACCCCAGTACTGCCAAGAGCCAGTTCCTCAAGTATGTAACACAATATAGACAAATTACCAGTAACTACTTGTATGTATGTACTTGTGCTGTACATTGTAATCCATCAAATAGAGAAAAGTATTGACTCTGCGCACAGATCGGTCAGTCTGAATGGTAATTTTAAATGTGCGTGCAGGCACGTGGAGGAGTTCAGTCCCAGAGCAGTGTACACTAGCGGCAAGGCCAGCAGCGCTGCCGGTCTGACGGCGGCGGTGGTCCGAGACGAGGAGTCCCACGAGTTTGTCATCGAGGCCGGAGCTCTGATGCTGGCGGACAACGTGAGCGTTACAAGTCATGAAGCGGGCAGTGAAGGACATGATTTGGTGTATTCAGTGGTATTAATGGCGGTGTTTTCCTCCAGGGTGTGTGCTGCATTGACGAGTTTGACAAGATGGACATCAAGGACCAGGTGGCCATCCATGAAGCCATGGAACAGCAGACCATCAGCATCACCAAGGCTGGAGTCAAGGTAATGCAGCCAAATTAAACCGATCGTGGAAATGATACACATTCTGAAATTCAAGACTCACCGCGGTGTTTCCTTACGGATTATGATGTTTTGGTCTGCTAAAACAATTTCAGAAATTCGTCAAACTGAGTTTTCGTTACTGACTCGGGTGTGGTAAAGGTTAAAAAATAAAGATCAAAAAATGTAATTTCGCACCTCATTTTAGTCAAGAGAAACCTTAACGCCCATTTCTATAGCATGGCCATACACGTGCAATACAACTAAAGGCTTTACAACTTGCTTTCAAGTTGCACTGTTCTATAAGCCAAAACTAAAAGGAAGCCTTTCAGTCATCTCTTCAGTAGAATAACCAGACTTTGCCTCCGTCTCCTCCAGGCCACCCTGAATGCTCGCACCTCCATCCTGGCTGCCGCCAACCCTGTCGGTGGGCGCTACGACCGCAGCAAGAGTCTGAAGCAGAACGTCAACCTGTCCGCCCCCATCATGAGCCGCTTCGACCTCTTCTTCATCCTGGTGGACGAGTGTAATGAGGTACACAGTATAGCCTGTGCATTTGTTCCTGCACCGATTCTTGCTTTGTTTTTTAACTGTAGATGGGTTAAATGTGTGTACATTATGTTTACCTCTCATTTTCTATTATTTAAATCCTTTTATTTCTTGCAACCTCATATCTGATGCTATAACAATCCAATTTCCCTACGGGGATTATTAACGTTTTATTTGACCTGGTCTAATGCTGCATGTTCATCTGTGTGTATCCCAGGTGACAGACTACGCCATCGCCAGGCGCATCGTGGACCTGCACACCCGCATGGAGCAATCTGTGGACAGACTGTACTCTCTGGATGAAATCCGCAGATACCTGCTCTTTGCAAGGCAGTTCAAACCTAAGGTGTGCATCTGCCTGCTGCACCGATTGTGTGTTTTTTTTCATAAGGCTAACGATTTGCACGCTTGCGATTCACATTTAACCGTTGCGTATTCCTCGTGTAGATCTCCAGCGAGTCTGAAGAGTTCATCGTTGAGCAGTACAAGCGTCTCCGCCAACGCGACGGCTCTGGAGGTGTGTCCAAGTCTGCCTGGAGAATAACTGTGCGACAGCTGGAGAGCATGATCCGCCTTTCAGAGGGCATGGCGCGCATGCACTGCTGTGACGAGGTGGGTACCAACAACAATTTCCTATTCAGCAAGCACAAAAGGTGCTCAGGGACTTTGGCACAGATGGTAACACAACAGTAGTTTGACACTAACAACCCCAATGCATTTTTTTTTATTTTTTTTAAAAAGGTCCGATATTACGCTCAAATTCTGGATCCTACTTGTATTTTTGGTTTCTGCTAGAACATGTTTACATGCTTTATTGTTATAAACATTATTTTCCTCATACTGTCTGACTACGCCTGTGTTCATCCTCTGTCTGAAATGCTCCGTTTAAGCGCCTCTCTCTTTTAAACCCCCCTTCTGACAAAGCCCACTCTGCTCTGATTGGTCAGCGTTTCCGGGGTCTTCCACATCTGTGCCCTCGATGTCTCTGCACCGTCATTGCAACAGGGGAATGATGTCCTATACGTAGTATAGCTGTGACATCACAACCGTACGGAAGTCCTGATAGGCACCGTTTCTGAATACTGGCTGTGTGCATTTCTTTATGAATCGAGCGTTTGATACTTTCCCAGTATTTATATAGCACCTTGACCTGCTTAAATCACACTTTTTACAATATGGGCAAAGTATTATCTTTAAGTGATGGTGAAATAATGTATAGCACTGTAACTACTCACAAGCATATTACATCTTACAGAATGTTGGCCTTTTCTTTTTGTCTTCAGGTGCAGCCCAAACATGTGAAGGAAGCCTTCCGTCTTCTGAACAAATCCATCATCAGAGTGGAGACGCCCGACATCAACCTGGAGCAGGACGACGAGCTGGAGGAAGAGGAGCAGCAGCAGGAGGATGGTACAGACACCCAAAAAACACACTCTCTTGGAGACAAATGTAGACATTAACGTATAAATGCAGAGCCATGACGTACCTATACTAGACCTGCAGTTTGTATCGGGACTGAAAAGAGACCCAGGTTTTATCTAACGCAAACTTTATCTTTACAGGAAATGCCGTCCCTAACGGAGTGAATGGTGTAAACGGCCACGTGGACGGTGTTAACGGGCACGCCAATGGCACTAACGGACATGTCAACGGTGTGAACGGCCACGCTGAGTCTGGAACCCAGTCCAAACCATCTCTCCGCCTGTCCTTCACGGAGTACAAACGCATCTCCAACCTGCTGGTGCTGCATTTGCGCCGGGCCGAGGAAGGTAGGAGACTGCTCTCTGTATACTACTAAAAGAATTATTAGTTATTTTGTCTTTTCTTTATTATACAGTTAAACCTTTTAACTTCTGTCTGTGTTGCAGCTGAGGAAGAGGAAGAACTGAAGAAAAGTGCGGTGGTGAACTGGTATCTGAAGGAGATTGAGTCAGAGATCGACTCCGAGGAGGAGCTCGTCAATAAGAAGGGCCTGATAGAGAAGGTCCTTCACAGGCTCGTGCACTTTGTAAGTCCACCATCTGCAAAAAAAAATACAGCCACTGTTTTCAAACCGAAGGACAAGCCTATCAAAGTTTGGACATAACTTGACCAAGTGTGTCTGCTTTTCCAGGATCACATCCTCATCGAGCTGTCTCAGGGGGGGCTGAAGGGCTCCGAATCTGCCACCACAGAAGAAGAAGTTCTGGTTGTCAACCCCAACTACATCCTGGAAGATTAAACTCCTCCCTTCATGCCTCTGTTTAGGTTTTTCTCCATTCCCCTTACAGCTTCCATGATTGTTGTTATTAAACCTCAACAATGAAGTTGATGTTCAAGGTGTTTTTAAATGCTCATATGTAACGCATACATAAAAGTAGCATTGGAGATGTTATTTGACATGTTTTGTACTGTACAGAAGATTCTGGGGCTCTCAAACAAAAAGCGTGTCTTAGTCAAACAGACTTTTGTAAATATGCTGCTCTTTGTCCTCCAGTTGTTTGCTGGCTTCGGTCTGTTTGGCTCTGTCAGGGGAACTACCCTGGTTTGTGTAATTGCTGATTATCCATAACTGTATATTCAAGACATACGCTGAGGCTTACTTTCCTCAATGGTTTCAAGTTCTATTGTGTGTCTTTTGTAAAATGATGACTTGGAGTAAATGGAAATGTTTAATAAATAAAATGTTGACATACACACAACCGCTTGGTGCTGTTAATTATTTCCTGCAGTAGTTCACAGAAGCGCTACATCGATGTTATCCACTAGGTGGCAGCAGTCGGATATGGTGAAAATGTCACCGCGCATGCCCGACTAACATTATTCAACAAACATGGCGGCACGCTACGTGACAGCAGTCGGGACGGCACTGAAAGGTAAAATACAAATGTGATAACATTAAACGTTCTGTAAAAGTGTCCAAGACATAAACAATCAAGTTAACATTAAAGCTACGTTTTGGCAGGAGCTGTGGCAGAGTTATTTGTGTAACATGAAATAACGTCATTGTATCGTTAACGTTACTTTCTAATATTTTGGACAACGCGCATTTTCTTTTTACATGACCCTATAACCAGACTCAACGCTCACATTAACCCCGTCGCAGAGGGGACAGAAGTCATATCGTTAAAGAACAAACGTCTTTTTGTCCTGTTAGGTGTGCACCTTGTTTCGACAGTGTGTCGGTGTTTGCGGCTGCATGCTGCTCAGTGTCGGCCGCTACATGTCTCCCCTGGTGCCTCCCTGTGCAGCTCAAGGACCGGTCCACAGAGGAGCAGCCAGCCCCACAGCACAGCCGGCAGCCACACACAAGATAAGAGGGCCGAGGAGGACGAGGGTCCTGAATACATCCCTAAGAAAAAGGGGAAGAACCCCATGATGGGGATTGGCTATGCCTGGTGAGTCTCTTCTCTTCATTCATGCACACCCTTAGTAACTAACAAAAATAACTAGAAAGGATTTGTAGATAAGCAAAAATAACTAAACCACACTTGTTGGAATTTACCTTGATTTAAATGTAGCAGACGTATCGGCAGTAACACTGGTATTTGCTGCTGTATGTGGTAGTGCTGATGTAGCACATGTATACAGAAGTAGTATAATTATATATACTATATCAGTAGCATTACTAGTAGGAGAAAACAATGTGTTTTTTTTTTTGAAAAAAAAAAAATAAAAAAAAATTTTTTTTTTTAAAACACAAAAAATAAAAATGGGAAAAAAAATTTTTTTTTTAATTATTATCACCACAAAAACAAACACCCCCCCCCCCCCCCCCCCCGCTCAACAAAGAGATTTCCACAAAAAAGATCCCAGACATTGTACTACAAAATGTAGCCCCTAAGTCATCGTTTAATGAGCAATAAAATATTATGAAATGGATTTAGTCATTCTCACCTAAATCTGAACGTAAGTGTGCACATAGACCTTTTGGTTTTGATTTACATTCTGCTAGACATAAGGCGTTATACTACAGTTTGTTTTTTATGAGACAATATGTTTGTAATTTAGGTTAGCACCAAACATCGACCATTTTTCGTAATGTATAAGGAGCAATTTGCCTTGAGCATCATAAATGCTTCTCTGCACTATGACTACTGCTGCTGGGCAGCATTAGGTACAGCAGTTTTGCAAATCCTATCTTCATGAAGATAATATAACCTACATTATAATCTCTACACTCGCTTGTAAAAACAAGATGGACAGAATATTTGAATAACCTCTAACACAATACAACTCAACAGCACCACAAAGAACAGCCTCAAACATGACCATGAAGTTGATTGAAACGGCTTCAACAAAAACCTTCATGAGGGTAACGATCCTTTGCAGGGCTGTTGTATTTAGACTGCATTGGTTCGAACTAGGTGTACCTAATAAACTGGCAACTAACATTGTGTATTCCTAGAGAGCTAACCGTGCGTTCATGGACATCGGAAAAAAAATGTTTCCAGTGAAAACGTCACCATTATTGTCATTTCATGTGGGAAACGGGCTAGATTATGCCAAGTTTCCCAGTTGGTGAAGCGTCGTTGACAACTGACGTTTGATGGAGGCGACTTTGGTTCACTGAAAATATTTCAATGACAAACTGTTTATTGTGGACAAACGCCTCTGCCATGAAACATACACAGACATAACATGTTTCAAATTATTCATAAATTGGCCCATGTATAAAAAAAAAAAAAATTATCCGTGTCCTTTCCGGTTCGTTGTCCTGCAGATAACACAAACACCTGGCGATGTGCTGTTTGTATGCTCGTATAAGAAAACCGCAGCAAATCTTTTGTTATTGTGGCCTCCATGTTTTCACACACCTGATGCTCTAGGCTACGGAAAACAGTTGGTGGCAGTCAGGCAACAAGTTGGTATGCCAAACGCCAATATAACAGAAGATCCCGACCATGTGAACGGTGGCAGTCGGAAGAACAACGTAATCACAGGCGCGGTCCCTGTTATTCCCAGGTGGCATGAACGCCCCAATTGATTTAATTACAAGAAGAAACACAAGAGATTGAAATATCCTAAAACTAGCTTTCCAACCATGAATCAAACATTTTGCATTCCCACCCAATTGGCTCCCTCTGTACTACAATACGTGGAGTTTATCAAGATTTAGCATCAATAATGGATATGGTATGTGTTGCCCACCGAGTATGATAATCAATATAATTACCAATCCCCCTCCTCCAGGATGATAGGCCTACCCACTGGAATCATCGGCTTCCTCCTGGCCAAGAGAGAAGTGGACAAGAACCGACTGAAGCAGCTGAAAGTTCGCCAGAGGATGAAAAGGTCAAACGAGGGAGAATACGAAGGCAGTCGCTACCGTCATCATGCAGAGGATGTCAAACTGGAACAATGATGTACATATATGGCTGCAAGATTTCTACCATATCCTGAATGTCACAACTGAGACGGTGACTCCACTGCACTACAGCCCAAAGACTGATTACAGAAGATAACTCTGAAAAAACCTCTGAGACTATTTCTTCTAGAGGCAGATGCAGGAACGTGCTTTTGACTGAGCCTTTAATCAGGACAGCCTTTTTGTTGTTGCTTCTTATTAGATTGATCTTGCTTATGAACAAAGATGTGTGCTTAGGTTGACCACTTCATTGAATCTAAGGAATTACGCCATTTATTAGCCTAAATGCTGATGTTCTATAAATATGATTAAGCAAATAAATGTATATTTATAAATGTGTGAATACAAAAATGAAAAGTATCACCAATGGTACAACTACATATGAAATACAAATGTTTATTTAATATGAAAAGGCAAACACATTTTCCTCATCACCCTACCATACCCCCACACTGATCATCTGTGCTGCACATATTAAAATGTCTGCCTTAGTTGTTTGAGTCAAGGGTTGTATGTAACTTGGGTCTATACTGAATATAAACATGTGCAGAGGACCAGCTGGTTGGGGTTGATCATTTAGGAGCTTTTAGACACGCATTGGTTTGAACTCAATGACTTTCAGGAATGTTCCAATAATTTAACACCATGGCCCCGATTGTGTTATCCTGTATGGACAAACCCACCCTGCTGGCACTCAGTATCTGACCCAGATTGGACGAGAATACATGAACAGACATATGTATCAATACTATAAAACACTGGTGGAATATAACCCTGTACTTCTTAAAGTAAAAAAAAAAATACAAAATCTAAACTCAGAAACTTCACCCTGTGAAGGCACTGTAGGGATGTAGAATGCATATAGTTATGATATATAGTTACAATATGAAGCCATGACAGCAGGTCAGTGGCTATCATTAGGTGTACTGAGCTGTTTTTGCTTTTTATCTATCACTAAAGTATCAATACTGCAGATACCAAGTGTAGTTTTGAGCAGCCATACTAGCATCATTAGGATTAATGCAAAGGTTACATCATGTAACATCACGTTTTTTTGCACATAAACACTTCTCTTCACATCTCAATTACTATTTACCATGAAAGCCTGTTTTGCCTTCTGACATGCAAATCATTACAAGTTCCAATATTTTGAGAACTATGCTCATTCACTTGATACATTTGCTGAGAGTTAAAAGGTGATCGATATCACGCTCACGTCTGTATGCTAAATATGAAGCGAGCTGGCAACAGGCTAGCTTAGTTTAGCATAAAGACAAAAAAATGGGAAACGGTTAGCCTGGTCTGTCCAAAAGTAACAAACCTACCAGCACGTTTAAAGCTCGCTAAATAACCCTTTCTACCTTGTTTGTTTAGTCTGTACAAAAACCTTACTATAAAAATGAGTTCAGGAAGTTACTAGTAGAAAAGGTCCAGTATACACTGTTTTTTTTTTAGGGATTAAACAAATGAGGTATTATAAGATAAGTGGTTAGCTTTAGAAGTGCTGGTAGGCAAATTGTTTTTAACCCGACAATCCTTTCATCAAACTCAGAAAAGTGTGGAACTATAAACAGCGTATAATGCCTTATGTTTGAAAAACTAATTATTGGTAAATAAAAATTTATTCAGAAGTAGCCTATTAATGATTCATACACAAATAAATAAAGATAAAGCGTATCAGTATCGGTATTAAAAACGATCCTGGCCCTGATGTTACTTGGTATCGGAAACCAATTTTCTGGTATTGCCAACCCCTCCTACTGTACTTCAAAGTCAACCAGAGAGATGGGCCTCTTTGTTGGCAAATTGGGAGGTTGAACATAAAATAAACATGGTTGCCCATTTTCTCAACATATATACAGATTGGCCACAGTTTGTACATGCAGAGAAGAAAGGTTGAGACGCTGTCTGCCTCAACTTAAATCCAGTGTCTAAAGGTATTTGCTGTATTTATACTGTAGTATTAATATTCTTTTTAAACCACTGATAAGTTGCTTAATACAGAAACACACAAATATTAATTTCAGGGAAAAGAAATCTTTTTGGTCATAGGATTAACCTATGACCAAATCTCAAATTCATGCCTAAGACATTTTCACCGGAGTGCATCATGATTTTAAAAATGTATTCTGATTCTGGCTGAAAACAAAGCAAAAGGTTTAAAAAAAAAAAAAAAAAAAAAAGGCACAGAATGGTTTTGGAGGTGTTAATCTGCACTCTGTTGACCCAAGTTGCTTGTGTACCCTTGTGTGCACTTATTTGGTCGAGGCACCGATAATTTGCAGCAGGAAAAGGAAAATCTGAATGATGTCAACGTAGATGGAGAGCGCGGCAAACACGTACTCTTCTGGGCTGATGGAGTACTTCCTGTTCCCTATCAGCAGCTGCGTGTGGTACGCTAGGAACTACAAGACAAACAAGAAACATTCAATATTACACTGGAACACGATCTGAAAGAGTCATACATGGACAACTAACAAAAATTACAGTCACAAACCACCATCAACAGTGAAATTGCGTAACACTCACCATAGTGAACACTATGGCTCCCATCGCTGCATAAAGCATATGAAGCCACAGAATCTGCAACAAAAAAAAAACAGACATTACAATGATGGAAACTTAAGTGTTACCAGGAAGCAGTGTTTTGTTCTAATCAGCCTAACAGAAAACTCACATATTTGAATGACAGCACAATAGTTGCAATAATGCCAGTCACCAACATCACAATTCCCAGGACACAGAAGAGGCCCTGGCACTTGGTGAAGTCCACCTAGAAAGAGAAACAGGTTGATACACATGGCCGAACAAATACATAGTGGCCATTTGAAGCTAATAAGCACGCGCACACCCTACCTTTGTCTGGAAGCAGAAGACGGTGACAGCGATGCAGACGACGGCAGTGATCCCCAGAGCGAGAAACACTGCTTTTGTATCATAGTAACTAAAAACAAAGAACACAGACAGAGTCAATTCTGGGGGAAACCAACCACTGGATGTTTATATACTACTACAGCATGGACTGTGCACCTTTGTTTTACCTGGAAATGGATCCAGTCATGTAGGACAAAGCCAGGGTCTGTAAAAAAACAAAAGTTTATTTTTCCATCAAAAAAAATACAGTCACATTACAACATGATGGGAAAAAAAATCCTGTAACTGACCTAAACATCTATCAATATTAAGCTATAAAAAGCAATACACAGAAAAAAAAGTGATGGTCCCCTTAAATAAATGATAATACATAATTTTTTTATATATATATATATATATATATTTATCAGTCCACAAAATAATAAATGGAGCCATTTTGTGCACAGAGCTGATAAAACCCAGAAACAACATATCGAAAGGCATTATGCAAACACAGCCTGAGTCAGGTGTGGTGCTGACTCACTGTTCTGTATGTTCTACTATCAAAGTCAAACATCTAGCATTGGAACGATACTAGCATAGCCTGATGGAAATCTTCACTTAGAAAGCTACAGTGTTTTAGTCTAAGAATAGACTTGATCCAAGTCCAGGAAACTGCCAGTAATGATGAGTCTCCTTTTCGTGATTCCCAAGTCAACCACAAGTCATCTTACTTACAAAGAGGAACAGCAGAATGACGTTCCATGGGAACTTTCTCCTACAAAGACAGTGTGATTAGAAGATTAAATGCAGTTTGAAGAATATTCTTTGTGCAAATATTCTTTGTAAAACTGAGCAGTCACTCACCGGGGGCCCTTACAGCAGACCAGCACAAGGTGGGTGACAATATACACAGCACTAAAACAACAAAATGCAGAGATGAATGTATTGAACTTCACAAACTTTCATTTTGATTCCTATTAAACGTAACTTTAAATGTGCTGAGGTAAATACAGCGTAGGACTTACTATGATGCCCAGTAGATAGCTTGGTTTTTCTGTACGAAGGATCTGACAGGTTGGCTGTGAGAAACCACAGGCAGAGTTAACAGTGTGACACGCGCAGCCGCAAATACAAACAGGCACACAAAACACACTCTGTATACTCACACAAATGTGAATACGGCCACAATGGCTGTGGTGACAAGGAGCTGAGACGCCAAAATCAAATACACCTGAAAAACACATGCATACAGAAAGGGACATTACACCCCGTCGTTCCTCTCTTTGCTCTGTGACTTAAATGTAATGATAATACACGACAGACACAAACTAGGGCTAATTCATTATGGTTTGTGTGAAATGTGTGTTTTACCTTTCGGATAAAGGCATGACGAATGCTCAGACTGTCCCAACCGCTGTCGCTTGCCGCAAACTCCTCACCTGTGTTGTCAGCAGAAAACAGAAATATGAGCACTGACCACAAAGAGCTACAGAAAACGTGTCATCCCTCACCCATCAAGAGTGAGAGATGAGGCATCATAACATCAAAAGTTTAAAGTGATGGTTTGACATTTTGGTAAATACGCTTATTAGCTTTCTTGCCATCAAGAGCCAGATGAGAAGATTGATACCGCTCATGTCTGTACTCTAAATATGAAGCTACAGCGGGGCGACTGTTACTGCTAATTTCCACCAACTGCGGAACGTCTGCGGATCCGCTCCGGAGCGGCGTGGAGTCATTAGGTTTCCATTAAAGTCAACGTGTGTATTTTCACTGACTGTGGAACGGCTGCGTTCCTACTCCGTCCCTACTGCGGCGGTCCGCAGCCCTCCGGAACAGATAGGCAGAGCTTCTGTTTTTGCCGGACGGTGGAGAGCTCCGCAGCACTTCAGCACAGGGCAGATAGTGCGGGACAGGAAGTCAAATCACAGAAACAAAATAAAAAATCCTGTTAATTTTCAAAATAAAATACACCGTGCTCACGGCAGATCATATTTCCCTGCACTACACCTTGAAAACGTCATAATGGATGGAAACAAACTGTTGTTGGTTTTGTGGTTCCGTTTCTAGAAACTACATCCTGTTATATCGCGCCATCATACGTGAATTTGCGAGATCTCGTGGCGGCAGCCGTTACGCAACAAATCCGGAGCTGGTGGGTATTGAAGGACGGCGGAGCCAACACGCAGCGGAACCGATCCGCAGACGTTCTGCAGTTGGTGGAAACTCTGCGTTAGTTTAGTTCAGCCTTAAGACTGGCAGCAGGGGGAAACGGCTAGCTTGGCTCAGTCCAAAAGGTAATAAATCTGCCTACCAGCACCACTACAGCTCACGGTTGTTGATGTGTTACATCTAGTTTGTTTCATCTGTACAAAAATGGAACAGTTTCCAGTCTTTCTGCTGAGCCAACCCTCTCCTGTCAGTAGCTTCACATTTACTGTACAGATGCGAGTAGTATTGATTCTCTCATCTAAGGGCCCTCTCACAACTACCTCATTTGGTCTGATCTTTCGAAATTTTCAGTTTTATCCGAACAAAAATGACACAGGTGTGAAACCTCCCCTGGACCACGGTCCGGGCCAAACAACCGACGAAAAGAGGGTATCTCGGGTCCGGATCAAATTGAACCATGGTTCGGTTCTAGTGTGACATTCTTTTTTTGGATGGTTCAGCCTTTCGGACCAATTACAAGATGTTCTGGCAGGCTATGGTCAGAACTGGAAAAAAAGGGAAAACAATGCAACAGAACTAAATACGCCGCGGGTAGCACATGGAGAGAGGAGGAGTGTTTAATTTGACGCTTGGTTAGACAAAGATTCAGCTGGAAAAATAAATCCCAAAACTTCGACAATTTTCAATTATTTTCCGAGGATGAGAGAGAGAGGATACGAGAGGACAGGAGAGCCTGTCTACAAACCAATCAACTGAGAGTATAGGGAGATCAGGTACGTGGGTGATGACAATAGGACGTAGGTATGACATGTATAGTTCTTTAGTGCGCAGCTCGCATAATTGCAATGTGAAACCAAAACTAACTGGATCAAATGTATACAATGTAACAGAAGCGTGAACCTTGGTTCAGACTTTCAGTGTGAAAAGACCCCAAAAAAAGTGTATACGCATATTTTCCCATGTTTTACTCTTAATTTTGATTGTAATTAGTGCTGTCAAACGCTTAAAATATTTAATTGCGATTAAATCTCATTAATGTCATAGTTAACTCGCAATTAATCGCACATTTTTATCTATTCTAAATGTCCCTTGATTTCTTTTTGATCAACATGGAAAAGTGGATCGGCTTGCTTTGTGCTTTTGTCGCCTGGCTTTGACGAGGGCGTGGAGAATTGGCATCAGCTGTGTGCTTGGCCATCAAGTGGTATTTCAGACTGGACATGCAGCGATGATAGCTCAGTTCACAACAACAAAACACACAGATCACTTTGGTGTTGTCAGTGGAACCATTTGGCAACTTTTCAAAAGTAAACTCAGAATCTTATTGCCATCCATTTCGGCGTCTTGCGCTCGCCATCCACTCAAAACGTAACGTTAGCCTACTACTCTTTGGCCGGCTCGCAAGCCCAAACAAGTGTGTGCGGCGTGCCTGTTGTTTTGTTTGCGGTCTGACTAGATCTCGTGTGCTGTTGTAGTTTTTCTAACATTACTAGTTGTTGCAACAGCATGTGAAAAAAACTACAAAGTTTGCTAGGCCAAAAAGAATGTTAATTTCGCGATCAAAAAATTGACAACGATAAAATGGGTTTGCATTAATGCCGTTAATAATGCGTTTAACTGACAGCACTGATTGATTATGAGGCATTCAAGTAAACTTTTATTTTTTTTACCTTTAATTATAGCGTTAGTATTTGGCCAGGGCCATGTTCTAAAGTTCTGCTGGTTGAATGTAGCTTTTGTTTTTTCAACTGATTCATCAAGCCAGTGTATTTTCTTTTTTTTAAATGTCAGGACAAAGTACCAAAATGCATCATCCTTTTAAAAGGTTTGTCATAAGTGGCACAGTGCTTACTTCACATATTAAACATTTGTTTAAATAAAAAATTAGAAGACACACGCTGACATGCTCAGCAGTCCCTGTCTTACCCGAGCTCAGGATATCTGATGGTATGGTAGGTGGCATGACAGGCGGCATGGGAGGGTGACTGGGGTAGCCAGCTCGTGGAGGCCCACCAGGGTGAGGCTGTCCTGGGTAAGGGCCGGGAGGATAGCCCCCTGGCTGACCCTGAGGATAGCCCCCTGGCTGACCCTGAGGATAGCCCCCAGGCTGGCCTGGATACACAGGAGCGTTTGGACCAGCGGGGTAGGGAGCAGAGGGCTGGCCTGGCTGGGGACCACCAAAGCCAGGGAAGCCATACGCAGGGGGTGGTGGGTAATTTCCACCCTGAGGTGCATATAGCAGGTTCCGGGAGTCATCGTACCCTGGAGGGTAGTCTGACCTGGACATTTTACCTAAGGAGGGAAGTTGGAGAAAATACAGTTCACGTCGGTTTCACATTTCAATGTACACAAGCTGAGAGAGTGAACAGTAGTAGTATCATATAAGCCATCACAAACATGTACACATACACGTACATAAATGGGTAATCCTGACTTCAGTTACACAAAAGCACAGACTGGCATTTGGCCAGTGTACTGAGCAGCTATTGGCGTGTGTGTGAATTTGTGTGCGCACATATTTATCTAACACGCAGATTTGGCTGGGTAAAAATAATAATAATCATACTTGAGTTTGACTTAAAGGATACATTTGGGGTTGTATCAGGTTAAAGTGAACATATGGTTCTACTAAGCAATGTGGTCCCAAAAACCACCACAGGCTCAGGAAACAACCACATACGTCTCTGAGGGAAAGGTCTTACAATAGACCACACACCCACTCATACATATAATGTTGTCACATAAGGCCAAACTATTACATATTCCTACGTAGCCTATTAAAAGTGCTGCGGTATGTTTACAGGATATTGTTAGTGCTTTAGCAACAAAATTAAGCCACTTTTACAACGTGAATAATTTGAGTTTTCAAACACATTTCTCCCAAAAATGGATTCACCCATTTTGCAGATGATTTCTGACTCGTTACAATATAAACACTAAACCACCATATTGAAAAGACCGTGTAAGTAGGTTCCTTTGCGATCACGCATTTATTCACTGGGGCTTTTTAGGGGAATACGCACAGTAAAGGAATTCAAGAGCTGGCTCCACCTCATGCTGCCATTACATCACATCCAGAGCACCAAGCAACAGAACAGAAAACACTAAATGGAAAAAGTGCTTCAGAGTATCTGCAGTTAAGGAGGCACCACAGAACTGGTCACTTCTTTGGTCATTGAGACACAAGTTAGCACATGAGGGCTAAAGGTGTTTGAATGGGAGGGTGTTAACTCTTCTCTAGAAAAGTTAACGTTAATGAAGCCTGTCATTTGGACGGACATCATAATCTTGTAATACCCAAGACAATAACAGAGTGAACCGGTTTGCCAAAGATTTTCATTTTTGCTTTTTGTTGAGACTGTCTAAGGTTTTGACTTAACTGTTAGTTTAGTTTATGGTGAACATGTTAAAAAGTGTGTGTGTATATATATATATATATATATATGAGGCTGTTGTTGAGTAGATAACCCATAAAGTGTATTTTAGCTTATATTGGTGAGGAGCTACTACTGTTACTAAAATAACTTCCTGCATTTTGGCTTTGTCATCGTGACTTTTCACATGTATTCCAAATCATGTAATCTTGTATGTTTACAACTGTGGACTTGAAACTGACCATCAAATTAAAACCAATGTCAAAACAGCCATATTTTTTTATTAACCTAATAACTTGTGTTTCTTTGTTTCAGGACCATTTTTGTGAAGTGTTTCTTTCTGTTATTCTGTCAAGCCATAGTAAAGTTAGGGGCTGCAAGTTTTCTTCAGGGACTATACAAAAAGCATTAGGGTGGGGGAGGGGGAGGATTGTAGACCAAATGATCATTTGATTAGTCGAGAAAACATTTGGCCAATTAATCAATAATGAAATCATCGTTACAATCGTTGTTTTTTTAAAGTGAAACATAAGGTTCACCCCCCTCTCCCCCCAACCACACTTCCATAGCGTCCATTACTGGAATTCAGCTACGTCAGCAGTGTTTGTGTCTATGGGCAGTATGGTGGCTGACAACTGAATGAATGAATGAATGAATGAATGAATCAATGAATCAATCAATCAATCAATCAATCAAGAGGAATATGCCCATCAATGCACAACAAGTTATCACACCAGATGAAACGGGTGGAATTAATTAGTTATTATAAATCAGTATTCGTTATGGCTAGCTACATTCCCTTTCAGGTCTGTCTGGGGCCCTGGTCCTATGCATGCTGGCTCACTGGGACTGAATGAAGCCATCTTTAATGTTGGTGGTTACCCAATGGTTACACCTGGGATTTTCCTAGTATAACAGTTAAAATGTCTGCCCTAAATAAAAAATAAAAAACTATTCCTGGGTTGAAATGCACTGTAGCTATATCTGGTGTTGCAGCTGAGAGCGATGCAGTAAACAAACAACCCAGTGTGTAAACGTAACCACATGTTTGCAGACAGAAAATATCTGCACCATCAGTTCCCCCATCTCAGATTCGGACCAAAGACAGCTCTGTAGCTATCATATTAACTATGGCTACATTAAACTTTAATTTTGGAACTTGACTGAACACGGATATATATGAGCTGTTTCAAACACAAGGTTGACTACACCCACTCCACCCTGTTTACTGAGAAATCAACCCCGGCTCACATAAAGTATTTCCAGGTGTGTGGCGTTAGCTACACTCTGCCACGAATTAGCTAACAGAAAATACAAGGTTACACCACTAGCAACAGGTTCAATTCAACTTAAAATATATTTCGGGACCATTAACCCGCTACGAAAACATGATAACATCTTAAAATGAGCTCCTCTTACCAACTATGAGATGTCAACGAAAGAAACAGTCTGGTCGTAACCTAATATTTCTTAGCGGTAAAATGGAAAAACTAGAAGTCTTTGCGGTGTCGGAAAGTCCTCTCTGTTTTCAAAAAACTCCAAAGTACTGAAGAGTTTCGGTTAGGTTTGTGTTTAATATGAATTTGTTCGGCGGCCTGCCCGTCTGTTCTCTCTGGTCTGTCCTGTAGGTTGAGCAGCAGCAGTAGGGAAGAACATTTCCCGGAACAGTAAAGAGCAGGGTGGAGTCCAGAGGAATCTGTCAAACACAAAAACACACGCACGCACGCACGCACGCACGCACGCACGCACGCACGCACGCACGCACGCACGCACGCACGCCCTGTGTATGGAAAGCCAAGGCCTGACAGGTTTAGCCGACTTATTTTCAACAGGCCCTTTTCATGTTACTGAATAAAGGTGCATTACAACATGCTAAAGGACATTAACAAAAATACTGTACTTGCACATGCTTGACTGAGAATTTCCATTTAGTGCAATAAAATATATTTTTTTCCATTTTAGAGTTAAAAGGTAGTTTTTATTATCCTTCCTTCATCTGACAGCAGAAATACATGTTACATTCATAGATGAGTCCAACACTATTAGTTACCGTTCAACATTAAAACAATGAACATGTCAATTTTACACATCAACTCATCGATCATTTTACTCTTATACCTTTATTTTAATTATCTTGTGAATGATGCTGCAAAGGAGTAGATAATGGATAGATGTATTTGATTAAAATGACTTCTACCTGTAACAGAGCATTTTTTAATTTTGGTATAGCTACCTTTATTGTTTTTATATACTTCTGACTCCATACAACCACTAATACCTTCAGAAATAATTTGTATTTTAATGGAAGACTTATGTTAGTTTTACCTGTAATAAAACTATTCTCAAATGTTGAGTATGTGCACTGCATATTGACTTCATTGTGTCAGTATAAAAAGATTGAGGGAGGTTTTGCGCAACTGCTTTTCTGTGATCTGATACTGTGACACAAAGAAACTTTCCACATGAGGTCTGATTGTTTATTTTTCCTAAATCACACGGGAGTGGCTTCTGTTACATTTTATATAACATGATGCTTTTGCAAGATTAAGAGATATCAGACTCTCCAGACAGAGACGCCTACATTCAAATTCATCCTTTAAGTTGTATCATGAAGTCGGATTAAAAAACAAACAAAAAAAGTCATACACACAGTAAACCAGTTGGGTCTATGTGACTCTATGTGAATATGGCACATTTTCAGCGTTGCACTTGGTCCCGGTCAGCTCAAACAAATTTGAGGACGAGCTTCTTGGTGAGGGTGTACTTGGGCTCTGGCATTTGTTTGTAGTTTAAATATTCTCTTTTGCTGACCTCCCTGTTCACACGTGTCAGCACAGTGAGCACATCATCCATCTCCGAGCTGCACAGAAAACAGAGGAAAAGCATGACAAATGATAATCCTCGTTTAAATTGTGGGTATATTTTAATACAACATCATGCTCTCTAACATACAGTATAATATCAACAGCATTACACATACATTTGAAAAACACCAAAAGCGGACCTACAGAAAAAGCAACAGAATTATAGTCCCTAAACTGGGACTACAGGAATTTTCTATGTTCCTTTTTTCTGGAAAAAGGTTAGATTTGCGCAATAAAAAAAAAATTGCATTTTATAATGGGGTTCTAAGAGGTTTTGGATCATGTCAGACAGTTAGGCCTATAGTAAACACAGCTGATGTATGCGTCGCACATTAGTCTTGACTCTCGACATACATACATACACACGCATCACTCTCCCTGAATCTTAAGTCCTACTTTTTACCTTTATATTAGGACGTGTTTATAATAGTTTGGGGATAGTATACTTTCAAACTGAAAGGTGTCACCCATCACATCTGTGTAGTACGACAGTCAGTAAGTGCTGTGGTTAAGCCTGGTTTTAAAGACTGACCTAGCCTACATCCACACACAACGTTATCATTTTTAAGCTGCGTTTTTGAGACAAAACCCATCTCTGTCCACACAAGGGTTTTAGCTCCTGTAGCAGAACTAATCGCCATTCACATTAACATGTCTGACAATGCATATCACATGAACATCTGCATACACTGGACATGTGCGTGCTGATGTAAACAGGAAGCAGATTGTTGGAAGTTACTCTGCGGTTGAAAATCGTGGATGTAAGTAAAAAAAATACTTTGGACAGAGAACAACAATGGCGAAAAGTAAGACCTGGGATTTAATTGCTTAGAGACCAACAAGGTGGAACTGTTACTGAACGGTATGTAAGCCTACCTAGCTGATAAGACTGACTGACGTGCATCGTCGTTTCCAAAAAGTCTCCGTTTGTGCCCACCCAGACTACAAAGCAACCCCATAGCTTTCAAACCAAAGAGGGGGCAGCACTGTTTCCAAATGTCTCCATTTCAGGGGGGTGGGAAACACCGGAGTAGTGTGGACGTGAGGCGTAAACGTATTAAAAGATAGTCGTTTTTTATCGGAAACGTAGGAGTGTAGATGTAGCCTTAGTTGGCCAAATCTTTGCCTTAACTGTAGCTAGTGGATAAAAAAAACTCAACAAGCATCATCTTAAACTCTGGATGGAGGCATCTCTCACCTTTCTGCTGACCTCATCAGCTGCCTGCACAGCTCCTGGATGTAGATGGAGCCTGTGGCAGTGCTTCGAAACGACTTGCACTCTGGCACGGTGGACATGCCCAGCAGAAAGTCAGCATCCCAAGGCACTGTCTCACCCTCCACGCGACCTGCATCTTCCTCCAGGCGGCTCTGTCTTTCCCCCTCCTCCTGTCTTGGCTTTGGAGGACACGGCAGGGATCCTTTCTGGTAGTTGTTTCCCTGACACGCTTGGATGAAGAAGAGTTTGGGCTTCCCTGCCAAGGTGGGAGCTCTCCCACTAGTGAAGGGCTTGGAGAGTTCTTGCAAAAGCACCGCCTTCTCATCAGTCCCATAGACACATCCCTTTTCTCCATGGGACAGCACGCTAACCACCTAAGATCAGAGGCAGACAGATTTTTTTTCTTCTTCTTTTTAATGTGTTACATCTCCATTTAACTTGGATTTTTAGATAGGATTCCCTCTGACACATGATGATTTGTGTATGCAAGCAGTCACAGGTCACATTGGAAATAGTTTGAAAGGACTATTATAAACATACTGTTTAATAGAAATAGTTTTACAACATTTTGTATACGCTTATTCGCTTTCTTGCTCAGAGTTAGATGAGAAGATCAATACCACTCATTGTTGTACCATGTACATAATATGAAGCTATAGCAGGGTTCCCCAAGTTCAATTTAAAAAGGACAATTCCAGCGCAAAATGTTGTCCGTTCTCTGGGATCGGTTTTCGTGCTAATCGAATGTCTCTTGAAACAAGCTAGCGCAAACCGGTGATTAGCTGCTAACGCTATCTTCCGGGACAGAGGGTAAATCGCTATTTCTACACCACTAACAAGGCTCAAAATAGCACCACACTTCCACGGTAGCATAATGAGGGTCCCTACATGTAAACCGAAGCATTGAGAACTTTGTAAGTGTACAGACAGTTTATTAAAAAGATAGTTTAGAAAGACCGTAGCGTTCATGTTGACATGCGGGCGCCATCTTGGAAAACAGTCATGACCAGTCGAACTGCGAACGCTGTGCTTGAGCTATGTTACTGGTTACTGGTTGCATGGCGTTCGTCGTTTGACTGGTCATGACTGTTTTCCAAGATGGCGCCCGCATCTATAAATGAATGAATTTTGAATGTCTTTATGATCTATCTTTTTAATCTTTTCCTCTCCCCTCTCTGTCACATGGGCAATGCATGCACAGAACAGCCAATAAAAACTAGTTTGCTCTCTCTGAAATGACCTATGATTGACCAAAGATTTTCTAAAGCCTGAAAACAGAGCCAAGAGGAGATACAGAAGTCTAGTTTTCTGTCAGACTACTTGAATCACGATATGCTTAACATTAGCATGGAATTATTATTATTTTCTTTTTCTTTTTTTTTTAAAAGGTGGCTAAAATACATTTTGCTGCTGTCCCGGTCCACAGCTGTACTGTGATACACTGACTATGAATAAGAACCTCATACAACCCCACTTCAAAACATCCAAACTTTCCTTTAAGTCCGCAAATTTGCTCTTTTTCCAAAATGTCAAACTATTCCCTTAAAGAGCAAAAAATAAAGCATATACAGTAGTCACCAATATTACAGCTCTGAAGATGTGTAACACTGCTCACCAAGGCATCATCATCCAAAAAATTCCTTGAGCCCAGCTTTTCCAGTACAAGACGCATCTCGCGGGCAGTCAGGTCGTCGTGTACCTCCACTTCAAAGCCAAGGCGGGTGAACACTGTGTGCAGAGCCTCTGTGTCAAATTAAAGCATACAGATTGATTGTTTTTATTTTATATCATCATATCATGTGTAATAAGTATAAAGTCTGAGCATCCTCAACCCTGAATGTTGCTAGGTAACTTATCAATAGATAAACAGTACGTAAACAAATCACATGGTTGTTCAAATACAAGGATACACACTTGCATCCTCCTGAGTCCCGCCTCGATTTTTCAATCCTGTTCCCCAGAAGTTCTCATTATTGATGACCACACACAAACCACGTGGGATATGACTCAGGGAGTAGTAGTCTGTCTAAAGGGCACAAGCACATGCACATAGACAAATCATAAACAATCATGCTCCATATATAAAATGAATGAGAGATATTTGTGTTTGTGTGAATGGTTACGTGATCAAAAAGAGGGGAGGTCTTTGGTTCTGCATCGGAGACAACGAATGCATCGGATGGTCCTGCGTCTGAAGAACAAAAACAGCGAAAACTTACATCCCCTTCTATGGGTATGATACAAATGATAGCATGAGAGTGAACATCTATAGCAGTGAGGGGGGTGGAAGGCTAGTCACTGGCAACGTCATATCATGACTTTGCGTAAACATACACGCCACTTTCCTAAAGCCACGTGGCGTGTTATCTGTACGCATTTTGAGCTATCCGCGTGTATGTCTATGCTGTATACAGTGGACAGCAGTCTGCAACGTCACAGCGTAAACATAAAGCCACGTGTTATCGCGAGGCTACGGTTTAGGAAAAGAAGAAACGGTTGGGATTAGGAAAAGAAGAACGGGAAGGACTCCGATGAAGATGTAACCCTACATCGAAACGTTAGTCACGGTTATGCACCTTAAGAAATAAAAGTATTAAGTAAGAAGTCATCGGTGTCGCACCGGCAATTTTTTGTTACTTTAAGAACGGGGTTTGATTTAGGAAAAGAATAACTGGTTGGGTTTAGGAAGAGAACTTTTCCTAAACCTACTTTGGACAGAGAACAACAATGGCGAAAAGTAAGACCTGGGATTTTATTGCTTAGAGACCAACAACAAGGTGGAACTGTTAATGAAAGCTATGTAAGCCTACCTAGCTGATAAGACTGACTGACGTGCATCGTCGTTTCCAAAAAGTCTCTGTTTGTGCCCACCCAGACTACAAAGCAACCCCAGAGCTTTCAAACCAAAGAGGGGGCAGCTCTGTTTCCAAATGTCTCCATTTCAGGGGGGTGGGAAACGTCGGAGTAGTGTGGACGTGAGGCGTAAACGTAGCAAAAGATAGTCGTTTTTTATCGGAAACGTAGGAGTGTAGATGTAGCCTTAGTTGGCCAAATCTTTGCTTTAACTGGTTGGGTTTAGGAAAACAAAAAACGTGGAAAGGAAACATCACATGCGGGACACAAAGTCACATGCGGGATGCGATCGCCACTCTCCTGGGTGAAAGTCCTGTGTTTTAATCAGTGTTTCCTCTATGTTGACTGGCAAGTGGCGGTCCGCCACGGTTAGATTTCTCCCGCCACGATATCAGAAGTATATATACAAAAAGCCGTCTATCAGCAGTGATTGTAAAGAGCACGTCGACGGAGAATAGCGCAGACACGCGCTTCACAACGCGTGCCACTCTGAGAAAAGGGAGAAAAAAAAGACAGGCTGTCCGGAGGACCCGGTTGAGATGGCATGTGTGCATTCTTTACAACTGTAAGTCGTATAACTTATGTTGTCAGTTCATTTAAGCCTGTATTAGTCTATAGTTCTTGCACATTTTGCTAGCTAAATTGCACGTGGCTGTTGATTCTTGATATCATATCATGGCATAGTCTAAACCGTGATTATTTGATACATTCATGAAACATATTGGGGGAAATTCATTCAACATAATTCACAGCCAAATAACAATTAAAATTATGTTATTTGAACATTTATAACCTAACCTGGCAGGCACTGCCTCCAATTTGGAGTCTGCTGCGGTGCGCAGCGCTGTTTGGACCGCGCGCCGCTGCCCTTTTTTTCCTCCATAAACTCCGCTCTCAGTTCCTCTGCCAGTTGCTGCATGAACTTCCTCTGGACATTTTACAGCTGGTACACTCCTTGGAGAGGATGTGTGTAATGATTCCAGCCAGTTGTAGCATGTATAAAGTTATATGAACACGTAGACAGCTACCGTCTACGTGTACTGCGCCTTTCACACAGCGATTGCCCGGTGCTTTTCTTCTGATTCAGAACCATCCACGCCGTAGCCTACGTTACCGACTCTGGCTTTGCCTTCGGCCCATCGGTGATGCATTGCCCACACTTGTTCCTCGAGACCGCTAGTTACGTTTCTCTGACAGAGACTATGATTATTACTAAGCAACCAAGATGCATCTTCGACCACGCAAAAGATTAAAAACAAAGCCACGAAAATCTGAGCGGTCAATATGACAGTATGGCCAAAATAGGTCAAAGTGATTGTATTTTCTTTGCCTTTTGTGTAATGTACAGTATATAAAAACTATTTTAAATGAAAATACAGACTCTTTTAGGAAAAGTCAGGTACCAGCAGGATTGTATTTTTTTATTTAGAAAAGTTATTACACATATAAATTTCAAAACTGTCAAAATGACCATCCTGGCCGTTCTAGTGTAACCCAGCCTTGGAGTTTTTTTTCCAAAAGCCAAGAAAAATCTAATTCACACTGCAAGGCTGCCAACTTTGCCACTGGGGCAAATATGCAATTAGTTTCATTATGAATGGTTTCATACTATAGCCTACTTTCGTTTCGGTTTCCCTATGAAGAAGTTCTTGTAAAATTCATTTTGTAGACCTACAGTTCCTCAAAAATACAGTTCAATCAAAACGAAATGAAAATATGCCTCATTGTGTGTGAATAGAGGTGAATAAATATATTTGTTTGTGTTGCAGCGAAGTGTCAGTTCTGTTTAATATGTAAAACATTTGCCGGCGGGGCGCGGGGGGGTCCGACAGATCTGCCCCCACTGCTAAAAAAAAATCCTAGAGGAAACACTGTTTACCCATCCTCCACCCCGACCAATCTCCCTACGCAGATTTTCAGCCTTTCATACTTCTCGCTATGGCGTCAATACACACGCAATAGCAAGGTAATGTAAGTCAATGGAGGCCAAACGGCGTTGATAAATAAATAAAAATAACGCTAAAAAATGAGTATGCGTCTTGATAACACGGCAATACTGGCATACATACGCCACTTCATGAGATCAGTCTGTCACTGGAGATAATTATTCAATGGCTGTGTGCTCAAATTAATGGTAAAATTGGTGAGTTAAACAGTGAAAAAAAAGACTTACCGCTGGGTTGTGATGGCTGAAAGGTGTTGACCCTCTGTGGGAAGAAAAACAGAGTCCGGCTCCTCAGTAAACTGGCTCATTATAGGATTAACTGTACATAAACACACATTAATAAACCCACCTGGGAATCCACACTGCTGCGAGGAACTCGAGGCAGCTGGGTTGCTAAAAAGAATACAAGAATTCCACGAGTTTCATAGTAATACAACATTTAAATGTGTATGTGCTTGTGTGTGTAAGTGCATATCATACCTTCCCTGTAGCGCTGTAAAGTCGATGCCAGTTGTTGATCAAACTCCAGCAGCATTGTATGCAGCTCATGTAGGTTTGTGTTTGACAGTAAACCAGCCTGTTCCATTTCAGCAAACACATCCAGTGCTGTCTGTAATTAACAGGAAAAAAAAATGTGTGTGTGTCTGTTAGTGTAGAGGCTTTGCAGCTGAATTTCAAATCTAGAAATCACTTCCTGTGCAGTAATTGTGTTGTTGCTGTGTGTATATCTTTATGTTTATATCATTCAGCCTAACTGCAATTACATTAAGTTAACCCGTGATGGAACCTACTGAACTAACACTAGCAGCACTAACCTAAGTAGATACATTCACATTTTAACATGTTGCGGGGGGACACATTTAGACACAGGTAAATGTAACAGTTAACACTGCATTGAGAAAATGTATAAATAGTGTTAGTTATGAATTTTGGTTGCCGCTGTTCACAGAAAAAGAGATTTTAACTATTTACTATAGTACGTTTAGGGCCAAATGTTGCATTATTAGACATTTTACTCATAACAAATAAACATGAAGACGTATCCATGTCATTATTTCTTATGTAACTGTGGGTGTGTTCTCTTACATTGCATGCCTCAATTTTTGCTTTGCCCAGTTTGTTGGACAACAGAAACTTCATCTTCTCAAGATTTTCCCCTGTCATGTCCTCGTATACTCGGTACAGCATCACCCTGACAGGAAGAGCAGAAGAGGAGAAAAGAGAAAGAGGAGAGGGACAGACAAAGAAACAGAAGACAGAAGAATACAACTTTGGGAATAAAGCTGAATTGAAATCCTGGCGTACTGTTATCTCTTCCGGTTACAGTCAATGTGTTTCTGCCTTTACATGTACCTGTAATCCGACAGCACGGGATTTGCGTCGGTTTCTTCTGGTCGCCTGCTGTCTGTCTCCAGCAGGTTGAGGAGATCTGCTCGACCGATAGTTTGGAGCAGCTGACTCAGGAAGAAATCGTTCTCCAACTGTCCTTTCTCTTCTAGTCTCAAGAACAGGCCTTTTGCATCCACGATCTGTATGAGAACAGCCACAGACACACAGACAAACCTTTGAGAGGACAAACCTCGAAAGGAAACCAGGTCAATGAGACATTTTTCCTCAGACATGTGGTTAAGACAAGTGCAAAGACAACAGTACGAGGTATGTGGTGCTCACCCCCTCCAGGCGTTTCCTATTGATGACATCACGACACAAGAAGCAGAGAGCTGCCACCTCAGACGACACCAGCTCCTCATCTATGCGGGACAGCTTCAGCCTATCCATCACACACCCACTCCCTCCAGCACAGGCCTGGTGTTAAGCTCACTGTACTTGCTATCAGAGGCAGAAACAATAGAGACAAAAATCAGAAATCAGAATCAGAAAAAGGTTTTCAGAATTCAGAAAAGAGTTTATTGCCACAATAAGTACACTTATGCGGAATATGACTTGGTGAAAGGTGCAAACATAAACAAACAAACATATTAAAAGGTCCTATGACTTGCTGCATTTTGGATGTTTTTATATAGACCTTAGTGGTCCCCTAATACTGTATCTGAAATTACAGCCACTAGAGCCAGTCCCACAATGAGCTTTCCTTAGGATGTGCCATTTCTGTCTGAAGAACCTAACCTGTCAGCTGTGTTGTTGATGCCTCGAGAGAACAAAGGAAGTGACTCAGAGCTTGCGATAAAGCAGTATCTCTGGCCGTATGTGTATGACGTCATTGACATTTTAAAAAGGCTTTTTAGAACAAAAAAGCCACTTTAAAAAAATCACCCAGCAGTGTGTATTTTCTTAGCCCCCCCTTTCGAATGCAACATTCAAATTACCAGACAAAAAATGATATCCTGACAAAAGTGGATTTTGAGAGGTATAGCTCCATAGGCCACCATTAATTCTGCACTGGCCTGTGAGCACCCCCTATATGGAACCAGAGTGGAACTGCAACCAGTTCAGAAGCCGGACGTATCGAGAGAGTGGAACTCCTTCCCTTATTAGAAATTCTTTGCTCTCTCTCTCTCTCTCTCTCTCTCTCTCTCTCTCTCTCATGGGTGGGCCAAATTCTCTGTGCGGGCAAAGCAGAGAAAAGGTAGGTAACCTTGCTCCTTATGACCTCATAAGGAGAAGATTCCAGATCAGCCCATCTGAGCTTTCATTTTCTCAAAGGCAGAGCAGGATACCCAGGGCTCGGTTTACACCTATCACCATTTCTAGCCACTGGGGGACCATAGGCAGGCTGGGGGAACTCATATTAATGTTAAAAAACCTCATAAAGTGAAATGTTCATGCCATGGGACCTTTAAATATTAATATAAAATTAACAATAAATACAGAAAAATAAATATATACATTCAAAGCAGATGGTAAAAAGGAAAAGTGGGCATTTAATGGGGAAGATGAAACAAGTGAAAACATGAGCTTGAATGCCAAATACCACCTCTATACTTGATGTGGCGGAATATAACAGAAATACTGAATACATTTCCTTCATACGTGATAAACATACAAGAAAGTAAAGTAAAATCACTGTGACATTGTTGTTAGAGTACTCATTACTTTTAAAGCCCTTTACTCCCAACCTGGAGCAGTCTGAGGTCCAAGGCAGGAACTTGTTGGTTGTTCCCATGGACAGGTTTAAGACGAATATGTATTTCAAATGGTATATATATTTGTATGTGTATTTGTGTGCTATATTCGTACAGTATATTAATCCAATTTTACTTATTTTATTCTTGGTTTTAATATGTTCACTTCCTTTTTCTTGTTTTATATTTGCCTTTTGAATACCACTTTTTAATCTAGTACTGCATAACATGTAGTCTACTATCATTACCAGTACTTTTGTTATAGTTAGAGTGGAGTCAAACTGCGAAAACTCACAGGGATATGCTAAAGTGACGTCACGGGAAACAACACTAGCTAGTCGACGTTTGTTTGACTTCAAGTGAAAATTATAAATTTGGTTTAACCCAAGCCTGGGTAGCGCAACAATGTCAAATCATTATAACGTTTACATTACATACATTACACTCAACAACAGCCAAACTTGTAGGTTACTTGATAGACTGTAACGTTAAATAATTTACAGCAGCGTTAACGTTACAGGCTAATCTCTGTCCACAGGTTAGTAAATTTACGACTTTAAAACTTACCGCTGTCGATTTACGCCCAAGAAGCGACTGTAAATCTTTTTACTTTTTAAAAGCGAACAATTCACAAGTGAAGTTGTCTTTTTTTATGGATGTAAGTAAGGAAGTATTTTCGTGTGTGTTGTTCGTATGCTCCCTCGACCGGTTTCACTTTCACATAGATATATATCACTGAGCGCCAGGATTTTTTAGAATGGTCGCTTCCGCTTCAAAACTTCAAAATAAAAGCTGTTTATGGCACGCAAACAGGATGCAAACGTAATTCTTATTTCGAATAAGCATAAGCAAGTAGTGACGTGGTCCAAGACCAGTCTACACAATTGTCCTACAGCTCTTGGTTTTACCTGTTTGGAGAAGATTTTACCACGCCTTTCATTGTGTATTTTATTTTTTATATTTTACACTTTTATTTTGAAGACAGGCTCGCTTTTTCCTAGTTTCACTGACGGATGACAAACCATAGCTAACTTAACTTGCCTTAACTGCTTTGCTTGGCAAAGTACCAAAACGAAACCACAAACACTATTTGAAACAAACCCCTTTATTCAGATCACTACTTTTTTTTTTTTTTTAGGAAGATCACACAGCTCAGATGAAGTCTCAGGTTTAAAGGGGTGATGGAATGCAAAACCGAGTTTACCTTTTCATAGTTGAATTACGACAGTTCGGTGGGTAAAATAGGTAGTACCTCACAGCAGTCCCATTGACATCCCTTTCCTTAACTTTGCATTGGTGTGTGTGCACGACACACTGGAGTCTGAAACTGTAACGAAACTGTATCTGGTACATTAGTTGATGAGTTCATGTGTTGGAGGAGAAATGAAGTTTGAAGCCAGCTGGAGATATTTTCTCTCTGCTGTTTCGGCTGCAGCCCGGGCATGTCTGGGCATGTCTGTACATTCGGTAACAGAGTTAGTGTGTGTGTGTGTGTGTGTTTGTGTGTGCGCGCAGATGTGTGTGTGCTGTGCAGCTCTGTGTGTGTGTGTGTGTGTGTGTGTGTGTGTGTGTGTGTGTGTGTGTGTGTGTGTGTGTGTGTGTGTGTGTGTGTGTGCAACCAATCAGCGTGCAGCTCATCTAAATATTCTATTAGGAGACCTTAAGGAACAGTGTGAAATACCCTATATAATCATTCTATCACCCCTTTAAAACTTATTGTTCCTCTCCACCAAGTTTCCTTTTGTGCCACTAGTCATCTGTCACTCAGGAAAAAAGACAAGAGCATAACCAAATGCAATTTTAAGATTTAATCTCAAGTTAAAAGGATAAATAAACAGAAAGCTATAAATAAATAAAAAAGGCTGCTTTTAGCATATGAGCCCTGAGGTGTGCTTTTAGAGTGATGGGGCTTTCAGGCTTGGTTCTGGAGGATGGGAGGCAAAAGGGAGGAAGTACTCCCTAGCAACCTGGAAGACATCATCTGGTTTCCTCAGCAGCAAAAACTGCAGGAAGTCAGATATGAGGGCACGGATATCTGGATGCTGTCTTAGGTATGAGGCATGGTCCGCCTTCAGCTCCTCCTGCCCCAATGAGACATAAACACACACATTCATATCCTTCTCTGTTCAAAGGATTTGTAGAGTAAGATGATGGGGTATATAAATATATATAAGATAAGATGTATGGGAGGAAACAATATTATTCAGGCACAGTTTTAAAGGTCCCATGGCATGAAAATTTCACTTTATGAGTTTTTTTTTTTAATTAATATGAGCTCACCCAGCCTGCCTATGGTCCCCCAGTGGCTAGAAATGGTGATAGGTGTAAACCGAGCCCTGGGTATCCTGCTCTGCCTTTGAGAAAATGAAAGCTCAGATGGACCGATCTGGAATCAAGGTTACCTCCCCTTTCTCTGCTTTGCCCACCCAGAGAATTTGGCCAACCCATGAGAGAGAGACATCATGGCTTTCAAACGAGCAAAGTGGCAGTTGGTCAAGGCCACACCCCCACCCTCAACCTTGCCCCCTCCCCTCTCCTCCTCAATAGCTATAGACACAGAAATGGCACACACTAAGGAAAGCTCATTGTGGGACTGGCTCTAGTGGCTGTAATTCTGCACAAAGGCTGAATTTCAGGAAAGAGACTTCAGATACAGTATTAGGGGACCACTAAGGTCTATATAAAAGCATCCAAAGAGCACCATGTCATGGGACCTTTACAGTTTTTTTCGATTGCTAAACGACAGTGGGCACAACTGGAGTCACATGTGCAAAACTCAAACTACAGTATGCACTACCTACAGTCACCTGAGCTAAACAGTTCACATCACCTGCAAAACTCATTCAAAGCAACACAACTCTTAACACACGTCTCAAACAGTATGCGCAGGCCTCACTGAGATAACACACACTGTCACTCAGAACACACTGAGGGTAAAAACACTAGCATCAAACACCAATACAGAAATTACAAACTTTCTCATCTTTACAGTTTGAACAATTTGAGTGACTTGACACTACTCAACAGTGTTTTTAAGGAAAAAATATAGATTGTATAGCATACCAATTTTTACATAAGGTAAACAAGAAGGAATGAAAATCATCAGTTTTCTTCAATAAAGTATTTTGTCTCTAGTAATTTATGGAATTACTGGGGGAAAAAAACTAAAGGTACATAGGTAATAGTACAAAAGAATAGTGTGACTAATCCTGCCTCTCTCCAGCATCATGTGGCAGGTTTTCTTCATCACATTGGATATCTGCATCATCTCTAAATAGAAATTAATGTGGTGTTTCTATTGCTTTCACCTCCATTACTTTCTGAAAAACAGTAAGAACGCAGTTTTACTATTGTAAAGATAAAGTGTTTTTCACTTTTTTTTATAGCTGTGTACATAACCTCAGACATCTTACCTGGACATATTGGTATCTTTGCTCTTTTACCTGTTTCTCTCAAACAGTACAGTGTAGAATTGTTTCATTCTTATTAGGTGTTTGTATACAAAAAAAGACTTTCTGAGCTTTCTCTGTATAAATACCATATATGTTCACTAACTAGTCTAAAACAAGACACCTGCTTAGGCTTTCAGCTAAAATTGCAATCAGCAGTGTTTGATAGGCACCAGACTGAAATCCATTCTGTTTTGAATGTGTGCTTTACAGTTTTGACAGCAGTGTGTTAGCATTTGAACAAAGTGCTGTAAATCTACAGTGTTGTGCACGTTGTGGTTAAAGTCATGGGATAAGTGTGTAGAGTTTTGAAAACTGTGTTCAAGCAATGAAAAATGAACTAGAGTTTGGTCCACATGAACTGCTGCTGTGCAGACTGTTAGAGTTTTGCACATGTGACTCCAGTTGTTCCCACTGTCGTTTAGCAATCGAAAAAAACTGTAATACATGTCTTAATCATAGGAGAACATTATTGGTTACCTTTCTGTCCAAGAACTTGGAGCGCATCTGCATGTCTTCTTCCCAAACCAGAGGGATCGTCTCAAAACCTGCTGTTACACACACACACACACACACACACACACACACACACACACACACACACACACACACACACACACACAAAACATCACTGACTCTGTTTCATTGGAGGAACAGTTTTTATGTTTGAGCTTGGTTACCTTTTTCTGGCTGTGATGGCAGCTGCAGAAGCCTCATGGTGATTGGTGATCCCACCTGCACTCTGCTGGCCAAGTGCCTGATCACAGAACATTAACTGCTCAAAAATCATTTATCAAGTCATATTGTGACATTTTTTAACAAAGTTATTTACAGAGCCTGAAAGTCATAAATGCACACTCATTTACATTTGTCTTCATGGGTCTCATTTCCAGACAAATCCACTTACAAGTTTATAACACCTCATCACTGGGTGCTAGATAAGACTTTTAGACATCAAATCTGCACTAAGTGCAACTTGCACAATAGGTTTATCTACATCTTATCATTACTAGTTAAAGTGATGTTTCGGAGTAATTTCACCCTAGGGTCCTTTTCACCATGACCTCGAGCCAAACAACCCCCCAGAAGCTTTTTTCACCTGTGTCGAACATTGGGAGAGTTAGCGTTATCAGCTGAATAGCTTAGCGCAGGGGCTTATGGATTAGGTTTGTATCTCGTAAATGACCCCACTAATAATGCCTGAAATGATACCAAACTTCTACACTAGTAAATAGGTTATGCTCTCATAAAACAAAAATATTTATTAATTTAATGATTAAATAAGGTAGTGTCTCCAAACTTACCTCAATTATAACTTATCTCCTGCCAGTTATAGTTCAGCACTTAAAAAAAAAAGTTAAATTAATAAATATTTTTGTTGCATCTCTTTTCGGTGTTGTAATTTGTAGACGTCCCTAAGCACTCGTCTTACTGCTGGTAGCAGCAGCAGCAGAGAGCAGAAGCCAACAGGCAAGTGTTATTTACTTCTGGTGTACTTACAAACTTTCCAATCCATCGTTTTATGAGTGTATAACCTATTTGTACTAATGTAGAAGTTTGGTATCATTTTGAGCATTATTAGTGGGGTAATGTACAAGATACACTCTTGGATCCATTAGCCCCTGCGCTAAGCTATTTAGCTGATAACGCTACTCTACGCTAACTCTCCCAATGTTCGACCCAGGTGAAAAATTAGCTTTTGCGTGTTTTTGGCTCGTCATGGTGCACCTGAAACTCTAAAGTGAAAAAAACTTTGAAGCCACTTGTACATGCTAAGTGTTGTTATTTTTATTTTGTTACCAACATGTATATATTTTAAATATTTGTTCTTGTATTCTATCCTATTATTATTTCATGTATATTGTATGTATGTATATTGTATCCTAGTATTTCATGTATATTCTGTGCTGTGTGACTGATATTTTGCTGCTGTAACACTGTCAGGGTTCATACGCAATTTAACCAATACTTTTCCATGACTTTTTGGCAAATTTCCATGACTATGTGTTGCTGAAAATGTCAGTCGACATTATACAATAAGAACAGAAATCTGTGTTAAAGTTTACCCTCAGAGGTTTAACTATAAAATGAATGACAATTTATGTGGTTCATAGTGGGATTCATAATATCGCTCCCCGAATTGAACGTTGAGGTTAAGACGACGTGAAAATACATTTATTAATGAAATATTATGCTGTGTTAAAAAAAATTCCATGACTTTTCCAAAACTTTCTGGGTCTTTTTATGTTTCCAAAACCTTTCCAGGCCTGGAATTTGGTTTCCCAGACTATATGTAAACCACACACAAACTTACCAAAACATTAAATTTGATTAATCATGCTGTCCTAAACACAAGTATAGTCCTTTGAGGAGCTGCAAACACTACCAACTCCAACACGTTTAAGAACCTGTAGAGGTACTGTACAGTCACTGAGCTTACCCATCAGCCAGGAAGTAGCATTGCCAAGTAGTGGGGCTGTCCTCCACAGAGTGAACAATCCTCTCCAGCCCAAATACCTCCATGGTCTTACCCCCAACCTCCAGCTGTTTAAGACCCAGCTCGCTCTGAGCACAGAGAAACAGATTTCAGTCAGAGTTCACTATTCAAACAACACAAAGAATGACCAAGAGGTCTCACTGGCATAATTACTTACAAAAGTGGTGTGGATGATGTGTAATCCCTGGTCGAAGGAGAGGAAGGTCATGTGTTCTGGCGCCTTCTTTCTGAGAGCGATCAGGCGCATCAGCAGAAAGTTGGACCCCTCTGTAACCAGCCCTCTTAGTTCAGACATGGGATAGGAAACACTCTCCTTCGCCGCCTCCTGTACCCACACAAAAAAGATTTAACACCTACAGTTATTTCCCAACAGCAGGTTTGTTGACATCTCCAATGGGAAATGTTTGTATAAAACCGTTTTGAACTGTTATTAGAAAGACATTCAGATCCAGATTGACTTTGCCTGCTGTTTCACATTTTAGGTTTTTAACCATGGTGAAGGTCATCTTATTACCATCTATTTCACATATAAATGTTTTAAAAGGGCCCTGGGCAGTTTATTTTAATTTCTTATCTCACCTCTCCTACAGTGGTAACTTTATCGATCACCATCTGCCCGTTATGCTGCACCATGTGACACCTCTTGTCCAAACTGTGGCCCTTAAGCTGAAAAGATGATTTAATGTGTTGAAAGACAGAATTGGCATAAGAATGAAGGGCAAGCAGGCGCCACACTTGCATTTGTTAAAATGAGACAGTATGGGAAGTTTGCAATGACCCACCTTGACATACTCGTGGTAATCTTCCTCCAGCACCTCCAGGTCCGTGGTTATGTAGGCTTAAATGGACAATGGAGGCAGGACAAAGGACATGAAGACAAGGCATGCTCACACATCTGTGAAATAGACAAAACATTGGAGGCCAACCTGCCTTTGCAGCCCCTGCCTGCCCTCACCTGTCACTGTAGTTCCACAGGGGGAGTCATCAATGGCTCCCTGGCTCTGAGCATGCAGCAGCAAACAAGGCTTCTGGACTCTACGGGCAAACTCCACCGTCACACTGAACTGCCCCAGGTCTCGGCCCCCCTCTGACACAGTCACCAGAGAGTCTGGAAACACACACTTCAGCAGCTCTGCAGGCTCTGAGGGAAGTGGGGCATATTCAAGTTTGAACGTGAAACGCCACAAATGTACGTATATTGACTTCACTACTTCTCAGCATTCATATAGACTCTTTATTTTTATTTACTATCTATTTATATATACTGCATTATAACTGATCACTGGATCCACATCAATATCTTACCCACAATTTAATTTTTGCACTAACTGTAATCTGACTCTTTACTACATCTCAGCAATGTTATAGATGTCTATTTTGTGAATGTTCTCTTAATACGTCCATGATATTATGTTATCACCATACCACTTTCGCATATCGATCGACTTACTTATGTTGAATGTGAAACTATATGTTGTCTTCTTGGCCAGGTCGCCGTTGTAAATGAGTTCTCTCGTTAAATAAAGGTTAAATTAAAAAAAAATAAGAAAAAAAATGGACAGTTAAAAATATGTCAAGAGCTTATTTTCTATTTTTGGCTAACGTTAATTAGTTGATAAATTTGATCAGTTAATTGATCAAGTTTTCAACTAACGTTATCTGTCTTCTCAACATGTGCCAAAACCAGGTGGCGCTAACTCTCAGGCGTAGCCTACGCAGTTTCTTTCTGACCCTCTCGAATTGCCAACAAAGTACACTGACAACTCACCAATGCTGGACATGAACGTGATAGCTTCGTCGGAGGATTTCAACTTCTCTCCGAGGTCTAGTCCCTCAATGCCCGCTAAGGCTCCGGCAGGAGTCTCGTCTTCCAGCCATGGATGTATTGCTTCCAGCGGAGTATCCATCATTGGCAGATACTCCCGGTAGTAAAATAAGTCCCAACGTATCTGGAACAGCTTTATGAGACAGACTTTTGTTGCCACAAATAGGTTGTTTTGTAGTTTTTATGGCAAGCAGCCTTTTGATCTTACTTATATCAAAGATCCTCTATATACCGTCTCTTCAGCCTCTTTTCCGATACGGAAGAGGACAAACACATTCCAAGTTGTCAGGGCAACGACGCTGCAGTCCCGTAAAGATGGATGTATATGCGCAACTGAATTCCCACCAAAGCAAGTGCACACAATTCCATAACGTGTTGGTTGAATCCGTTTTAAAATCCTCCATGTGCTTTAGGTAATGTTAAAAATAAAAATAAAAGCCTTAAAATAACGTAAAGAATAGCTTTTTTTAAAGCGATTCTTTAAAAAAAGAAATGCTAAAAAATAACATGACAAATTGCTTTTTCTTTATCACGCCATTACTGGTTGATATATTTTTGGCATGTTCATATAAATGTACTTATGCTCTAAATGTTGCTTCAAAAGAGATTCTCTAAGCCATAAATGGTTTGTCCAACAAATATTGCTTCAGGAACACTTTCAGATATGCAATGATAAATCTAGGAGGCAATAATAATAACACTTTTTACATTAGTAACTTATTTGTTAGATATGTAAATGTCACCAGTATTCTTTAGGGCTTCTGTTTGTAAAATGTTCCCCCCTCATTAAAACCTAAACCCACCAGTGATGATCAAAAAGTTTATTTTGCGACACAAATCTGTGACAATAAAAAATACAATGATTCAATGTGATGATTTAAAAATATAAGATTTAGAATATAAAAAAAGATTGAGTACATTTTAAGACAACCCTAACCCTGAGTTAATTATACACCCTTAATTAAGACATAAAGTACATGTTTATGCATGATTTATTTTGGTGATTAAGCTTCATTTGTGATGTGGCGACAACACAAGGCTCTTCCTTAAGGTGGACCTAAATTCAGACATCTGCTTTACTGCACCAGGCTTCAGTCTGCAGCCCTCTTTCTGGGCTACTTCATTGTTCACGCGGTGGAGAATGGTGGTAATGTCTTCACTCCTAAAACAATATGCAGAGTAGGAAAACATATTACTATCCCTATCAGGGCACATTATGATCAAGACAGGTGTACAGTATTAACTACGTGGTAACGATTATATCATCAGATCTACAAAATATTGTAGATATTTTAAGCCACAGGACTAACTATAATCAGCAAAAAAAGAAACGTCATCTCACTTTCAACTGCTTTTATTTTCAGCCAACTTAACATGTGTAACTTTGTATGAACATAAAAAAATTCAACTACTAAGAACAGAACAGAACAGACATGTGACTAACAGAAATGGAAAAATGTGTTGTTAAACGCATGTTAAGTTGGCTGAAAATAAAAGCAGTTGAAAGTGAGAGGACGTTTCTTTTTTTGCTGAGTTTATATATTTAATTTAGTTTCACATTTACCTTGGACAGCCCTCCTTTAGCTGCTGACACACGGATTGGATGAACCAGCTCCCATCTATTTTGTGTCTGAATGATTGATGATTTTCGACAGTGGCAATGGCAACCAGAACATCAGCTTCCTCAGGGATGAATGGAGAGTGAGGATCATCATCAGTCTGCAGACCTTCTTCTAACACTCCATGCTGTTTCTGCCCTCCCTGGCAGGCCTGGATAAGGAAGACTTTTGGCTTGCCAGTGAGGGTTGATTGGTTGGTTGCCTTGAAAGTTCTTGTTATTTGTTTAATGGAGAGGGGCTTCTGATCGATCCCTAGGACTTCACCGTTCCTTCCGTGACTCAGAATACAGCAGATGAAGGCATCGCCATGCTTAGGAGCCTCTTGAAGATCAGCGAATGTGCTGCCAGACCACTCCGTAACATTGAACTCCTGCAGCTGAGCGAGGTTGCTCTGAGAAGCAAAGCATTTCAGCACGCGATCCATCTGGTCCTTGGTTTGGTCTTTACACATCAGCACTCTGAACCGCAGCCAGCTGAACACCACTGCCAAACTTTCTGCAGGGGATTTAATAATTTGTATTATTTATTTAAGCTTCAACCACCAACTAACAGGACAACATAAAACAAATTGTCAATCTGTCTACTCTGTAACATACGAGCATCTTTGCTGGTTCCATTTCTTGCTTCAGCCGGGAAATTCTCGTTGTTTATGATCACACAGAGGCCAGTAGGCTGGCTGTTCAACTCATACGGCTTGTCCTGAAAACAATGGAAACAGTTTGACACAAACACATTACTAAGAAACTAACCTGGAGTGGATATTTTTTTCCATTTCAATATTTTATACTTTAAGACTTTTACTTAAGAGGTACCTTTTCTTTTCTTTACTGGTTTAAAACTTATGAAGTAGGCTATGACAATATTACAAAGGATATATTCTATATGTTAATATAGGATCATCAAAGCCTAACTAAAAACACTGACTCAAGCTTATTTCAATATTAGGTAAACAAACAAAAAAAACTCACCTCCTTTCGCATCCTTTTGCTCTCTTGTGGCAGAACATCTGAGGAAATCAGACGGAAACAGATACCTCTAAAAATAAACCCTTAAGTCGTCAACTTTATGTGAAACACACAATGCTGGCATGAGTCATTTCTTTACCAAAACTATACATAAATGTTAACACAGGCCTACCGCTGTCGACAGATGCACACTCTTGAACAGGCGAAGGCGTATTTAAAAGGCAGGTTTCATTCAATTGTATGTTCTTCAGCTCAGGGTAAGTCGTTTTAATGTCCTCATCGGTTTGCAGGAGGTCCAGGAAGGCTTTGCAGGTGTCCTCTCCTTTGTTCATGATCTTATCCACGAGCTCAACGACGTGGCCCTCTACATCTTCTTTGTTTATGCTTTTAAGGTTGTTGTACTCCCGCGTAGTTATCAGGTTCTTTTCATGAACTTTGTTGAGCATTAGCCTGTGGTCTCCACATAAAGTCGCCTGAATGGCTGTCTTATTACGTCTCACCGTGTCTTTGGCTGGCATGCTGAATCTGACAAAGAGAACTAGAGACAGAAAGAAGAGGTAGCCTATAGTAAAGCAAAATGTTTAGCAAAGTATTGTGATACCACTGACAATGAATAACGTTGTAACGTTACGTTAGCCTACTCGTGAGTGTAGATTAAAGCAGATTCATAATCATTTAATACAGCAGCAAAAACTAAGTCCTCAAAATGTGTTAACATGGCTTTAAAATGTAGTTAGGTAGGCTAACGTTACTAGCTAGAATGTATGTTAACTTGTGTTTTATGTGACATCATGTAGGTCTACAGACTGACATGTTAGTCAGAATTTAGTTCACTTTAAACGCTTTTTCTACGATAATGGCATGCAAAGAACCGCAAGCTAACGTTACTTTGAAACTGTAATAGCCGCAACAATACAGTAATTACATAAATATTTGATTACTGTAGTCTTCCTCCCACTTTCAGTGGACTTTACCTGTGAATTCCCTGTCCTCGTGGCGCGTAAAACAGAGTAGCAGGGCTGCTTTCGTTTTCAAAACTCGGAGGTCAGAGATGGCAGAAGGCGTTGGTCCTTACCCTAACAAAGGTAACGTCTCTGCATAATTTTCAGTAACTACAAGCTATTCAATTCTTCATTCGTCTGCTCAGGTCTAATGTGCCCTATGCAAGCAATTCATTGAGTAAGTAATAGGATGCATCGACAGATTCAGACAACGGAAGTGTGTGAGTGTGTTGCTTACCCACCACCTAGTGCTGTAGAGTAGTGATTGTAGAAAGTTGTAAATCCGTTCTTGATCGTGGTCGATGGTGAGTGAGGGAAAACAGCTATGGTGTTTTTCTACCATCGGCCACTAGGATCAACATGAGGCTCCCTTAGTGACGCGCCGCATTGAAGTGAAGAAGTTGAAGTTTATACTTTATTGGAAGTGATTTAAATAGAAAGTGCCTCAGAATTGAGGACAAGTGGTTTGTTTGACAAGATAGACCAGGTACTACACGAACAGGCCAGCTCGTATAAAATAAATACTTCCTCAATACAGGGCAGCTTTCCCTGGTGGTCTAGTGGTTAGGATTCGGCGCTCTCACCGCCGCGGCCCGGGTTCGATTCCCGGTCAGGGAACTGGACATTTTGCACAATTATGTCTAGTAGCCACACCGACGATAACATCAAATAATATCCAATCACCAAATTCATGCAACGGGAATCTTCAGGAAAAGTAATGCATTAGTAGAATTTTTTTCATATTGTTGTAGGCCAAAATATTTTATGTTTTCAGTTGCTATGGAGTAGCAACCCAGAGCTGGTAGTGGTCATGTGTTGTCAAGGGAAGATGTTTGTAACCTCTTACCATCCTACAGAGAAATATCTAAACAAATTTAGATCTTAAATTACTGTTCAAGTAGCCTAGCCTATAGCTGAATGAAAGTCATCCATAATAGTGGATAGCACATAAGTGTCCAGTTCAACAGATGTACAGTATATAAACGATTTTAGAAATACCAAGATCATCATCAATAACAAGTCCCACAATCACACAAATACACTGGAAATTTGACCGAAGTACAGAATGTACTGGAGAGATGCCAGTTCAAACAACAACAATCCAGTCCTGCCTGGCTGGCGCAAATGACGAATCATAAAACCTGTTCAAAACATTCAGAACAGTTGGAAATCTGAAAGCTTTAGCTCACAGGGATTTCTCTAAACTACGTTTACCTCATCATTTGAAGTTTTGGCCACGTTTAAACATGAAAATCTGACTTTATAACATTGTAGATATGACAGAAAATACGGAAAAGCATAATATGTCCACTTTATTTATTGTTGGTAACATTTTCAAAAATTACTAAATGTATTTAAAACGTTAAGGATTCTGTAATTTTTTGAGAGTTACAGATATTTATAAAAAGGTTACTGATTTTGTAAGGTTTAAAAATGTAACCAATTTGATCAATTATTTATTAAAAAGTTATTGACTGAGTCTTTTTACTTAGTTTTTAGTGTATGTACCAGTAACACATTGCTTAATATGTAACCAGAAAAGCAGAAATTTTTCCGTGTTATGTTCTAGAAAAATACAAATAAAGAAACAGGAAGAAACTCATTGTTTCCTGAAGCTTTGTACAGTATGTGACGTCATGCTTCTTCTTTCCCCAGAAATGTGTCATTGTCTTCAGTCCAACACCGACAGTCAGCGACTGAGTGGACGGACAGCAGGAGGTAACGGCTTCTTAGTAATGCTATTTACAATCACAGTGCTTCAGATTTTGTGTTAGATTTAATTTCTAATAAAGCCTATACTTAGAATAGCTAATCATGGGTTTATTTATTTAGCATTTTTGAGAGCTGAGTGTGTTAACAATCCAAAGCACTAATAACTTTTTACTTTTGTTCTTTTTTGTGTGGAAAATGTAAAAGGTTTTTGTAGGTAGTGGAAATGTGTATGTATGTGTGTAAACTCCCAATTAAATGTAATCGAGAGGAGAATTAAGACTAATATGAGAAAAGCTGTTTGTTTGTATTTGATTATATGCCCATTGAGATGTGTCAGTCACAAAATCATTTACTGTACCATTAAAAAAGGGGAAGTTTGAACAGCCAGGAAATCACTTAGCGTGGACTGAAATGGCTTCTCTATGAACTGCATGTGTGTGTGTTTGTTTGTGTTTGTGTTTGTGTTTGTATTTGTATTTGTGTTTGGGTTTGTCTGTGTGTGTGTGTGTGTTTCTGTGTGTCTGTATGTGTGTCTGTGTGTGTGTGTGTGTGTGTGTGTGTGTGTGTGTGTGTGTGTGTGTGTTTCTGTGTGTCTGTATGTGTGTCTGTGTGTGTGTGTGTGTGTGTGTGTGGTGTGTGTGTGTGTGTGTGTGTGTGTGTGTGTGTGTGTGTGTGTGTGTGTGTGTAAAACCCTTAGATTGGCTATGAAGCTGTTTCCTGTCCATTCAATACTTTGGTCCAGTTTGCTGGTTTTGTGTGCCTCACAAAATGGTGGGTAACTTTGACCACACACACACACAACACACACACACACACACACACACACACACACACACACACACACACACACACACACACACACACACACACAACTCAGTGAATGATGATCCATGGATATTAAAGTTAAAACATGTCCCACAGCTCTTCTTACGTACACCATGTTTGATCCGTCACATATTTTTGGCTATCTTGCTTCCATCAGGGTGGTGTCGCAGTTTCCTCTTTCCTTATATACAGCCACCACCCTGATTAAGAATACCCCAAAACGTTGATGAATTACGTAAGCATGGTGTACCGCAGAAAAGAATGTGCAGAAGTGTTTTAAATTTCAATGGACTTGCATTGATGCCCACACTGGTCTGCATATCGCAGTGTGTGTGTGTGTGTGTGTGTGCATTCTCAAAGTTAGAACTTGATGATCCATGGCTTTTATGCAATAGTGTTTTTCCTCATGCTATAACTCTAGATATATGGCCTCTTTTAACAGAGACAGAGGCCATCAATCCAGATGTCTGTCCTGATGACCATGGCAATGTGAGAATCACCTTTTAACTTTAACTTCTAAAGGCCACAGATAAGACAGATGTATATTTTGATTTTTATATTCGGTCCTTTATGTTTGTGGAACTGTTTCAGATCTATCCACACATTTCTTCAGACCCAGGACATGACGTAGAGGAGGATACGGTGGATGCAAAAAACTTTCACTGCCTCTTTTACCCAACAAATATACTCAACTGCTCCTGGTCATTTCCCACTTTGCAAAAGGATACTCAGATCTTTGTCAATATCAGGTTATAATTTTATTTTACAATATTAAATTTTTTAAATAACACATTACTCACAAAGCATAGATTCGATGAGTATTTCATAAATATGAATGCATATTTACAATAAAAAACAAATGTATAAATTGTTTTGACTGAGTATCAATTTCTCTGTCTATTCACCTAGTGTGTGTGATGATCGTGGAGCAGGTCCCGCTCTGAACCTTTCGTCTGAGGAGAGAGTCGGATCGATGTCTTCATTTCTGCACGCGTACGATGGGTTGTATGTAATCCTCCATTTTAACCTAACCCTGCACGACAAGTGGACAGTCTACATCAGCCCTTTCGACATCAACAAGCTAGGTAATACTCAAAGACAAACACTGTCATTGAGTTGAGTATTTGCAAATTATAATACCACAGATGGTATTCAATGGCATCAACTATTTGAATAATGCAGTAGGTAGCCCTTTTCTTTAATAGATTCTCCCCAACTGACTCTTTAACAGTGGACAGAATCCCATCACTCAAAACCACAAATGTGAACCTCATGGTGGCGCTGTGTGATAACCATGAATGTCTGGATTAAATCCTTCAAGTAGATGTTGAGATATTTTACTGAATAAGTGAAAACTTTGACCTGCTGGTGGCGCTGCAAGACTAGTTAGGGGATTAGCAAAGTTATTAGGATTTCTGCTCCGGGCACCATGAATGTCTGTACAAAACAATGTGGCAGTCCATTTAATAGTTGTTGAGATATTTCAGTCTGGACCAAAGAGGTCAACCGACAGTCCAACAGACAGAGCGGTATTGCCATCCATAAAGCTGCCACCATGGCTAAAAATAATGCATATTATCTATTTTGTGTTTGATGATTGAATACCAAACTAGATTTCATTCCAACTTAAATGTACCTTCCTATATCTGAAAGTCCAGAGAGGCCCATCATCAAATCTTGACTTTACAAGTGAATGCTGGGGCCCCTGCTGGATAAAATATCATCAAAGTTTTTTTAAATACTATTTAAAACTTTATTTCTATAACATTATTACCTTGTTCTCACAATCTAGCGCCCCTCTCCAACAGACTTCCTAATAAATTGTCATACAAATGTTTTTTTGCTCTTTTTTTCTTGCTTTCAGGTGACTAAACTGTGCCCATTTTCATCAATAGTTGATTGTTTCTATCGTTTGTGTGTGTAGTTTGTCCAGCCTATAGGTGGCCTGATGGTAGGCTGACTGGCATTTTGTTGGTTAATTTGGCACACGCCACCTATAGTTAGGTACATATTCATTTGGTAGCTGAATGTTCAGGTTAGTAGGTACAACACTGTAGGTTGTAAAGAGTCTACAGCAGACCTTCTGAATTTAATCTTTTATCAATGATTTTACTGATTTTGTGGTTGTGTGTGCCACAGAGGTCCTGTCTCCACCCCCAAACATCTCTGCATCAGTCAAAGATGAAGGACTGGTAGTGACATGGGGTCTACCCCACAGTCGTGTAAACCCTCACTCCCATTGCTTTGAATACCAGCTAGACATGGGCGACCAGGTACAGTATGGACAGTATGTAGAAATTAGATATACCATTTAGTGCATTATGTCCCAGTGCACATAAACAAGAACTATCTAAATGAAGTGAACCTACTGAGTGTTTCCTGGTGAATCTTTATCTTTTAAAAACAGGAAAGATTCAAAACCTTAACCAACAAGCTGTTATATATAGAACCCAGTCCAGATCCTAACAGAACCTACAATGTGAGGATGAGAACGAGAATGAGTGCCATGTGCCAACAATCTGCTCAGTGGAGTGACTGGAGTCACACCGTCAGTGAGTGCTATTAAAGTAATCTGGAATAGTGGTTTTACCAAAGGCTGGTGACCTTTTATCATCTCCAGCCACCTGCACACTATGTTACATTTTCGGTCTGTATGTGTGTGTCTGTGTGTGTGTGTGTGTGTGTGTGTGTGTGTGTGTGTGTGTGTGTGTGTGTGTGTGTGTGTGTGTGTGTGTATGTGTGTGTGTGTGTGTGTGTGTGTGTGTCTGTTTGTAGCGGTGAAACGGTCATTTTACAAACTCAACACTCTGGTCATCATCTCAATTTCACTTGGAATACCCATGATCCTCCTGGCTGCGCTGCTGCTGGTGCGCCATCAGAGGTACTGTTGTGTCTCTACTACTGTGTGTTGACTCCTGCGTGACTCATACACACACTGACATATATTTTGATCAACTATTTGTTATATATACATATCAAGGCTCATTTTGTGTGTGTGTGTTTGTGTTTCAGGGTATCTAAGGTTTTGTTTCCTCAGATTCCTTGCCCCCCGCCAAAGTACAAATATTTCCTGGAAAAAAATGACACATTTAATGTAAGTACACATACTGAACACGCACGCACGTACACACACACACACACACACACACACACACACACACACACACACACACACACACACACACACATATACACACACACAGACGCAGACATCACACACTTTACCACTCACCCAATCACAAACACTTTTTTGTGTGTGTGTGTGTGTGTGTGTGTGTGTGTGTGTGTGTTGTTTCCAGCTCTTCCACCCTGCCCCATCAGCTGAGCCTGTAGAGGAGATCACAGAGGTGGAGGACACAGAACTAAAGCCTCGATAGATATAATAAAAGCAATATGTGAAGGACACATTCATATTACATTAAGTTATGGTTTTATTTTGCTAATGTCTTTTATAGCCTTAGCCAGCAAAGCAAGTTTGTTCAAGTTATATGTGACTCTTGTGACATGTAAAAGTATACCAATATGACTGCAAAACATGCTAAGGATCTCAAATTTAGGGAGCTTTTGCTCTGCTTGTTCATGGACTTCTTATTACTGAAACAAAGGGAATGTGTCAGTTGATGAGTTTTGATGAAATACGTTTGCTCTGCCTGAACTAGCTGATGAGCTAGTTCTGAAATGTAAACCTTTTTGCTGTGAAATAAAGATTAGTGATGCACTAATATCATGTACTCATTTAAAATGAAATCATTTATTCAATCTGTATTTATGCACGGCGGTCCAATGAGAGCAGTTCACACACTTGGGAGCCAACAATGCAAATAAAGCGTTTATCTGTGTTTTAAGACCCCCAACGTCTGCCTTGAAGTCAACGGTCGCAGCGCTGCCATGAAGTCGATTAGGCAATGGTTAAGGTTAGGGTTAGGGTCGCAGCGCTGCCTGGAATGAGACGTTGGGGGCTTAAAACACCATCGAGCAAATAAAGCACAAGGATAAAAAGTTTAAAGCGTTTTTTTAAAATAACAGCAAACCAGATCTTGCATTATAGCCCTATCCCTTGAAACAAAACGACTAAAACAAAATATGCAAAATGAATCAGGAATAGAATTCCGAATTAGTTGACTTATACTACAAATTTGCCTATTGCCTTTAACCATCTAAGTTTTTACACAAGGTGATACTTAACAGATTAAGTTGTATTAACACAGAGCAGTAAATTGTTGCAGTAGACAAAACAAGTTTACATTAGTAGTCATTACTAAAAATCATTAGTAAATTTAAATAAATAATAATTCTGGAGTCATGTGTAAAATAAGCATTTTAAGTTCAAGCCTTAGTGTGTAACTTTTTTATATTACAGTAGGCTAATGAACATCCGTTTAATTTAAGCCATTGTCAAATGAGTTGATACAAAGATAATTAAGATTATCAGCTCTCTCTGTATTTCTCACCATGGCTATGCTCAGAAAATAGTGTTGTCTGGTGACTTCCACACGCAGCAAATCTAGTGAAGATAATTAACCTCTTCTGAAGAGACCATCATGTTTTTTTTAATCATTTTCGTTGTCATCACCAAAAATTCCTCATGGGGGAGACCAAAACTACGCACTATAGCTTTAAACATGCAAAGAAACAAGAACAAATATAAACTATTAGGCCACTTTATATAAATATGCGTTTTACTTTATTACATAATAGCTTTAAGAACTATGTATCCAATATATTTGTTCCAATAAAACGGAAAGGAAATCAATACACACAAAACATTGTAGTTCACATTGTATTGTACTGCATGAAGAGTTTTTACTTCAAACTACAAAATACTTATTTTCATATAGCCATGTTACAAATAACATAAAGCTTCCGAAAACATTGAAATCACAATAAACACAATTGATATTGATAAATATCCAGCTAATCATTTGTTAGTGCATGGAACATGTGATAAAAGTGGAACTAAAATGGCGGATACCACGCTCAGACAATTGTGTCAGGCTATTTTCACCCACAGAAGGCATGTGAGTAACTTAATCTGCTGTTTTGGGCTAAAATAACATAAGCCATGGTAAAATATTTTGACAAGAACATAGATTTATGTCATTGTCTTCATGGGTTTTGTTGTGTTAAGGTGCCTTCAAGTTTCATTTTATAGCTTGAACTTTCTATTTTCTAACGATGCTAAGCATGGCATGGGACGGACGATAATCTATCGTCTGTCTATTTGTAAAATTTTGGGGCAAAAATGAAGAGAAACACAGCAATTGACAAAGCAAAAGATAACTTTAGTAGTAGCAGCAGCAGTAGTAGTAGTGGTGGTGAGCTCAGTCTCTGGCTACATCTACACTACTACGTTTTAATTTTTAAGCATAATTTTAAGACAAACACAATCTCCGTCCACACGAGTTTTAAAAAGGCTCCATAGCAGAACTAATCTCCCTCCATATTAACACGTCTGACAATCATATAGCGACCATTCGCATACACTGAGCATTAGAGCCCGACCGATAAAGGATTTTTAATACAAAATATTTGGTGATTTAAAAATGTTATATTCCGATATATTGTCAGAAAATAAACTTGTACAGAACAGAGCAACATCAAAATATATTAAAGTTCTGATAAATAAAATGTATAAAAATACAAACTTAAGATATGAAATTTACAGTCATTTGAACAAAAACACAATAACAAAAAAAAAATCAAGAGTGTTGCCAACAGGGACGTGGTAGAGCGCCCTCTGGTGAACAAACTATTCAACACCAACACTCATAATATGGTTGAAGGGTGTTTCGTCCGTTTTTATTTTTTAAATATTAATTTATTGGCCATTATAAATGTCGATACCGATAGTTTGGAAAATGCCTAATATTGGCCGGGCTCTACTGGGCATGCACGTGCACATGCAAACAGGAAGCAGGTTGTCTGATATTACTCTGCGGCTGAAAATCAATAATGTATAAGTTGGTCACGATGGTGAAAAGTAAGTCCAGAGATGTATTTGCTTGGACTGACGACGAGGTTGGACTGTTACTGAAAGGTCTGTAAGCCTACCTAAGACTGACTGATGTTCGTCATCGTTTCCAAAGGTCTCCGTTCGTGCCCCTCCACACTACAAAACAACCCTGGAGTTTTTAAACCAAAAAAGGGGGCGGCAGTGTTTCCAAGATCAGTTTTATGGGCTCCTAAATGCTGCAGTAATGTGGACACGAGGCGTAAATGTAGCAGTGTAGATGTAGCCTCTGACGCAAGTAAAGATGAAGCCCTGCAGAGCTTGCCGCAGCGCTCAGATAGTAACCACATCATTGTGTGTTCAAGTCAAATGGTACTTTCTGAGGCCACAGTCATGGGTCAAAGTTGTTTATTCGCTTTATGACTGCATTGTGCACAAAATATGTTTACTGGAACACTTTGCAGATACTTCAGACTGAAAATATTTAAGCTCGGATTCAAGTTTGCCGTAAGTGAAGGCTCAAAATGTGGCAAATCTGACAATTTGACTGCTACAAAGTAAGTGTTCACAGTTCAGTGGGTAAGAGGAAATGTCACAGAGGAACTTTGGAGAAAACAGTGTTTCAGTCTGGCAGATTGACATATATGTTGAGAACAGCAAACACACATTTTCCTTCCTTTTTTACACTAGATTAAGATCAGTATGAGCTCATTATAAGACCTGAAAATGGGCTTGTAGGTTGGATGTCGCCAGTGACTGAGAAAAACCTTGAGTTGCAAAATAAAAAAAGTCACATTTCACATTTCCTGTGCTGCTTTCACCCTCTGTTCTGCCACAGTGGCTTCGGATAAGATAAAATGCATGCAGACAAGCCACACAGATTAAATAGATTACTGTACTCAAGGGTGACTTCCCCAAGCAGAAATGAAACATAAAAACTCTTTGTCTGTGTGTTCGGCAGACAAAAAAACAATTACAATACATCACCACAACGATGTAAACCATTTTTCTTTTATCACACAAAACATCATAATACACGCAGATGACCAGAGACTTATTACTGAGGCCATTAGTTTGGAAACCATTTGTGTATTTTAACAGGCAAACACAGCCTTCCTCACACAGAAAATGACGGACCACATACGAAGGACATCGGTCTTCCGAAATAAAACCACAGCAATAGAGATAGTGTGTGATATATTTGCACAGAATCTTTTTTTTCTTTCTTCTTTTTTTTTTTTCCCACACTCACTCGAACAGCAATTTAAAAACAGTTCAAGGTCTCTGGAGTACGTGGTAAAATATGTACTTGTAATTGACAAGGTTTGCATACACTACAGTGACTTCTTTTTGATAATCTTGTCAAATGTAATACACCGAATGGGAAGTTTTTGTTTTAAACTTATACTAAAGTGACTCAATTATTGATTAAAAAAAGAAAGAAAAACCCTGCCAAAAATTATGACAGACCGTACACGGATCCTTGATGTGCCACGTACTGTTACTCCCATCTTGTTTGTCCACCTGATTAATGGCTTCGTTCTGTCAGGATTCAATAGACCGAGCTGCTGCTGTTACACGTTTCCATGTAGATAAACTCTGTGGAGGACACCATTGAAAATGTGTTGAGAGTTGAGCGAGTACATGAGCCATTAGCCACGATGGACATTTCAGAGTATAAATAAAACTCACTGTGTGTGTGTGTTTGTGCCTGTGTGAGTCCATGGACCATATTTACCTGTAGTGTAACAAGTATGGTGTGTACGTGTGTGTGTGTGTGTGTGTGTGTGTGTGTGTCTTTCATACCTTGTCCAAAGCTGGTGTACTGTAGCTGGGTTTTGTCCAGTGGGTTTGTGAGGGGGGCTATACCGACATCTGAGCCTGTACCCCTTCTGTAGCTCTCTATCAGTGTTTCCAGGTTCCGAAAACTCAGACGCAGTCTGACTCCTAAATCCTGCATATCACACAAACCATAAATATCATCCTTGTGTGTGCGAGTGTGGATATGTGCAAATCTTCTTGAAGATGTTCACCCACCTGAAGACACCAGCCCTCAGCGGAGCGTACAATCCTGTAGGTGTGCACAAACGGCGCTCTCCTGCAAAAACACCAAGTTTAGGAATTTTAAGAGATTTGCTGTGAATGTGTAAAATCTGAAACTGTGTACTCACATGTTGTAATAATTAAATGCAACGAGAGATTGTATGTGGATCTGGGGGCGGAGGCTGAACTATTTCAGTTACGTGTTTGGCACACTGGTGTTAGGATACATTATAGGCTTTTTCTTTTCTTTAGGAACTCAATTGTCTTTTTTCTTAATTTTTCACTCCCTATTATAATTCTGTTTGTCTTTCAAAAATGTTGTATATGGATTCATTATGTAAATATGTTTCAAAGTCTGGTCTACTCCCATTTTGAAGCACTGAGAAAGTTTGAAGATACAAAAAAATGTCATGACTTCTGGCTGTAATTCTTATTGTCTAGACCTTTAAAATATTATGGCTGAACTACTTGAAAACAAAGCTTGTAGAATGTTTTGTCCTAGGAGTCCCCAGTATACAGTGGTGGAATGTAATAGAATACATTTACTCAAGTAATACGTGAGTACAAATTTGAGGTAAATAGGCCCTAGGGCCTATTTAAATTCTTAAATAGGCCCATTTAATGCTACTTTATACTTGTTGGGAATGTTGTACTATTACCATTACTATGTTGTATTGTACTTTTTTTTTTTACTCTACTCTGTTTATCTGACAGCTACAGCTACTGGTTACTTTTCAGATCAAGATTTTATACGTCAAATGTACAGGTATAATCAGTTTATAAAATATATATTGTTATGAAACAAACCACCCAGCAGTACATATAGTTGCTAAAATAACCATGTTCAGATGATGCTGCAGTAATGCGGCTTAGACAGTCAGATGCTGCTCAGACAGTAATGAATCAGGAATTAAATTCTTATAATAGTTTTAGCATTAGATTTTGAATGCAAGACTTTTACTATTAACAGTATGTTTTTATTGTGGTGTTGCTACTTTTACTAAGTAAAAGATCTACTACTACTAAGAGTAGTTCTTCCACCACGGTCAGTATGTTGTGCATGTTTATAGCGTTCTACTTTAGTAAAGTGAACATACTGTAGATTTGGATTTCCAGTTATTTCTACTTTAAATTGTTTTATTTTTCAAATTTTGTAATTGTACTTGTAATACTGTACAATGACCCAACACACTCATGAAGGTGTCACATACTGTACATGAACTTCGCTAATTGTTGTACAACCACTCTCAGAGCTCACCTCACACACAGACAGTAGGCCCCCTGCACGGTCTCACTGTCCCTCAGCAGAAAGCTGCCATCATGTCCAAACCTCTCCAGCAGCCTCTCTGTGGCTCCGCTTCCAATTCTCCCGTAGTAAATAGACCGGACCAGCATCCCTTCCCTCTCCATGTTTGCCTCTGAGACTGGCACCCCTGTGTGTTTAAGGAGGTGAGGGTGCAGCAGACTGTAGCAGCAGATGAGTGTGTGAAACGCTGAGACAGGAAAAGCTTTTCACACTTTTTTTTTTGTTGTCGTGCAACTGCACCTCACACCTCGTGCACTGTGTCTAACCAGAATAATGTCTTTTATCTCTCGAATGGAAACGTATATTTTTAGTAATAATAAAGTAAAAGTAAAAGTAGCAGACTTTTTTTTTTTGGGGTCACAAAACAAACAACACTCACACAACACAACTAATTACTCAGTCCTGCTCCATAATTTTGCCTTTCTGATAACCCCTGTGTGTATTGTGTTTTTGTCACAATGTAGCCTGAATGATGAAAGATGAAAGATGAAATATTGTCTGTTGGACTCTGATGGCATTTACTTTATTACACCATCAGGGTGTGAAGCAGGAAAAGCGGATTTAAAGGATTTAAAAGCTGTGTGAAAGTGGTTTATGATAAAGTCAGAAGACAGAGGTTTATGAGTTTTAGCAGACAGATACGTGCATAAAGCAACGTCCCCCCCCACCAACCAATCCACCCACCCACACATGCACAAAAACAAAGACATCCAACCTATAGCTGAGATTTGATTTGGTGCTGTCTCCAGAGCTTTTACTCAAACACAAGAAGTATTTCACAGCACATTTCTTATTAAAGTGGTTACATGAAGTCCTTATTCAGCTTCTTTAACAAGATAAAACTAACGAGAACTTCAACAGAATACGACATCATCTAATGGTTATAATTAGTTCAAACTAGGGCTGCAGCTATCGATTATTTTAGGCCTATTCAATTGATTAATAAAGTTCTACTTTTGATTTATTGAAGAGCAATAATAAATATAAAATAGAGCGGTTTCCTTTTCGGAAAAAGCAACATGTGCATTGCTTAGGTTATTGCTTTATTGTTAGACTTGAGGTCTATTTAAAAACAAAAGACATAGGCCTACAACACAGTCTATAATTTTAAATTAGCCTGGGAGGCTGATCTTAACCTATAGTTCACAGAAAAAGAACACTTTAAAGAACTAGGCTATAAAAAACATTGCTGGAACTCAGAACCAGACTAGTACAATGTATACAGAGTATACTGGTCCTCCTCTATTATATAGGGTGAAATTAAAGTAGGCCCTATAGCCCGAATTGCTGGGGGTGCCAGGTGGGCGTCTCTTCCACATGATGTGGTCCTGCCCTGTTGTCCAAAAATTCTGGTCTGCATACATTTGAATATCAAAATTAGACATACCATTCTGCCCGAGATTGTTCGTACTGAGTGATCCTTTTCCTCTAAAACCTCTACTTGCACCACAGGCAAACTGGGTCCAGACATCCATCATGTTGGGCAGAAAAAAAATTGTAACCGAATAGAAAGCGATCAATCTGCCACCAGCTAGGGTGTGGTTTTCTCAGCTGGGTATTGTGGCTGCACACAAGTGCCTTTCCTTCAGACTCAACAATGAGGTGGAGAAATACAGTGCTAAGTTGAGGAATTACATCTCCTTTTAAAGGCCCGCTAATACAACTGTATGCACTATTATTCATACACATTATAACATTATAAGAAAAAAGCTACCCAGGATACCAAGAAGGGAAAAGCAGCTCCACCCAGCACAGCTACAACTTTGAAATGCTGCTTACACATAAATGCCCCCACTAGTTGCCCATGTCAAAGATAGACACTTGACACTGAAGCACTGTTTATTATTGGAAAGATGCAAGGCTAAATTACATGATTTTATGAAAGCCTCACAAGCTAACTCTACTAAGTCAGGAATGTGTATAGGCATAATTAACATTTACTTAATGTCTATACTGCAGCAGTTTATAAAGTTTCTGTTGCATTGTGAGAGGGAGAGTTGTAATAAGTTATGTCTTCAGCCTACACATTTATGGTCATTATCAATGTTTTTTTGATTGATTCGTAATTTTTTGGCTGTATAAACACCTGGGTACTTTTTATTAATATGGTTCTCATCATTATTTGAAGTTAAAGTGCTCACATTGTGCTTTTTCCCTTTCCTTTATTGTGTTATATCTTTTATTTGTGCATGTTATACAGTGAAAAAGCCCAAGGTCCACCCCAAAGGGACTTACCATCTCCAACAGAAAACACTGTTCACAAACTGCTCCAACCAGCTCTATTGTAGTCCAGGCTTTACTTCAGAGACAAACGCTCGTCACTTTGTAACACACGTTATAATGCTCGCCTAGCTGTTAGCGTGGCACGCCCTCATACTCTGCTTCTGACTGGCTAGTAGTTCTTACCTAGCTACTGCGCATCAGAGACTCCCACAAAGATGGTACAGAAGTGCGATGCCTATCTCGGTAGCTAAAACAGAGAGCTCAACACACAGGGTGAAAAGAGGAGCTGCAGCAATGTGCAGTATGGCAAAAATATTTTATGAAAAAAATATATGCTATATCCTCTAAATACAATTATGAACCTGAAAAGGAGCATAATATGAACACTTTAAGTTAAAGACCAAAATAAAGATCGGTCAGTGAGTCAATCAGGAACAAGTCAATGGGTTTTGTCAGATTTTTTATTTACATTTTCAATGACATACTATACACGTGCACAATCTGTCACAAATCCCTTGATCTGCTTCAATTCTGACTTTGACTTATTTCAGAATCAGAAAGTTTTTTTTTATTGCCAAGTACATTTTTTAACACATACAAGGAACTCAGATAGTAAATATAAAGACATCATGCGCAATATGCTCCTTGTTGTCTTTTTCACCATTTTCTCCTGTTTATTCTCCGGCCTCTAGTGAGTTGATGGTTCGGAGCTCTTCAGAAAACCTCTCACTCAGGTCTCTGTTGGTCTGCAGGAAACCACCCAGCCTCTTCAGCTGCTCAGTGTCCTAAGGAAGAGACAGAGTCGGTTAAAGTAATGGGACGACTTTTTATATATGTGTGTATGTATTATTTATAAGTGTGCAAGTGCACATGGACATATTTGTTATTCGCACCGGTGTCTTTGTATCATCATCAGCAGCATGTAGTAACTCCTGCAGACTCTCTTGTAGCAACTCAGCCTCCCATTGGCAGATTAAGTCAGCGCTGGCCTCCCATTGGCTGACAGAATCACACTCTATTCCATACAGGGTAGTAGAATCCATTTGGTCCAAACCAGAGACACATATTGACAAGTCAACGCTGAGCATCTGGACAAACAAAATGCACATGAAGACAAACTGTGACACAAAACAACACGGACGCAGCAGCGGCACACACTCAGACAAACACGCTCACCTCCTCGATCTGTTGGCCAACTTTTGCCATCTGTGGTACGTGTCTGAACTGCCGCACAAGCTTTTTCACAGTGGTCTGGTATTGCCTCATCCATTCATCCGTCACACGGAACTCATAAGAGTGCATCAACTCGTTCCTGAACCGGATCACCTAGAATCACACACGCACACATTCGTTTGAAAAGGTCGGAAAGCAAAACAAACATAACCTCCAGCGATGATGACATCACTTTCTGGACCAATCTAACAAATACAAAGCTCTTTGTTTTGTAATTAAACTCCTCCATCTTTACTTCGCGGCCAAGTCACTGATATTTTCCAAAGCTAAGTTGTTGATGCAAAATATTTCATATGCATTCAACAATAAGTAAAAATAAGGTGGGAAACTGAATCCAACATGCAACTTATTATTTTTGTGGGGAGTTGAATACTGAGTGCACATGATCGTTTGAGCGCTTCACTCTTAGCAGTTTAAATGATGCTATTCAATGTGCATCGTTGACTTTTTCTTTATTGACTCTTGTGTGCTCAGTGTTTTCTTCTGCTTTTGGTAATTCTGCTGCCCCCACTTTCTGGTGTTCACATCCATTTCATTTTGAAGCCATTTGTGAAGACTCTTGTAGTCTGTGTACACAGAGTTTTAGTCTTGAACCTACAAGTTTTATGCCTCTGCCCCCTGGTATATAAGGCTTGACTTCACAACGTGACAATGCATAGCATGCTCATTTTTAAACAATATGACTGTTTACCTCTCTCACAAATTTTGGATCCACAGAGCAGAAACAATCACAGTAGTTGATTAGGTTGAGCAGAGCCGAGGCATCGCATTGATCTGCCCCCTTGACCTTCCCCTGACCCCGTGGCATGTAGGCCTACACAGAGAGAGAGAGAGAGAGAGAGAGAGAGAGAGAGAGAGAGAGAGAGAGAGAGAAAGAAAGAACGACATCCATTAGACTCACACATTCACTTGAATCTATGTTGAATATCCAGATCCTTTGAGAACTTTTCGGCCTGTCATATTGTTCTGATAAATCAAGAAATGCTTCAGTTAGGTGATACAATGTTCTCGACAGACGTTAATTTGACCAAATTAAGCTTTACTTGTTTTAACATATTCCTGCCTGCAAGCAACTCATGGTTATTTCCATCTTTTTCTCTATTGATTGATCAATTGTTTAGTCAGAATCAGAAAAAAGTTTATAGTAAATACTTACAATAATTTTGCCTGGATGGTTGGTGCATACATAGACAAACATATTGAACATTAATACGAAATAAACAATAAAAACAGAAACAAGATATACAAAATAGCTGTTTAACATAATAAGAAAATGTTTGGCTGAATGGGTGCAGAATGTGCAAAAAATATATAGTATGTGGAATGGGCAAGTGTATAGTCCAGGATGTAGGTTAATGCTAAATGTAGTGACTAGGGGTGGAGGTGGGGTTAAGAGCATTGTCTCAGTGGGGGTCCGGGGCCTTGCTGATGAGGATGACTGCAGAGCGGAAGAAATTGTTTTTGTGGTGTGAGGTTTTGGTCATGATGGACCGCAACCTTCTGCCAGAGGGGAGAGGTTAAAACATTTTTTTTTGTCCGGGGTGAAAGGGATCGGCCACAATCTTTTCTGCCTGCCTCAGTATCCTGGAGGCGTACAGGTCCTGGAGAGACGGCAGATTGCAGCCAATCACCTTCTTAGCAGAGAGGATGATGTGCTGCACTCTGCCCTTGTCCTTAGCAGTGGCAGGAGCGTACCAGATGGTGATGGAGCGGGTGAGTGGCCGTGTAGAAGTGCACCATCATTGTCAGCGAATGAAATGTCAAAAAATTAGGAGCCCCTAAGTCCTGTCAGCTCAAGATACAGTCCTTTTTATATGTGATACAAAGACCTAGTGCTCCAGGAATTGGGAGTTTACTGGTTATTGTGACAATAAATATAAGAGCTTCAACAATAACTTCACTAGTTGATCAACATAAAATAAATCACCAACTATTTTGATAATCACTTAGGCCTAATCATTATATACATTTTTCATGAAAATATGCCAAATATGTACTGGCTCAAGCTTCCCAAACATTAGGAATTGATACTTTCCTTGTCATACATATGTAGATGAAAAATAGCCTTTTAGGTAATTCTGGCATTTTTAACCCACGTATAAACATGCATTTTATTAACTTGCACTATACCCTTCTAAAATAAACTGAATTGAATATATATATTAAATTAATTGTTTTGGGTTTTGGACTGCTGGTAGAAAAAAAAAGGCAATCAACATCAATAATTTTGAGCTGTCCCATGCATTCAAATCTTTTAAATAGACAAAACAAATAAGAAAACATCGTCAGATTAATCGATAACAAAAAAGGCATTAGCGGCTCCATAATTTACAGCTTTTTATTGGTTTGAATGATTGTCTATGTGATTGTCTTTTATGTACTGTATATTCTTGTGTATAGCCTTTTTATTTTTATCTGATTGGCACCAAGACCAATTCCACTTGATAAACCTGCTTGCTTTGGCAACTTCGCCTTTTGCTGTGTTGTGCACCCATAAAGGTTATTTCCTGTGAAATCCAGGGGCTCACTGTGCTTGTGTTGTTTATGACAACTATTCCACTGCGTGTGTGTGTGTGTGTGTGTGTGTGTGTGTGTGTGTGTGTGTGTGTGTGTGTGGACTACCTTGGCCAGTTCCCAGTGGTCTGTTCTCCAGTTGGGAGGGAAACAGTTGTCCCAGTTCACTGTGGAATCTGGCTGTCTGTGGTGTTTTAGGATCACTGTCTGCCACTCGGAACACACCCTGCATGCTGAGGAAAGCTACTCAAAAACGCGCGCGCGCGCGCGCACACACACACACACACACACACACACACACACACACACACACACACACACACACACACACACACACACACACACTTAGCTTAGCTTACGACGTATGTAGCAAGTTACTGTGAGGCAAGTTACTGTGAGAATAAGAGAAAATATTACAGCGATTGAAGTTTTGGTCGCAATTAACTCATAATTACTGAGTTATAGTTAGCCGCTATACCACAGGAGTTTCACGAATAACAAGAATTAAATGACCTCAACTAAGCAGGGTTTAGAGACTAACCCTATTCCCTCTGGGTTTGCAAGAAGTCACACACGGTTTCCGTAGCAGAGTGTTTTGATTAAGCAGATCTCGGTGGAAAGCTCTCACGTGGTCGGTTATGAAGGGATGCAGGCCATCCTTCAGTATGAGAAGACACCGTCCAGCTTTCAGCCAGTTTTTATACTCCTTGTCGTTGAGACGTACCGCCAGCTCCTCGCCAACCATTTCGGCCTTACTTCCCGATCCCGATATAAAAACATAACAAAGAAGCAGGAGGACAAGTTCAGGCTAACTCCTCATGTTTAGCTCCACCCTCTCGGTGCTAGCAACAGAGCGGCCACAAGATGGCGCCGTCTACTTTAGAAACACTAGGATGGGGCTGTTATGGACTGCTCGTCCAGGCCAGGGGTGCTGACAGGGCTTGTTTGGCCCAGAGAGAAGCTCCAAGCGGCAAAGCACCTGCTGTAAGGTTAGCCTAACAACTTTGTCAGGATGACCATAGTGTGTTGAACTATTTTGACTCTCCCCCAGGAAACTGCAGGCGCTAATGCTAATGAGTTTTCTATGCGTCCTGTAGAGCTGGGAGTGTGGGTGCGTTAGAGGGAACCTCTCTATTGCATACAGATGCACAATTAATGATCTAAAAATAATAATTATTCCAACCATTATATAGTTCTTTTGCTGATATGGCTGCAAACATTAAAGGCTGGCAAGGCTGGCAAGGCTGGCTGATGAACGCTGCAGCTGATGCCTCATGATTGAAAAAGGAAGTCTAGCTTGATTAAGTAGTGGAAGTGTGGATAATAATTAAAAAAGGAAATGTTTTTGCATGTAAAAAGAGGATGAATGTTTGACGTGACAGGGTCGGTCCATGGCTATATTATAGCTGCTTATTTAAATTATGAATGAAGCCTACAATTCTGGATTTGTTTTTAGAGGCTTCTAGCTGCTAGCATCTAAGCAGGTCAGATCATCTATAGCCTTTGTATAATGTTAGACTATATCCAGTTTCATAACCCTGGATTCGGTGCATTGTGCCACCCTGAGGCAGCCCCTCATGAGTGGTGGCATCACCAAGCGGCTATACCTCTGCGGTGAAGACGAGGGTTGGAAAACCCAGAGGACTCGGGCCAGCAGCTGCATGCACTGATGTCCCTGAGGCTGCTGCTGGAGGTGTTCATCAGGGAGGCGAGCTGGAGTTTCTGACAGATTCCATGTATCAACTGAGGCTCAGGGCTTGCAGCAGGAGGGAGGCTAGACTGAGCAGGATGGACACATATGCAGAAAGTATTAAAAGAAAATACACTTTAAAACACTAAAGCCCCATCAGTACATTACAGTAAAATGCTTGCACGCACTAAAGTGTCCCAGAGCTTGTGTCCCAGCTCGTCCACAGCTAATTAATATTGTGCAGAGCTGCCTATTTATATTGAATTGTAATTATACAAGAATGAATTATAGAAAAGGCAGATATAAGTTTATCAAGCAACCATTGTGCTTATACAGCTGGGGTTTCATTTAGGAAGTTAGTCACTGAACTAAGAGTGGACAAGATAAATCCACCATAGCCTTACTGTAATTTTCAAAATGTTCAAACAACTCACGTGATGTACAAAACGTCATAAAATGAAGGAGCTGTTTCTTACAAGCTATTCCATTTAGCCATTTAGCAGCGTGGCTCTAGGCATGGTAATGTTGCTCTGTTGGTCAGTTGGACCGCCACTTTGGTCCACACTTAAATATCTCAACACTTATTGGATGGATTGAAGTGAACTTACAGTATAGACATTCATGATCCCTCTGGGATGTATCCTATAATGACTTTGGTCATCCCCTGACCTTTCCAAAAGCACCACTGTCAGGGACCAATTAAGCAGTGAGTCAATGAAAACAGGAGTTTTGAATGAAAAAGAGGGTTTTTTATTTACCCAAAAAAAAGGCAAAGCAATATAAACACAGAACTTAATATCAAGGCCTATAAAAGAGGTCAACAAAATATAACTATACTAAAATTGCAACAACAAAACAGGATGTGAACAAAACAAACAGACCTAACTGAATGAGACACAGGGGGACATACTATATACTGGAAGGCCACAGGATTTAACAGTCCTCCACCCTTGGCCACGCCTTTTCTCTGCTAGGATGGACCTCCCCACCAGCATGGTAACAATGGACTAAAACATAATGATTAATATAACAGAAAATTATTTAACCCTACAATGTAGAAATGTGTGCACTCTGTTTAAACAGTGAACGGCTTAAAACAAATAAATATGTAGATTACAAATCAAAGCACATGTCCCGTTAATGAGAATACAGATGTTAATATATGAAGTTGATGCGGATTCTGACAGCTGGATTAACATTAGCTGTCTACATGAAGCTCCCAGCTGAGGTCCTATAAGCAGTTAGGAAACAAGAACGAGCTTATTAATGACAACAGAAGCATTTTGACTTGGTGGATGTCAATTTTAAATTCAGGTTAAAACAGTACTACTAACATTACTCAATCTTTCTACCGTAAAGTTAGCGCCGTGCCCTAAGATATGACGATGCCTTGTGTTGACTTCTTTATTGACTAGTGGATGTGTGAAACACAATTTCGTTTTTATGTGGTGCTGGTGCATAAAAATGACAAATAAAGGAATATTGCATCTTGTGTTACTCAGTCCCTTTATTGTTCATTAGAAGTGAAGTGACAAAAGCATATCGTTTTTACATGGGGATAGGCGTGATAAGGGCGAGATTTGCTGGCCAACACATTTGTAAAAAATATACATTTGAATAGTAATTTCAGCATTTGATTAGTATCGATTGTTATGTAATTCTCTTCAAATTACATTTGACTTCCGGAATTCGTTTCAAGAGTCATTATGTAACTATAAGGCAATATGATCTCCATACTAAGCTCACTGGCTTCCTTGGTAAAATTTGCCACGCACCGCCACTGTTCAGGGCGGACCGATGCCACCTTGTGCTCCCCTTCTAGCCCCGCCCCTGTAAACATTAAACATCATCTAAGAAACATCAGCACATTAGCATTGCCATGTTAGCATTTAGTAGTACAGCCTCACAGAGCTGCTAGCATGGCTTAAGACTGTTATTAGTCTTGTTAAGTGGTCAAGAGACCTGCAATGGAGGGTAGTAGTGTGTTCTTATAATACATATTGAGGGGCAATGACCTAGCCTGGACAATTAGAGCTGTGATTATGTTTAAAGTTGAATTCCTTTATCATTAAGTTTGGGTGCTCACACTATCTCCTATTGTAACACTACCTGAAACATGCATCTATCTGACATTTACATATAATGCACTTTATTTTTTCAGGGTAAGGGGAGACAATCAAGACAAATAACTCAGGAGGTCTGAAATTCTCCATTTGAATATTTGTTTCCTTGTGTTCTTTGTTAGCTCTTTGATTGACTGCCTTCTGCCCTGTGCATTCTGGGATACGCTCTAGCCCCCATGACCCAGACTTGGAATAATGAGGAAATGATACATTCAAGAAAGGTAAGTACATTCAAGAAAGGTTAGTAGAGTATGCCACGTTTCAGTTTTCTTTGTGTGACTGTTAATCCTTGTAAAGGATAACAGGCTTGGAAATGCAGCTGAGGTAGACAGAAACAGTCACAGGATCCCCAATTAAAACATATTCCATTACAATTATGAAAATGAAAAGACGTTTGTGGTGTATCAAATAATTTCATCTTTACATGAAAATTTAATTAGTCTTTTAGCATGCATAGAGAAAAACAAATATCCCTCTATCTTTGTAATTGGATCTCTATGGATTTGACGATAGTTAAAGTAGATTAGACACCCTGGAGTATGTGTGTGTGTGTGTGTGTGTGTGTGTGTGTGTGTGTGTGTGTGTGTGTGTGTGTGTGTGTGTGTGTATGTGTGTGTGTGTGACACTGAACGGTAAAAACGTGGGGGGGTGTGTGTGCTCGCAGGTATGTACAGGCGTGTGCTAGCTTGTATATAAATACATATATGCATTTGTGTGCATGTGTTGGCGTGTGTGTGTGCCCACAATCCCAGCAGGGTGTTTTTTAAGCAGAGGAGATCAAAGAGACATTAGTATTCTGAAATAAATCACATGCTCAGGCCTCACTGTGTGGGTCCCCAAACACATACACAGGAGACACACACGCACACACACTCTCTCTCTCTGTGTCTCATTTTCTCCGTCTCCTCCTTTCTCTTTCCCCTACCATCTCTCTCTTCAAAAGACACCACCACGACCACCCCTTCCCTTCACCCTTCCCCCCTCCCCCATCCTCTCCCCGGCCCCTAGCGGCCTTCAGAGCTATCTGCTTACTGGCTCTGAATCCTTTGTTACATCCTTTCAGTTTCTCACGTTCCAACTTGAGCCCCGTCTCCTTCCTCCGTCTGCAAATAAGCAGAAAAATGCGTTGTCAGAGAAAACTGTTGTTCATCGCTGAAAAAGTCAGAAACGCAAAGTAGGGGTTTTTGACAAGTATTTCCTTAGGGAAAGACCTCTAGTTCTCTCTCCATCTTCCTCCTTTTCTCCCCCACCACCCCCATCGCTCACACCTTTCTTTGAGTCTGCCTCTCCTCCTCCAACTCTCTGCAGCAAAAGATTCCTGGTGATTTTCTGTTTTTGGTGCTCGAATATTTTTCTTCGGAGAAATGTGAGCACTTTTAAGACTTTCAACAATGTTACGACTCACTCACAAGTTGTGAAGTAATGAGAGCTGTTCTGCTGGGCAGCCGGCATCAGCCACACTTCACTTTGCTCTGAAAGATGGTCACTGCTTTTGCCAGCGGGAGAAAGAGGGGGGAATGGAGGAAGAAAAGTGAAAGGAAAAGGAGAGAAATGATTGACATGGTACAGCTGGGAGAGGAAAAAGCTAATTTTTCACCACAGAATTAGAATGAGTATAAATGCCCCCTGTGGCTCCTTGACAGTTGCCGTTGTATGAGATTCAGGGTTTTCTTTTTGCTTTGTTGTGTGTGTGTGTGTGTGTGTGTGTGTGTGTGTGGGATGGATAAGTTCAGGCCAATGTGTACTTGTACATGTACTTATTTATGTGCACGCATGTATCTATGCGTGTCTACTTGTGTGTGTGTGTGTCATTTTGATAGCCACCCACATGAATATGCAGATCAGTTTTAGAGAGCGTATGTGCTCAGCATTAAAGCCCACTCTCCACTGCTGACCCAATTTCACACTGCAGTGTGTGTGTGTGTGCATGTGCGCACTTGCTTATCAATGCATTTCGCCAAGCTTCGAAAAATTGTGCGGTTAAGACGGAGGAGTGTGAGTAGGTGTGTGCGTGTTTATGTGTGTGAGTTAGCCTATGAGTGTTTATAGTGTTTATGAGGCAAAAAAGCCATTTGATAAGTCTAATCCAACACGTTCACAGTTGGCTGTGAATAAAAAAACATCAGTTTAATACACGCTGACCAAACCGCATGCCTCTACAACCTGAACCACATTCTCGCTCATTCTTCGTATCTCTATTTCTCACACATGTCGATTTGTGTAGCAGCAGAGCTGTCCTCACTTTGACCGAAGCATTGTTAAATTCAATATTGTACTTTTTAGTGCTGTAAGAGAAAGTAAAGATTAAATGAATAGTTTGACATTTTGGGAAGAATCACTTGCCACTCTTAAGGCCCTGACACACCAACCTGACGGCCGACCGTCGGCAGAAAAGGCAGTCGGACTGATCTGTCGGCTCCCCAAGGTCTAAAAAGTGCCTCAGAACACACTGAAGCGACGCAGACTTGAGTGCATGTTCTGTGCGTGCGCGAGATGTAATACGTCTCCATAACAGCAGGCGGAGCTAATCTGTATTGTCACCCAAAAAACGAAAACCGGAAATGACGAACGCGTCACGTGGGTCTGGCTTCTCCAGCCGAACATAATGGCGGCTTTGTTCGAAATACAATCTCATATTTTACGAAAATAGTTCACTTAAACGTGTTTCTGAAAACTTGTTAAGCGGGAAATACAGTTGCTGGATCTGTCTTCATTTCAGATCGACAAAGGTCAGTTTAAAAGATTTTCGTCAGATTTTGAGAGGCGTCCGTCACTCATCCCGCTTGTCATTTCCGCGTTAGCACTCCACCAATCAGATTGGTCATTGAGTCCGACTGCCCTCCCTCCGACCCAGAAAGTCAGGTTAGCCAAAATGAAGGCCGATGGCCCCTCCGACGGACGATGGCACGGAACACACCGAACAGACTCGAGTTACTGACCTTGCCAGACTGTCCGACGGCCAATTATCGGGTTGGTGTGTCTCTGGCCTTTACTCTTGGCAAGAGTCAGATAAGAAAATTGATACCACTCTTATAGGCTTATAGGGGGGGAGACAATTAGACACAGGTGCAAGACATTTGGACTGGGAAGGTGATCACACAAGGCGGGAAGACAGACAAAGACCGGAAGGAAAGTGACCTGCAACACAAACACACGGTGAATTTCAAAATAAAACAGGAAGTGAGCAAAGTAAGTGGATGTGAAACTAAAAAACATGACCTAGGATTGGGAGCTGGGCATGACAAGTGCCGAGTGCAGTGACTTCCTCTTGCTGTCTGTTTTTATGCTTAATGGAGCTTACAGACAAAGAGTGGTATTGACTTTACTCTGGCCATTAAGCAAATAAACATATCCCCAAAATGTCTTTTATGTCTTTTTAACTTTTCTTTAAAGCAAAAATTGCAAGACATTTCTTTTGAAGCCATAGGATAACATGAAGATTTCAGACTAATTGCCCCTGGAAATGTGTTTTCATAAGCTAAATATTTGCTTTAAACTGTTGGTGGTAAGTGATGTGAAATGCAACTACTTTATCTTTTTCTTTTTTTTTATTCAGGTGTTTATTGAGTTACAACAGACATTATTTAAAACAGACTGCCATGTTGTCAACTCAGCAGTGCCAGTCAGCAGAATCATCCAGGACAAGCCTTCAGTTTGTCAAGCCCCCAGTAGATGGAGACGTTGAGAAGAGGGAGGCCCAGTGGCAGAGCTGAGGTAATGGCTCACTGGTCTATTGTTCCCTGTCTTCATCCTCACCCTCCACTCTCTCCTTCTGCCTTCCAGTCTAACTCCCCCCCTCCTGGACTTCAAAGGAAAGGAAGGAACTAGAAAATAAGGTGAATTAATTTGCCCCCCTATCCAGTGCCTACAAGTTGCAGCGGATATGCTTTTTAATTGCTTGTGCTAAACACATAACCTATTTTTGTATCCTTTACAAAAGCCTAAATGATGATCTGGGTAGAATCTATGCAAATGCAAGAAAACCTCATAAAACATTAACATTGCCTCATATAAGCAAAGCACCTTGAAAACAAGTTGGACACCGTACTGTAAAGCACAGCTCGGCCAGCGTTAGGCTTAATAAGATCTGGCACCCAGTGCTGCAAACTCTGACAGACATTCCTCGGCATCTTTAACCCCCAACCCAGAAGCCTTGGTGCAGACTGAACTCTGTGAAGTAGATCAATGGGAGGATTATCGCAGGACCAAGATGCCAGTTATAGAGCAGCTCTGTGCTGCCTCAGTGAGGGGAGAAGATTGAGAGGCTTTCCTTTGATCTTGTGCTGGTGCATCTGAGAGGGCCCGCTGATGATGATAATGATGCTGAGGCCCAATGCAGAGAGCCAGGCTGGGGCTCGGCCCCGCTCTGGCTCCCATTTCTATACTGGCAATATAAAAGGCTGGCCTGTGGAGGGTTGGACGGGACAAACGGATTTAGTCGGACGGATTGTATTCATGTGAATTCTTTCCCAACAAGTTTTTTTTTGGGAATGTTATTGATGCAACAGTGGTTGGTGTGTGTGTGGGTGTGTGTGTGTGTGTGTGTGTGTGTGTGTGTGTGTGTGTGTGTGTGTGTGTGTGCTCCAGTTGTTTCCTCCATCACATTAGATCCAGTTGAACACCTCTGTCCTCTCTCAAGGACACCCCTCCCTCCTGCATGTCTCTGTCTCTCAGCTTCTGTCTGTCTCTCACCCCCCCCTCCCCCCTCTCCCCACACACACACACACACAGACACAGACACAGACACACACACCCACACACACACACACACACACTTGACACACACACTTTCTCCTCTCTCACTCTCCGTGACAAGCCACAGTGCTGGAGATGGCTGCTGACATTCTGGACAGTAAAAGGCTTAAGGTGGAACGTGTGTGTGTGTGTGTGTGTGTGTGTGTGTGTGTGTGTGTCTCTCTCTCTAAGGCAGATAGAGTAACCTCACAATTCTTCCTTCAGTATATCTCTACATCTTATCTGAGTGAGCGCTGTTGTCACACACAGAATCACGAACAGTACACTGGCACTGGCGTCTGATTCTTGACTGCTGCTGTCGTTTTACTTTTTTGGTTCTGTTTGACTGTTTGCCAAAGCCTGATGATTATGATAATAGGATGGGAGGTCAATAATCTCTTAATTACTGCTAAATGGGAATTATATTCGGCTTTTGTTAATTTCAGAAACAGCTCTAGTTAACCACATTAGTGCAGTGCGGATTAGGTCTGGGATGAGGACAGAGAGAGAAGAGTTGACATGTCGGCCTCAGGTCACAGCCGTGCTGACCAGGAACACATTATCTGATTAGCTGTCACTCAGGTTTGGTGAAAGATTTAAGGATGGCTTACTGGCTACCAAGCAGGGACAACAGAGTGCTGGAGGCAAGACAGTTTGACGATGCACAGAATCTTATAGTTTGTGAGGACAATTTTGTTTCTTATTGCTTTTGTGTGTGTGTTGTGATCTCAAACTAACTCCTATCTAACACATCTCTCACACACAGTCATGCTCCCGTGTCTCCTCCAGTGTTCTGTTATTTATCTCCTCTCTCTCTCTCATCCCTTTGCTCCAAAAGAGCTTTTCTGTTCAACAGACCTTCTATCCACTTCATTTGATGGGCCCCCGCTAAGAGGACTCTATCCCCTCTCTCTTTCCCCTCTCTCTTCCTCCCTCTTTTCTCACCATCTCTCTCTCTCTCTCTCTCTCTCTCTCTCTCTCTCTCTCTCTCTCTCTCTCTCATCATCATCATCCTCCCCGCCTTCCTTCCCTCGCTACCCGCCATCTATTCTCTGGCCCAGCGTGGGTGGCTGAGTTTAATGAATTCTCTTTTCTTTTCTCTCTGCAGCCAGGCGCTGATTTCTGATTGTGAAGAGGTGTGCGTGCGTTGCGAGTGTGTGCATTCGTTGCAAGTGTGTGCGTACGACTGAGTGGAGCGCGTGCACACAAAACACACACACACACACACACACACACACACACACACACACACACACACACACACACACACATCCATGACTGTGATCATTTTATCAGTCTAAATAAATCTCGGCCTTTAGCCCGATCAAGGCTTTAGGTTGCACTTCCTCTTTCTTAAAGAAGAAAGTTGCTGACTGTCAGCTTTAAAATAGATTTGCCCCGGGACGTGTCGGTTGTTGTTGTGAACACTACCTGCTGTCTCCTGCAGCCAGAAACATGAGTCAAGAGATCTGTTTTGTCCTCTGCCTGTGATGTCTTACTAATGCACAGGAAAATAAAAAAAACAGTAAATGACTGCAGGAAGTGTCTTAGACAAGACCCTGGATGATTTTCAGCTGACCAGATTCTGTTATGTTGTGCATAAATAATAAATGTAAAGGTTGTGTGGATGACAGGATTTCATACAAATGTCTTACATGTGCACAAAGTCAATGTATCATTTTGTGCCAATGAAGCATCAATAGCATGCAGGCTTTATGTCAGTGTTGATGGGGCGTCAGTAGTTCAGTCCATGGGGACCTGGCTTGGGAACCGGAGGGTCAGACCAAAGTATGAAGTGTGGTCTGGCAGCTGGAGAGATGCAAGTTCGCCTCCTGGGCACCAAAACCTCAAACTGCTCCAGGGGCGGTGTGTGACAAATAATAAAAGTAATCCATGTTGGAGGAGAGTTGTTCTCAGACTATGTAGGATTTGGCAATGTGAAGCAGCATATTGTCATGCTGTGGTGACCTGCCATACTTGCAGCCACAGCTACCTATCTCTATGTACTGGGGTCAGCTTGTATGATGATGTTTGTAATGTGTTGATCTGAAGTAAAAACTAGTTTGGACTCATGGCTGCAGCTGAATTGGATGTTCAAAAATGATATTAGATTAGAAGTGGAATTCAGATCACATTGTTTAGTTCAGTTCAAAGATCCGTAGTCACTGAACACCTCTATATCACATATGCTAGCTAACAGGAAGCTAGCATATCTTTCACAAGCCCAGGTATGTGGCTAGGTAAAACCACCTTTTATTTGCAGAATAAATTTTAGTCTACCCAATTTAAAACACTATTTTTTTTCTGTTCATCTACTGTTTTCTAAATGAGTAGCTAAATATGTAACCATTGAGCCTGATGGATACCATGTTGGGTTGGCTAATGGCCATGGCTCTAAGGATGGACACTGTCTGTCTGGTGAGCAAAAAATCTCAACAACTATTGTAGGATTGCCATGGAAGTCTGTACAGACGTTCATGTTCCCCTCAGGATGGACTGGTGATCCTTTAACTTCATTTTAGCACAATCATCAGGTCATAATGTCCAGTACTTACTAAGATGGTGAACATGACATGACAAACACCTGCTTAGCATCAGCATGTTGCCCTGCCCTGGCCAGACAAATGTGGCTTTGAAACTTGAATGAACACTGTCCATCCTTTTGGGAACAGCAGGCAAAAACACTCAAGTGACCCTCACCTTTGGTTGCATTACATCACCAAAAAGGGAATCGACTGCATTAAACTGAGGCATAATTTAACTTGAAAAGTGTGTGGAGCTCAATCAACTTTTCAAATAAACTTGAAACTTTGTAAACTGGGTTGCATTCCCCTTTTCATGCCAAACGCCAGACTTCAAAAGGATGAAACAATCCTCCCTTGAATCTGAGCAGCAACTCCGAAAGTGGATCATCTCCACATCTCCACATCTGTCTGAGGTCACCGCCAGGGAGCAGGTGTTGCTGCCTTCGTCCTGCCTGCTGATTGGATGGATGGATTAGCTGCTTAACGAGGGGAATTTGTTTAATCTGATAATTGTCTCGGCGATGAAAACATATTCAGTAATTCTCTGTGGCCTCTGTTTTTCTGTCCTGATTAAAGACACTTTCATTCTGGCACACACACACACACACACACACACACACACACACACACACACACAAATAATGGAACAGTTGTTGTTATGACCAGAAGACAATGCTCTGAGGTGCTCTGGCACACACACAGAAACACACAGTCCCCTGTGTGTATCCCCCCTGTGGTATTGTAATGAGCTGCTAATCTCTCTGGTTTACACAGCCAGAATGTGTGTGTGTGTGTGTGTGTGTGTGTGTGTGTGTCTGTCTGTCTGTCTGCCAGTCTGTGTGTTTGCATGTGCACATTAAGGTGCAGTGTGGAAAAGCCTGAGGAATTCTCTTAGGCCGCCAACCTTCTGCTCTCACTTGGGTGCAGGCTGTCAACACATTAAATAGTTGAATCTATGTGTGTGTGTGTGTGTGTGTGTGTGTGTGTGCGACAGAGGGAGAGAAATAAAAAGTGAAAACTTGACAATAATACACTGCAAAGGCGAAAAAGAGAGTAAAGGAAGACATTAGGGGCGAGACAGGACAGAAACAGTATGGCTCAGGCAGCATCAGCTCATTTGTTTACTTCCCTTGTAAATGTACATTTTCATCTGATCTGAAAATACTGACTCTCCTCTAACTCTCGTTTCTGTGTTCTTTTTCTGTGTTTTGATGCTGCATTGCTGTGTGCACGCGTTTGTGTGTGTTTATTTATTATGCTGAAGTCACATCACTAATTAGTCCCCGGGAGAAGCCCGAGGCCATTTGCAAAATCCCACTGATTAAAAACAAGTCCAAATCCAACCTTGTGTCGCATATGCGCACACATGCACACACTCAAACACACAGAGGCACATATACTGTACAATTTGCACTCACACATCCACACAGCCGTATATGCTGTGGAAAGCTACTTACTGTCAGGGCTGGAACACGTGTGGGCGAGTGTTTGCGAAACGGAGCTCGCCTATGCATGTTGAACTGCTGTTGAACGGGTGTTAGAGAGCTGTCAGTTGTTAAGGCCAGTTTAATATTTTAACTCGCCATCTGAAGTTATCATACCCCAGGGTGACTCCTGTCACACAGGAAACGCACACACACTTGGACGCACACGCTTAAAGCCTTCAGGAGCCTCAGCTTGTCACAAATCACACTCAAGATGTCAAGGGCATCGTGCATTAGCAAGTGTGACAGACACAGGCAGAGAGAGGGTGAGAGTTAGACACATACAAGACAGACAGAATGAGAGAGAGTCTTTACAATATTTATTTGTCCATTATGAACAATATTTACACTTTGCATCTTGTACAACCTGCTTCAGCCCAAAAAAAAAATAAAGTACAGATTAATCCAATTTGAATTTTAATTCAAGCTAAACAGGGACAGCGAATGGATGTGATGGATAGAGACAGAGGAGTGAGACTGGAAGGAGGAGAAGAGAAGGAGGAGATAGTGACAGTGTGGGGAGCAGGAGGTGGAAGTGAGGGATGATGGAAGACGTAGAGGAGGGCGATGGTGATAAATTGCTTTGAACTTTAATGGACGTCTCAGATGCTCCTCTAGTGATGTGTTCGGACAATACACAACATTACTGGCACACGTGAGGCCTGATTGTAGCTGACAGCCAAAGAGGCCTGTCCCCATCGACCTAGAACACACACACACACACGCACACACACATACACACACACACACACACGCACACACGCACACACACACTCTCACACACACACACACACACGCAGATGTGCACACATGCTGCACCATAGCTTTCAAAAAAGTCAACTAAAGGAAGAAGGCAAGGAGGCAACTTCTTAGCAGAAAGTGCAGACGAGAGGAGGTGAGAGAAAGGAAGGGAAAAAAAGAGATGAAGAAGAAGTATTAAGTCCAGAGGGAGAAGCAGAGGAGGAGGAGAGCTCGGAGGAAAGTGGAGGGGAGGAAAAGGAGTGAGCAGGGGAAGGTGTTGCCATATGGTCAGGGTTGGATTCAGACAAATAAAATGTTGCCTTCTCTCCACAATGGTTAACTACACACAAATGAATCACTAATGGAGCTCTCATTCACAGCAACAAACCCATAGACACACACTCATGCGTGTGCACACACATGCACTCACGCACACACAATGGCCGACATGTGAATGAAACTTAGATGTTCACACAGAAGGAGCAATAAATGTTGACAGAGGTGGGCGGGCGAATTGTGAAGTATGGAGGGTTGTTTGTGAGGTTCGAGCAGTGTGTGTGTGTGTGTGTGTGTGTGTGTGTGTGTGTGTGTATGTGTGCGTAGCAGTGTATCGTTGGAACCGCCCCTCTTCCCTTCCACCCGGCTGCTTCTCTGTGAGTGTGTGCAGGCCTGTCTTTGTGTGTGCTTGAATGGGGTGTTTGTCCCTCAATCTGTGCCCCTCTACTTTGCCAGATTTCTAATGATTTTCCAATGATGATTTAGGTTGTGTCTATGTGTGTTTGTAAGTGTGTGTCCAAGGACTCTCTCTCTGCTTTGTGGTTCTTTTCTGAGTGTGTATCTATCTATCTATCTATCTATCTATCTATCTATCTATCTATCTATCTATGAATAAAACAAAAGGTTTCTAAATTTTCAGCTTTCTATCAATGCTAAAGCCTAAAAATTGTGTATACAGCACTTTGTGTTCCTGCTGATCATTTCACAAAGTTTACTGTAAGATTTGAGATTACAGGTTTTTTTTGTTTGTCTTTTATCGCTTTGGTACTATTATCACAACTATGTGGTACAATTTCAAAACTCTTAGTCCAAAACTCCAAACTCATCACACTTGCAAAACAGCCAGCTCTCACCACACAACCATTGATTAAAAGTATTTTTTTGTGAAATGTCATGAAAACATATTGATATAATCACCAAAACACAACATGATATCTTTTCAGTTTAGTCGTTTTAACTACCAGTGAATCCAGTAACAAACAACGCAAGATACATGTTTCAAATCACCGTTAGAAGTGCTGAAAGTAATATGCTACAGTAGTGTAAAAGACAGACAACAACAGACAATTTTCCCATTAGGTAATACACTTACATTACCCAACATTTACAGAATCTATCATTTCCACAATATCTATCCTATATGTAATCAAGATGTGATCAGTGAAGACATCATCTACAATCATTTGGCCAAATTTGATTTTACAGTATTTATAGTAACCTCTCTGATGGATCCCTTGTCCACAAGCTCTTCCTATTCCTTGGTGTCTATACTGCTCCATGTTGAATGGAATTGCCAATGTTAACCCCCCCCCCCCCTCCCCCCCTCTTAAATGTAATACGGTGAGCAATTGTGGTTACCACTAAGTGAAATCAATTAGCAATAACGAGTATTCATTATGTGGGGTTACATGTAATTTAAATGTTCATACAAACACATTTTATCTAGCTGACAAACCAATTTAAAATATATAGGTTTACCAAATGTTCAGTGATTAACCATTAAAGGTCCAATATGTAATATATTTACTGTAATAAATCCAAAAATAACCCCAATGCGTCATCGGATATTAAGGAAACATGTTAAGTTGAAATACTGTCTTTTCTGACAATAATGCTAATGCCAGTATTTTCTCCTTTTGAAATTTGACGGAATCTCTGTTTGTGTTTTGGCCTGTGCGTTGGTATCAACTGCCCAGTTTGACAGCCAGTCCGGGTTGCCAGATATACCTGTAAAAACTTAACCCAGCGCGCTACAGCTGTAACATTAGTACAGCCATGAAAGCAGCACACAAACGAACGGGATCAACGGAGAGAAATTCTACCCGACCTGAAACAAATGGCATGTTTCTAACAGTTACATGACCAGAGACGTTACAAACCCAGGGTAAATATTGGAGATGTACGGTATTTAAAAGATGGAGACAGCTTAGAGCCCGAAAGGATACAGAGTTGGCTAATTTCCTCCTGAACATTTAAGCATTATCAGGCTAATTTATCACGGCTACAAGGGACGGGCATTTTATGTCATTTCAACATTTGTGTACTCACATTGAATTATATAGCTAGACTACCCGAGTTGGTTACTCGCAAAAACAAATTGAGACAGAGCCAGTAAAGTGATCCCAACTGGTCCTGGCTAATGCCGGCATGCTAACCCTGCTAACTGCTAATGTTACCGGAGGACCAGGCAAGCGGGCCACGGCTGTTTACAACGTGTAGCCTGTTCAACGGCCGTAGCCGACAACCGTGAGTTATTTTAAGCCAAGAGAGGGGGACTGTAAATTGGGAAGAGAGGACCGTGAGTTTGCAGTGTGTTTAACTATTGTTGCCATAATACTAAGACAATAAAGTGTGTTCAGTCGGGTGGAGAGGACGGCAAGGTAGTGGTATTTTTAGCGGTTCCTACCGTAATTCTAAGCCTAGGAAGTGTGTCTGTCCGTCGGGTGGAGAAGACGGTGAGGTTGATGTGTTTTTAGCGGTTCCTACCGTAATTCTAAGCCGAAAGAGTGTGTCTGTCAGTTGGGTACAGAGCTCCGCGTGGGCACGGGCTTCTTTGTCAATATATCCAGCATCTAACGTTAGCTACTCTGCTATGAAGTAATGTCTGGTATGTGAGGCAAGCGCCTAGCAACATTGTTGTGGATGCTCCTTCATTGCGCTTTGGAGGAGGGTCTGGTGGCGGGGGAGACGACTCTCTCCAGTATTTTGAATTTGTACTGCACTAACTATTTTAAACACTAGCTGTCAGTATTACGTATTGCACCTTTAAGAGCAGTTGAATTAAATGTTGGTGAAATGTTATGCAAATTAGAAGAGAAGCGTATCAAAAGTATTGTGAGCAATGCATTGTGAAAGCCAATTACTTCATATGTAAGGTGTTGTCTTTGATGACACACTGATTAGGTGTGGTAAAAAGTTACTGTCTAATTCTGTGTGTTGTACTTAGTCAACAGCCATTTTGATGATCTGCTTTGAGTTTTGTACTGAGAGTTGTAAGGTTTTACCACTTACTTGTGATAAAGCAATAAAAAACTTGTAATTTCCTACCTTCCATACAGTAATTGTTTTCCATTCATTTCAGATGGAATTCAACTCGCAGAGGCTGACCAGATTGAAATAGGTAAGTTAACACAGAGAACATTTTGTAAGACTTATTTATCATGTCATTTTTTAAAACCTTTTTTTGAAAGGCTCTCTTTCAAGCTTAAACCAACATACAAAATGGAAGTGTGGGCTAACAAAAAACATTCATACTGTTGGAAAATAAAACCTGGGACATAAAATAAGCAGCCTTTTATATTGTAGAAAGGATAAAGTGAATTTGTTCAACTCATGAATTCAAAAAGGTGAATACAGTGAAATCCTGCTGTGTGGGTCGATGGAAATGCCAGCTTGTCGGTCCACCAGACTGAAATGTCTCAGATTGCCATGAACTTTTAAACAACCATTTATGGATGATTCATTTTGATTTTTTTAGAAGAAACGCCTTGAGAAATACGCCTCAAGGAATATTGGGTGAATTGTCGTGAACTTTGTTTGATAGTCATGTCACCTACGGAATTAATTGTAATAACTTTGGTGATCCGATGACTTTTCATTTAGCACTAAGCCTGACATCACCAGACCAAATCGCAAATGCAAGTTATTCTGAAACCTCTCAGTTCATTTTCAGTTTCTAAGGGGCGTTACCAACGGCCCTAGACCAAATGTAGACAGACTACAGCATGCAGAGATGACCTGCGAAGGTGTAGCATCAAAATGTCTGATGCCATTTTTGACATCAGAATTTGAAAATAGTACTTTAAAGTTCCAGTGTGTAACGTTTTTAGTTGTTCATTCTCAAAATCTGTGTTGCCCGTTCACAAACTTGTCATCAATTCCAAGTATTCCTATTGGCTTGAAATTTTACATTTGTGTTTGCATGAACTGGGACAGACGCTCCATATTCATGCGCCATCTTGAAATACTTTAGCCGGTAAGGGACATACAGGACATAGTGCATCGCCTTTCGTGTTTCCGCTGTTACATGATAAACTCACAGGTGCTGCTAATGCTGCTAATGGGTATCGTAGCTTCCCGGCCCCGGCAAGTTTGAAGAAGGAAACATGGAGGACCACACGTATTCAAAATCCAAATTTCAGGAACAGGAGTCTTCTTCTTCGCCCAGAAAAAGAAAAAGGATATTGAAAAGAGCAAGAGACCTGCGTGTCGCGAGAGAGTTGATTGTGATATATGATCTCAACGCTAGATGGGAGAAAGTCCCACACATTGGACCTTTAACAGAAAGTTCCACATCAGCTGCAGCCATCTTGGTTGTTTTCAAGAATGCTTTAACGGCATTCCTCTTTACTAAGCTGGGTCTATGCTTGCCGTAGCGTCCCCGGCGCTAGGCTATGCAAGCCAGAAATTATGTCATCACGTATTTTGCATAAAGCACGAAAGCTCCCCAAGTTATCCAACCCCATATAAGATAAACGGTTGTGATTGGCCTAACCAGGGTCTGGCTGGGGACCAGACAAATCTGCCAGAGCAAAGAAACATGACCTTGCAGATTTGTCTGGTTCCCATGCTATGTAGCACCATCATCAGGTCTAAATGTTACTTTGTTTAGTACTTTAATTCATGACCCCAAATACCTGCAAAATGTATGACATTCCCATCAGGTTGTACTTTGTGTATAGTGTTAATTAGAAAATGTCAGCATGATATCATTAAAATAAAATGGTGAACATTACAGCTTCTAAACATCGGCATGTTAGCATGCTGACGTTAGCCTTTAGCTCGAAGCACAGTATAACAGTACAGTTAACTTTCACAAAAAGTAACAAAGAGACAAAATGTTAATTGCGATGAATTAACTAACTCAAGGAAACTTTGACTGTTGATTTTTGATACGAAAGGGAAATGAGGGTAAAATCTGAAAACGTGATGCATCATTCAGAAAATGGTCAGCTACCATGAAATGTTTATGCCATTTGTAGTTAATAGAATGTCTGTGGTTCTGTTAAGTAGGTCAAAACCAGTTTAACTAAACCACAGATAAGACAACTTAGGGAAAGTCAAGGCAAGACATTTTTTGAGGTGGCCCCTAAAGCTTTTGCCATAAACTGAATGTTTAGTCCATGTGCATAGAGGATGAGCGTAGAGAGCATGTATCAGTCTGAACAAGAACCTGAATATTTCATAGGAAGACAATGGGGATATATTTGTGTTAATGTTTCATAATTGTGTGTGCATGTGCAACGTGTGGCAGACATCCGTATGTGTGTGTGTGTGTGCGTGTGTGTGTGTGTTTGTGTGTCTTATAGTGTGCGTCAGAGTGTGTGTGGGGAGGGAGGGGGATGGGAGGCTTTTGGGGAGCCATAAAAGATTCAGCTCCTCTGGCTGTAGTGTTGTGGAGATAACAAATGTTTCCATTTAGTGATCATGCATGAGTTATAACTCACAGGACATAGCTTATGCTGTTTGGGTGTGTATGTCTCGATTTGTGTGTCCTCACACTACCACAGCCTCCATAGAGCTAACAAGTGGTCAGACCCTGTAGGACTAAACGGAGCCCAGTGAGAGCATTATGTGGTCCCAGCAAAAGAGCCCCGCGTGCCGCCATGATGTTATGCCTCAGGTGAGCACACAGACACACTTCTGCTAGGCATATGAAATTCTCAGTCCAATTCTTCACATTCAGCTCTATTCTTTACTCACAGATGGACAGACACAGACAGGCAAAACACAGTTACACACATATATAGACACACACACATACACACACAGAGCTCTATTATGCAGTAGACCTCTCCATCCAATTGATCACAGGCATGAATTTCAGAACAAAAGGGAAATATTCCACCTCAAAGAGCAGAGAATTTCTAACAGAATGACTAAACGCGGCACACTGTCCTCACCGTATACTTCTAAAGCCTTTGTAACACTGAATGAGTTATAAAGTGCGAAACAATGTGTGTGTGTGTGTGTGTGTGTGTGTGTGTGTGTGTGTGTGTGTGTGTGTGTGTGTGCATGTGTGCATATGTGCTTGTGTGCGTCTGTGCGTGTGTGTGTGTGAGAGTGAGTGAGTGCGTGCACATCGACAAGGGTAAGCCACTGAACACTTCAAACCAAGGGCCTAATCAGCACCCTATAGCCCACCCACACAACCTCTCTATGTATCTCTCTCTCCTCTGATTTTCTCCCCTTCCCTTCTTCCTGCTCTTCCCTCGAGATAGCAACAATGTTAGAGGGTGACGGGAGGGTGTGTGAGAGGGGGGTTCGGTGCTTCTGGGGATGCTGGCCACAGCGCAAACTCAGTTTCGCGGTCAGCTGAGTGCTTTTCCCATCCTAGTGGTGTTGTTGGAGGGTGAAGACACGCCGGGCTGATCTAGGAACTGTGTCCCTGGGGAGCAGGCGGTGACAAGGCTGCTGGCGAATGCTATGACGCTGCTGAAATATTAAAGCTAATGGGATCGTAGCACTGCGTGCCTGCATATGTGTGTATGTGTTTGTGTGTCTGTGTCAGCGTGAGCCTGTGTTGCTCATAATTTGCAGCTAGGTGAAGTGAAGTGGAGTGAACAAAGTGGAATGGAGATGGATAATGCATTACACTCTAAACAAATGCACGGAAGAGAGAGTTTGGGCCGTAATAGAACAAAACCTACTTTGAGTTTGAATAATGGTGGAGAAGAGATAGGATGAGAGGAAAGGAGAGGATGCAAGATGGGAAGAGAGGAGAGGAAAGGAGACAGTAAGAGAAAAGAAGAGGGGAGATAGAAGGTGAAGAGAGGAGAAAAAAAATTAGACTGTTAAGATCCCTCAGCTGCCAATAAGTAGACACACACACACACACACACACACACGCACACACACACACGGCGACTTCAAGCTATCACACACATTGCCTGGAGCACAATACAGCTCGTTAGTGGGTACATGCTTATAATGAGTCCCTCTCCCTCTCTCAACCCCTCCATCTCTCAAGCTGTTGTCAATGTTATTATTTTCAAATGAATACGCTCAAATACAGTACATTTTCTGACAGAATATGCTATAAATATACGATGTGCTGTATGACAAACACACTGAGTGAGTGAAAGAAAGAGAGAGTGCCACGCTGCAAAACAGCAAACTCTATGATGCTATATGTTTGAGGGAGGGAGAACACGAACAACAATTAAAATTACAATAGTAGGTTGAGTGTGAGTGTGTGCATGTAAGTATGTGTGTGCGTTAGAAAACACCCACAGCAAAAGTTGTTCGTGTGAGACCTGAGAGAAGCGTGTTGAAATCAGTGCTGCTGTGTGCAGCTTGTAGGCATGTGGTTAAATTATGTATTTCAGTTCACTGTCTCTGTCTCTGTCACTCCCTCACACACACACACACACACACACAGAAGGCGGATGTGGGATCTCATTGCTGTAAGATATAGACAGAGCGCTGTTTTATCACAACGACTGTGATGTTAATTAAAATCAGACAGACGTTTGCAAAGAAATAAGTTGAGCTCATTTCCATTCTGTGTGAGAGCAGGAAAGTAGGCCACGCTTTGGAGGCGGGCCACCTTTGCTGTCCTACGGATGAGAAATGACTGACAAGCGGAGAGAGGAGAGGAGAGGAGAGGAGAAGGAGATGGCCTCCCTTGTTTGTTGTCTCCCTGACAATCCACACAAACGACAGACTGCCATACCAATGTGTCACACACTCTGGTTGTCACCTATCACGTCTCCAAAGGCCAGAAGTGGGCCACAGCCTTGACTGTTGCTAATTCTTTCCACCACACCTCATCCTCATGCTCAGCAGGGCCCCTCTGTGTCGCCTCACATAAGGCCCACTGACTTGTCTGATGGCTGTGAGCGCTGCTGCTCGGCCCGGATGGCACACTGTGCCTTGTTAGTCTCGGGGAAAACACTGGTACACATTAAAACTCTGCGTGAAGCGCCATCGTCGTCCCTCGACTTGGCGAGCTCATTTGCATAAGCCGCCTTTTATTTAAAGAACACGCACACATGTAACCACCTACAGCAAGCGCTCATATACTCACACGCAAGCCTTCCATCAGCCCTCAGGGAGACAGACACACATGCACCTAATTTCCCAAAACCCACCCCTATGTGCTGAGATGCAACGTTTTAAGGGAATTTGCCTGCCAAAGGGAATCGTGCTGGATTTCATCATTCAAATATGTTATTCCGACGCCTCAGGACAATTTGCCGTGTATTAGTGAGCATTATACTCTTTTCCACTGCTAGAAACAAGATTGAAAAGTTTTCCCCTCCCATGCACCTGTGAATTCACACTGAAAATAAAGTGGAAAAGGTCACTCTGGCAATATGAAAGAGGGGTTTTCTGCAGATAACATTTTCTGGTTCAGAAGTGATAGATGATGTAAATTTCATTCAGATGGAAATATATTCCATTATTCCTCCAAGTTAGTATCTCCTGTGCTTTATCAAGGAAGTGGCCTTGGGAGGTATGCTGGTCTCAGGAGCACTTTAGTTTCTGGATTTAGCAGAGAGCTTTTCATATTTACACAGTATTGATTTGACTGGAGGGCCAGTGTGAATCTGGGATTTAGGTGAAATGTTACTCTTTGAGGTCGATTTTACAATTGGAACCAGTGGTGGAAAATAACTCAGTACATTTAGTACTGCACTTACAGTACGTACACATTTGGGGTACTTTTACTGTATTATTTACATTTCATGACACTTTATACTTCTACTCCACTACCATACGGAGGGAAATATAATGTATTACTACATTTATCTGGCAGCTTTATTTATTTCACAAATCAAGATCTCACATACAAAACACATGATGAGCTTCTTAAATAATTAAATAATGTATAATGACCCAACAGTATATAAAATAGATGAAGGAATAGTTTGATAATTTGGGAAAAATATTTGCTTTCTACTCTCACATGTGGTCGATTAAATGAACCTACCACCACAATGAATTCTCAGTTAGCTTAGCTTAACATAAAGACTGGAAACAGCAGGGAAAGCTAGCATCGATCTGTGCAAAGGTAACAAAATCCCCCTACCAGCACCTGTAAAGATCACTTATTAACACATCATATCTCATTTATTTAATCTGTACAAATACTAAGCTACTAATACTAATACTAATACTCCTCCACCACTGACTGTAACTAAACATGGGACAGACAAGGGGCTCTTTTCATTCATCCTTTAGGTATATTCTAACTTCCGTCTGACTTGTCGGACCTAATATCTATGGTATTTGGGCATTCACATTACTGAGCTGCAGGTCATTTTTTGTTGAGAAAAGCACATTTCCTTCATTTGTTCATGAAATTGCCATATAGTAATTGTTTTCCTCTTATTTATTTATGATTATTTATGATTTATGACGTTGTGTCTAATGGGACATAGACTGCCATGATGAAATAGCTAGGCTACTATGCCATGTTTGAGATACTGTAACTCATAATTATGACGTACCATGTCAGTGGCAACTCATATATGTATTCTATCATCCCCTCTTTCTTGATTAATTTCCCTGTATGGATCTCCATACTGACATCATCATGCCAGTCTCCCCAGAAGATGCAGACCATGCATTGCACTTCGGCCAATAGAAGACGTTTCATCTGTCTCGTTAAGAGTCTGTACTCATAAGACTTGGCTGGTTAGCTCGGTGCAGTCCGCGGGGGTTTGCGGCTACAATATAACTCCCGCTGCTTGAACCTACTCGGCACCGTTTAGCGAGGAAAACTCTCTGATGGCTATTGTCTAGTTTGGACTAATGGTAGAATGGCTCAGCACGACGCGCCTGTGATGCATTTGATGCGCCTCATTAACAGTTTAAATTTACACCTGCCTCATACATTCCTGCGGGATCCCTCCTCACATGTGAATGGGAATGTTTGTTCTGTAACGAGTCTTGTGAACATTTCAGTCTGATGGCTTTATGGAGTCGTATTTATTGTTTTTAAACATTTTTGCATAGACTATATGTGATTCCTGGTTGTCCATTTGGAACACTGTGTTTGCTTTGAAAATGCAAACAGTCTATAATATTCCCTCGGTGGCTTCTGATGTGAACAGCAGTAGGCTATTACTGAATTGGCTTTAATTGATCTTGCATCATCTCATATTGTAAGATAATAAGAGTTTGTCTTTGTGGAGGTTAATTAGACTTGACTGATCCACATATAGACTGACCATAGCTAAAGTTAAGCTAGCCTTATAGCCTACCAAACTGAAAGGTAATTTTTTTAATCGGCCCACGCTTAAGAATTCAACCCAAAACGAAACCCAGGCTGTGGGTTCACTGCTGGGAGCTATTTTCCTTAGTTAATAAATGCAAACATTTGTTCCTGATGGCTCACTTAACCTCTTAATTTATGTATGACCACCAGAGCCCTATTCAGCAGAGAGCCATCGGTCAAACAGGCCTTCACAGAAAGGCACCGCATGGCCTCTTTCCCTCTTTCATCTCCGCTGTAATCACTGCGTGTTTCACGCAGCAACGAGCGCCGCTGCGCAGCCAGAGCTGGCGCTCAAACGCGCCTAATTGTCCTGCGTATTGACAAGCCGGTTCCGGTGTATTACTGATTTTCCGCAGCTTCGTGACTGAGCTCTGCCTGGGTTTGGGACATCTGTGGGGGGTCAGGGGTGAGGGCAGCCCCGGAGCTGCGTCCATCTGCCCAACAAATACCCACGTCTTCAGACACAAGCCTGCTAAACACCTCTAATAGCCTGTATAACATTTGCATTATTAGCCCCTAATGAGCGAGCCGACGTGAATAGAAAAATAAGCCTATTTAGTTATCAATGAAATACCGCCTCTCCTATAATAAATGATTGCTACAGAGTAAGATGAAAATAATGACACAGTGCAAATTTCTCCCCATTATCTTGGCTTGGCCCAAAGCACTATAGCCTGAGTGTCTTTCTTTGTGCAATCAAAGGATATCAAGCTGGATCTAGGACACAGACATGAAACAGCAACCTCGAGATGGTTTCCTAATCCTCTAATCTTTTTTAGGAGGACAACTCTGAGATGGGTCCTTAAACTCAGGCAGTGCATTTTGTTTTTTTAATACACAGTGCCTCTGCCTTCTGGAATTAGAGCTACTCTTGGAAATAGCATTGCATCTGAAAAATAAACACACTCTCTCTCTCCCTACATATTATTATAGCTCCATAAATGTTATGAGTGACCCATAAAAGATGACATTTTGAATTAATGAAAATAATGAAAATTCAAATGTTTTTGTTAATCTGAAGGACATGCATGTCATCATACATATATGGATTTTGTTTTAAAATAAAGATGCGATACCATGATAAGAATATATATGTCAGTTATTTGTAAATTGATCTCAAACTTGCAATATAACTACATGTGATGTGCTTTTCCTGCGGCATCATGGAGTGTTTAAAGAACATCACAAATGACAGCCTACGGTGGCCTGTATATGACAAAAATATCACATTTTCATAATCAAAAGTCTTTCCGAGCAGGGTATTTTCCCACTGCACCGCATATCAAGGTTAAGTTGTTAACCTTGATGAGGTGTTGGAGGTATGCTGGTCACAAACCACACTAAGTGCCTGTCGCCTGCAGCTGTTTCCAGCTCACAGTGACTGTTTCTCTTTGTAGTATTCCTCCGCTGACCAAACAGAGCAGAATAACTTAGTGACAGACATATTGCCGGTTGGCCAGTGGAAAGCTTTTAATGTGAAGCTGCAACAACAGGAACAGTTTGGTTTGTGTTAGTAGTTTCATAGTCTCGCTTTGCCAGACCTTCCTCCCCAGCTCTGCGGAGGAGGGACTGGCTAGTCCACACCGCATTCTGAGATGGGAGAAAAACGTGCTCTGGTTTATTGGCATTGGCATTGTCTTGGGCAGTGCTAAGCACCGGACGGAGCAACGGTACCTCTGCAAAATAGCCTCTGGAAGGAACTTGTTTTTGTGGAACATGTGTACGTTCAAAGGTTGTTTTACTCTGGATTTCCACTGGATGCAGAACGGCTGCGGACCGGTTCTGCTGCGTGCCGGCTGCGTGCTCCGCCGTCTGTCAATACCCACTAGGTCCAGATTTGTTGTGGCACGACTGACAGCTGTAGTCACAAGGACCCACAAGTTCGCAAATTCACGTAGAATAGAACCAGAAAAAAAACAACAGTTAGTTTCCATTCGGAGGAGTAGAGGGGAAACAACTCTGTGCTGTGTTTTCAAGGTGTACTGCAGGGAAATATGATCCCCCCGTGAGCACGGTGTATTTTATTTTGAAAATTAATTGGATGTTTTATTTTGCTTCTGTGCTCGACTTCCTGTCCCGCACAAGCTGTCCGGTGTCTGGCAAAAATAGAAGCTCTGCGTATCTGGGCTGCGGATCACCGGAGCTGTGCCGGAGTAGGAACGCAGCTGTTCTGCAATCAGTGGAAATACACACATTGACTTTAATGGAAACCTAATGACTCCGCCGCCGTTCCGGAGCTGTTACGCAGCCGTTACGCAGCCAGTAGAAATTTTAGTCGTTCAACAGAAAACTCAGATTGAACGGATAGTCTAGCTAGCTGTCTGGATTTACCGTGCAGAGATCTGAGGAGAAGTTAACCATAGTCCTCATGAATCGACCAGAGTTTCAAATTCCAACACAAAAGAAAGCGTAAAGTAATGGCCATCTGGCCGAAAAGAGTAACATCCAGCGGAATTTATGGCGGCAACGGAGCAATCAAGGAATTGGAATGTCGTGGATACAGACCAGTAGTTTCTTAACACAGGGAGGGGTGGGGGCTTTTGGGGAGCCATAAAAGATTCAGCTCCTCTGGCTGTAGTGTTGTGGAGATAACAATTGTTGGAGGCTGGGCTGGGTTGGTAGATGGGTCGAACACAAACAAAAGACTTTCACCCAGGAGTATGGGGTTTGTGTCCCATTTTGAAACAAAAGTAAACAGTGATTTTTGTTCCTTCTGGAACAAAGGGACTATGTCAAGTTCTTGGTACCTAAACCTAACCATTTCACAACGTTAACGACGTGCTAATTTATCAAACGCGAAACCTTTATCGGATGGTTTAAAGGACTTGGTGCAGTTGCCACAGAGAAATGGCTGTCTTACTCGTCTTTGCTCATTCAAATGACGTACAACAGCTCAAAATCATTTAAATGGGTGCCGAGCATAATAGTGTGAATCACAGCCAATAGCATAAAGTTGTAGAACTTGCATTAATGTGGCTGTGGAAATGGAATTAAAAATACTTTTATCAAGCACAGATCAACTGAATGGAAACTGAAACGGCACCTACAACTACCTTTCACAACGGTTCACTATGTGTGCCGGCATGTTGCTGTGATGCAGGTGTGTTGATGTCTGTGAATTTGGGCTAGCTGGATCTTGCTTGAGTTTCCTAATTGGAATTTCAACTTGAATAACCGTTCCATTGCACTTTTCCATGTCTGAGGTTAGTTTTCTTTCCGAGTTCCAATGGATTGCAGCATATAACTGCTAAAATTTTACGAAATTTAAGAATGCTGTGCTTTGCTAAAACAAAGTCAAAGGAGGCAAGAAACACAGTCAGAAGATCATTCAGGTTTTAAACCGACCCTCCAGATAGCCAAATGTATTTGAAATAGAAAATGGTATTTAAAATGGTGTCATCCCTCCAAATATCGAGCTGTAGATAATCTGTTTACAACACGTCTGATCGTTGGACTGCTTTAGTTTCTTCCCACCTTTTAGACTTTATTTTTTCCCAGATCTTGTTTCTTTGGCGAGTACAAATACAGTATTACCATGAAGAAAAATACTGGGCTGGTAGTAAGTTGTCTGAAATCTCAGCACTTGACAAGGACATCATTCAGTCATTGTTTTTGAATCCCACCTCCAGCTGAATTATTATGGTTCCTTTGTGCTACAGTGTGGGAAAATAATAGACCTACTGTATTTTTCACTTCATGGTAGATGATCAATCTGGGTCTCTGCAGTGATGTAACTGAGTGGATTAGATCATTTAAGCACAAGTTGTGCAGCTTCAAATCCTACAGGGTTTCTTAGTTAGTCCATTAATACACTCTCTTCCTAATATAGTCTGCTAAACTGTGGTGAAATCCAGATTTTGAAGGACCCGCCAGGCCCCTGTACCTCAGCCACCAAACACAAACAAAAGGGCCCTTGGTCTAGCAGAACGAACTGAGTTTGGCCCACTCATTGCATTTGTTAGCCCCACAGAGGCCCTGAATATAGAACAGCTATTCGATCTAATGAGGCAGAACTTCATGGCTGCCTCTATAAAACTTTGTCAGCCTTCTGTTCTCTGGCAACAAAGCCTGATTTAAAAAAAAGTTTCACCCATTCCCCCCCAGTGACACACAAACTGTTAAGATAAATCGAACACGGGCTTTTTCCTCTCGGTGATGCGAGACAAGTGTTGCAAACAAAGATGACTATGTGGAGAAATAGGGCGCTTAGACGGGAGGAGCGATCAAGAATAACGCCTCCGCAGGGAGAGCTTTGATGACACAGGGTTGTAGTTTTATGAAATAGCCTACATTTGGCTTTGTGTTGAGCGAGGGTCTGTGAGGAATTGTGAGTGAGGATGTTTTCCTCCACTTTTTATATTCCACTCTATTAAGATACTTCCTACACCCAATACTAATTTGACTACTTCTCATTTATTGTGAGCAAAGATAATTGGGTGTTGCCTGCTGTGTGTGTTAGTGTGCCTGCAAGGATCTATGTTTACATAGCTTGTTTTTTTTCTTTTTGATTGCAACGGAGACCCAAAATGTAGCAAGCTAACAGTGTTTTATAACCTTATTACTTGAATTTATAGCCCTGCAACCATAACACTTTTTATTTCAGCAATTCACAACACAAGTGTAAAGTCAAAAGGTTCTTTCTGGGTGAAGTGCAGATGTGGGATCAAATATTTACATTTAGGGACTATACAAAAATTATTTTGGTGGTGGTTGAGGGGCAGTTGAGTTGTATTGTGGGTAATGTAGGCTATGGATGTTTACAAGGAAGGACAATGCAACAAGTCCTCCAAACCATACGGTCGTTTATTCCTACCCTCTGATACGAGCCATAGGAGCGTTTCATAAATTAGTGCCCATAGCGGTGGCAGGAAATACGACCCACAGGAGCATTTTCCATCCTCTAAGCGTAACAGTCATGGTTTTAAACAAGTTATAAAAGTTGGGAATCGGTCGCAGTTTGGTTAGATTTAGGCATCAAAAACTACTTGGTTAGGTTTAGAAAAAGATCAATGTTTGGGTTGAAATCAGTACATTTGTTACGTTACTTCACTTACGGTTAGGCTCGTAACGTAGAATGTGACAAATAGTTCAGTTTGTTCCCTTAAATAAAAAAAAAAACTTGCTGTTTACTTTTATTTCCAATTGGCACTCTTATACTTCTTCACCTTACTTCCTGCTTTGCTCCCGTCATAATTACTACGGCTTCTAGAGGGGGCCTCCTAACAATAAAACGTAAATATGGATCTCAACTGCTGATTGTACAGTGTGGTTCGTTATGGGGTCGTTTTTCGGGGGAGGACAGTCTCGGAGAATGTGTGGAATAAAAAGTTGATATCTCTGGTTCTGCTGAATCGATTTTGCTCCTTTTTAACTGTCCGTCGTGAGTTCAGCAATGTAATGCAATGTAAGTACTCTCTTAATGGAACGTCCATGTGCACCAACAATGTTCACGTTAAGAAAACCCTATTACAGTGACAGAACTGCTGTCCTCTGTACAAATGAATGATTTTATGTAACTAATTATGCAACTTTTGATTTTATTACAAAGAAGAGGCTGAAAAACAAAAGACCTTCCTAAATCATTTTTGTACAGTCCCTTTGTAAAAACTGGTGTGAACATTTTGCCTTTATAAATATTCAAACTCAAATAGTTAACTAAAACGTCCTGAGTATGATGCAACATTCAAAGATCTAATTGTGGTTGACTAAACTTTGAGTAAAACCTCATAACTCCAAGCTATCAATTTGGTGTCAATCCTTCAGTTGTCATTTATTTGCACTCCATGTTTCCCACATTAGGTGCAATTCAAAGTGCGCTGACAACAACGTCATTTGAGGGGTGAGGACTTTGACACACCAGATCAGAGGAAACCACATCTGTGCTCTTCCACTCAGATATGCCTACTCATAAGCTGTCATGCAGAGGAAGATCTAGAGTGGTTTACTTCAGTGGCATTGCATCCTGTGCAGAGCGCGAGTGATCCAGGAGATCTGAAAGATAATTTTGTCCTTTAGTAGATAGCCTACTTTGGTGACCAGATTGTCTTTGCAGCTTCGCCTCATTAGCCCTCTCATGGCCTGCATGAACAATCAAGGTTGGGCTGCTGAAATATTGATTAGCTCTATAGTGTGCAGAGCTATATATATTTTTTTTTTGGTATGGGGCTTTTTGATGCATAATGACTATTTGTTGAATATAGTTATTTGTCTTCGGTGGCTGTTTACTCCCGAGGGAAAACAATGCTTTCCCTTCAAAGTCTTGCTGGCACATGCAGAGAGGATACACTGATCGCATAATGCTTTGGTTGTGTGCACGCTGCAGTCTGTCTTCTGTGTGTGTGTGTGTGCGTGTGCGTGCACACATGTGGAGCCTGTGTAATGTATGTGTGGGTGTGCATGGTGTCCCCTCATATTTTGTGTTGTTTTATATGAGCCATGTGCTGTAACGTTCAAAGAGAATTATATAGTATTGTTTATGGAGGGTGACTCCATAAACAGGGGAGCTTTAATGCTCTGTGAGAGAGGAACCGCACCGCAGAGTTTACTGCCAGCTGGACTTGTGTTACCTGTACAATCCTCTTTAGTCACATTAATATAGCCCCGTACCATGCTCTAAATAGCACTGCAGGGACTTGAAACAGCAAGAAAATGTAGAGAAATCGAGAGAGAAATAGGAAGGTAAGATGGAAGAGGAGTGGGAGAGAAGATAAGAGAGAGGAATTACAAAGTAAGTGAGAGTGGGAGTTCTGTTGCCTATCAAATAGGCAAGTTTAAGAAGCGTTTCCACCTTGGCTGCTAATGCACTCTGTGATTGTCTTGTATGACTCATAGAGTCTAAAGTAGGTTAGTGGGTTATTGCTTAAAGTTAAAGAGCTAATACGCCTCAAAATGTTTTTCTTCATAACTGCAGTAAAAAGAAGTCTGTCGCAAAGTTTGTCTGTGATGATGAAATGTGTCATTAAAAATAAAATGCTATAAGCCCACACGGCAAAAACGTTAGGCTACTTATTTGTTTGTTAGACTGCAGATGGAGATCTTTGATCAGGAGCATTTTATGTCTCTGCTCAGTATAAAGAAGGCATTTAAGAAGGCATAAAGAATTTGCCTTGTATTTTGACAAATGTAGCAGTACACGGCCTCTTAAAATGAAAATGGAGGATCTGACACAAGAGCAGTAAAGCTATTCAGTAGGGAGTGAACGTAAAACATGCATACTGTCATCATATAGCCAAAGTTAAACCACACTTAGTTGTGACACCTGAGCCAACTCCAATCGCTAAATGAAGACAGTAAGACGTGGTTGAAATCCCCAAAAGCTAGTAAGTGATCCATTAATAAAATTCCATGCTCAAACACATCTGCAGTTATTACCCAACAAGACAAAGAGCCATGCTTTCAGCTTTTTCTTTCTTTCATAGCCTATATATATATATATATATATATATATATACTACTGGTCAAAAGTTTTAGAACACCCCACTTTTTCCAGGTTTTTATTGAAATTCATGCAGTTCAATGTCTTATTGTACTCTGAAATGAAAGAATAGAACAAATGAACAATTTAAGTTAAAAAAGAAATCATGGAATCAATTTATAAACCAAAAATGGCACTTGTAGGTTGCTTTGCTTTCACTTTTCTGTCCAGTTCATCCAAAACCAGCTCAATGGGGTTTAAGTCTGGTGACTGTGCTGGCCACTCCATGTTTTTAAGCTTACCATCTTGTTCTTTTTTGCTAAGGTAGTTCTGGCATAGCTTGGACTTATGTTTTGGGTCATTATCTTGCTGTAGGATGAACCCCTGACCAACCAGGCACATACCAGAGGGTACTGCATGGCGCTGCAAAATGCTGTGGTAGCTGTTTTGGTTCAGGGTGCCTTTCACTCTGTACAAATCACCGACCCTGGATCCAGCAAAACAGCCCCAGACCATCATGCTTCCTCCTCCATGTTTGACAGTTGATGTCACACACTGAGGAACCATCCTTTCGCCTACTCGACGGCGTACAAAAATCCTGCGTGATGAACCGAAGATTTCAAATTTTGATTCATCAGACCATAACCCCTTCTTCCAGTCTTCAGTAGTCCATTGACGATGTTTCTTGGCCCAGGCAAGCCTCTTTTTCTTATTCTGACGTCTTAGCAATGGCTTTCTTGCTGCAACTCGACCTATCAAACAGCTGCAGCTCAAAGTCTTCTCTTTACAGTTGAGACTGAGACTTGCTTATTACGACCACTATTAAGCTGTGCTTGAAGCTGTTGTCCTGTGAGCCGCCTATCACGCAAGCTGTTGACTCTCAGAAACTTGTCTTCTGATTCTGTTGTGACGTCTTCCTTTCATAGTTTCCCCAGTTTCTAAGTGCCTTTTGATGGTGAAGAATACTGTACTCACTGACACCTTGACTTTCTTCGCAATTTCTCTGTAGGAAAGACCAACATTCTTAAGTGTTATGATGGTCTGTCTCTCTTCCATTGTTAATTGCCTTTTTCCCACCATTTTTATAGCAACACACTACTTTCTGCACTAGAGGAAAAGTTGGGGGCTCACCAAAGTCGGTAGGATAAATAAATGTAGCTACAAAAACGTGTGCCAATATATCAAGTAGGCCTACATGTTAGCATACTAGCATGGCTAAAAATATGAACAGAACTTTTGAGTTGACTTTTCAGGCTACATCTACACTAGGCCTACTACGTTTTCATTTTCAAGCAGCGTTTTAAAACTAAAAGGATCTCTGTGCACACAAGAGTTTTAGCTCCAGTAGCAGAACTAATCTCAGCCATTAACATGTCTGACAAAATGCATTTTTGGTTCACATGACCATTCGCAACATTGGGCATGCACATGCTGATGTAAACAGGAAGCAGATTGTCTGACATTACTCATTACTCAAAAATCATGGATGTAGGCTATATGTTAAAATGCTTTGGAGAAAGAACAACAATGGCAAAAAGCAGGGATTTATTTTCTTGGACTGACAACAAGGTGGAACTATTACAGAAAGGTTTTCAAACCAAAATGGGGGCAGCAGTGCCTCAGTGACTGCCTCACACTTGTTAGCTCTAAATAACTGTGTGATAGAGCAAATCTGTCGTGGAGCAGCTGTGAGAAGTGTTACTTTAATACTCTTACATAAACATTGATCTAATGTTCACAATTTAGCTAAATATTCATCTTCCATGCAGTGTTACTGCCTCTGTCTATATAAATGTTCCATCATAAGGTTGTTAAGTAAGCCATTTTGGCTAGTTAAAGTCTTCCCAATAGATGTCCCATCGATCTATGGATTATTACAGGCACTTATTGTTACAAACTTTCTTTCAGCTGCATCAACCTCACACATCAGATGCAGCTCATCTGCATGCTGGTGCCTTTCTTTTTTCAATGCACATGGACGATGCCATAGATATATATATCTATGGGACGATGCAAGGGGAGAGAAAAAGGGGGAGACATAACTTCACATGAGTGATATGCAGACTTCTGCCATTCCCTCCCTCCATGCTTCTCTTAACTCCTCCACCTCCATCTGTTCATCCAAAGCACGGCACAATCTGGCGCGCTGCAACCATCAGGTGTGCGCGCACACACCGCCCCCCAGCCCTTCGTTACCTCACGCACTAACTTTTAGCTCCTGTCTGTCTTCGAAATAAGGAAATAAGGTATTCGGAGAAACATCCTAAAGACACAAGCCACTAATTCTTTCCAACGATTCTCCCACTACCAGACAGAGGCAGGGGCCAAACTTAACGCAACTCCCCTTTTATTCAGGCCTGATGTGTGAATCTTTATGTGCGCTGCTCCTGACCTCCCCTGAATTACGCTCCAGAATGCCAGTGATGGAAACGGCTCTAGACAAAAGCAGATGAGACTCAAAAGCAGTGAAAGGAAGAATGAGAGGGGAGGTGGGAGGAGTTTGGAGTGAAAACGGGCCTGTGAGCTTTTAAATCATCATTGGAAAGTCATTAGAAAGCTGGCGGGGCCGGGCGGAGACGGCCGCACAGATTGCGCGCTCCCGAGCACAATACCGGTAATGAAGTGGAAGCTAAGAGGGAGTGTCCCAGGACAGATTTCTTTGCACTGGTTACTCCACTGGCCCTAAAGCTTCCCCACAATCTGTATGTGGGGTGTAAAAAGCTGCATTCATGAGATGTTAACCGCTTTGTTTGTCGGAAGGAATTTATTCAAAGTGTTGCAGCTATCAGCGACAGATGGGCTGGAAGGTGATGGATCGGAGCAGAAGTTAACTAAAGGAAAAAGAGATGGAGAAAAGAGAATAAATGTTTAATGTAACTGGACGTTATCAATCTGGTGGCGTTCTTGTGCCAGTCCATGCCTGCTGCTCCATTCAGATCTGGCTCACGGCAGTTCACTGCCTGTTGCAGCATTACAGGCATACACTATTGGTCCCCTGTTGGGCAATCAGAATGCAAAGTAGTCTACCAGCATGTCTATTTATTCTAGTATTATCAATTATGTTATTTTCCTTCAAACGAGCATATTTACACTGCAGTTTATTACGTTTTTCTTTTGGCGGAAGGTAGCCTAGTCTGACTTTTTGAGAGAGCAGGGGAAAGTCTTTCATTTTTCTCTTGTCCAAAATTCCATTAAGATATAGTAAGGTTTACATTGGAGTACACTATTAAACAATTATAGTGCAACTGTTGGTCATATCATTGTTATGTGGGCATGTTGTTGGGAGGGGTCAGTCAAGAGAAAGGTTCAAAGACTAATTAGGGCTGCATCTAACAATTATTTTATTATCATTGATTAATCAAATATTTTCTCCATTCATCGATTAATCATATTGCCCATAAAATCTAAGAAAATAGTGAAAAATGCTCATCAGAACTCCCAACATCTTCAGACGCATCAACTCTTCACACTGGAGAAGCTGGAATCAGCTAAAGAATTAACATCCAGAATAATGGATCAGCTAATCGATTAATTGTTTCAGATCTACAAAATGTTAATAACCCACGAGGAAAGTGAAACATAAGGTTCAACCACCTTCACCACCTTAATAGCTTTCATAAAGAAACTTTAAGAAACAACTTGTATTGTCACTTTTAGTTTATAAGAAATAACACTATGTACAATATATTATTTCACGTGGACATTTCACTGTGAAATGACCTCAACACAAGTGCCGACTCATGGTTTTAGCCAACAACCTTTATTTTTCACTTTGTAAGGGCCACACAAAGGGGCCTAATTAACCTGCACACCACTTTATCATGCGTTCAATTTTCGATAAGAGTTTAGGAAAAATACAGGTTGAATAGTCTCATTAACCCTCTGTAAGTGAAGTGCGATCCTCTCTTTAAGACCTCTTTACAGGGGCCGTGACACAAGTTTCTTAAGTGTTGCACTCTGGAGCTGATGGGCGCATTCACCCCTAATCATTTTCATCAATAGTGTAGAGGATGAGGCCAGACTAGCCCTTGAGTGCGGTTCTCCGGTGGAGAGGCGATAATTGGATAATTAGTGCAGGGAACCAATTAGGACTCTGTGCTTGTGATGGCACGCGAGTTAAGCAAAGGTTAGCTGAGAGGGGAAAGGGAGGTTCAATCCCTGATCGATTATTTTAGACACCCCCCTCCCCACACACACGCATACATACATACATACATCTCTCCTTTCTCCCCCTCCTGCTCTCCCCCACACTTTCTCCTTCCACCGCTTATCTGATGGACAAAAGACACCAAATCGCCTATTTCCATCTCAATGAGTTAAGCCCCAACGAGAGGCATAGGGATCGGGCGAGCAGCTTCAGACCCCAAATACCCGACGATCAATAGAGCAAATGGGACCACAATGCTTAAGAAAAGAAAGAAAGTAGGAGAGGGTGCGAGGGGGGGGGCTCCTCTAAAGACATATTTATATAGCCTACGTTAAAGAAAATGCTAATATGCCTCATGAAGAATAGAGGGGCTTTCGGAGACTCTCTAATTCTGCTATTGTTGAACTCGCGTGCAGACGGGCGAGCTCGACACGGTGGTCACGTGAGAGAATGATGTTTTTTTTTTAGATGTGTATGTCCTTTAAATGGCAGCTTTGCTTTCATTGTAAGGACAAAAGTCTCACTGTCCGTCCAATGCACGCGCACATGCACGTGCAGGGAGTTTAATCCGCGAGGCGAGACTCAACATATAGGCTGATTTGCTTTTGATTGCTCTGTCTTTCTGTTTGTGTGTGTGAGAGAATGCTGAGCGGTATTAGAGCCCTGTGTACTCTAAACACAGAAAGAAATGAGAGTAAACACGACGGTTCTCACACGGCGGAATAGAAAACCGCCCCGCAGTGAGCACATTATTATTACTGTGGTTCAATAGAATGGGACAGAATGGGCTCTTCACAAAGCTTGAGAGTGAAAGAGGGATCTTTTGGATCAGACTTAATGCTGCTGCTGCTGACACAAATTCATCAGTTACCTTATCTTTATATGATCACTGCTTTACACCTTTTATACATAATTTACTAATGCTTTATGTATCAGTTATAATAACCTTTAGGAACACATTCAGTGTTATCAGGCTGTGAAAAATGCCTTTGACTGGTAAGTATCCTCTATTTCGTAATAATGCAGTTATAAATATTGTCAATGCATCAATAAAAGCGCTGTAAGTTGTTTATAAATGTATTTTGTCTGCAATGTAATACCTTTCGGGTTGCAGAGGATCTGAACAAAAACTGCATATATATTAACAACTTATTAAGGGACTGTATGGAAATTAAAAAAATAGAAAGGTCCTCCCCAGGGTTATTAATGTTTTCTTTGAACTCTCCGCTTGACTTAGAACTGTAACACCCTCCCACAACATGTCAAAATAACAGTAGTAACAACTTGTTTAATCATACCTCAATTTAAAGCTTAATGTCTTAATAGAACTTGTAATGTGCAACACCAATGTATATATTAATGAAAACCTGATACAGAGACACAACTGCTGTCTTCTGCATGTGGCAAAGTGGAACATTATGAGTCATATACTGCAAGTGCAAACTGTCTTTTTGATTTTGCAAAGGAAAGCTGGAACAAAATGTAAACTTGGGAGGAGAGGAAAAAGATGCTTATCTGCTCTGATGCATCATAGCTGATCTATAAAGCTATATGATTTAGTAATAATTATTAACCCCATTAGACACAACTTATAAACTCTTTATAAAGGTGCCTGATTGCAAAGTGTTACCAATGTTTATATAACACCCCTATAAGGGCTGATAATTTTGCTCTGATGTCATTAATTAATCACAGAACGATGTCTCCTTATCCTTAAGGACAGGCCTGACTGTGTCTAACTAGGCAAGCTGCTTGACTAGATGTTATCCATTCAGGTGTCTTCTATTTGACTTTCTGTGGCAGATGGGTTCTTTATAGAACATGCCAACTGATATTAGCTTCTACTGCAAGGCAAGTGTTGCCCCTGAAAAGCTGTGTGTGTGTGTGTGTGTGTGAGAGAGAGAGAGAGAGAGAGAGAGAGAGAGAGAGGGGAGGGGAGGGAGGGGTGAGACAGGAAGAGAGGGAAAGAGTGAAAGAGAGACTGATTCCAATGGGAAGAATAAGAAAATCTCTTAAAGAGCCGTGACGGGCCCCGGTCGCTCTCTAAATGTATTTTAATAGGAGGGACCCTCATGTCCAGGGCAATTCATCTCCCATCTCCCTGTAATGAAAGGAGTAACGGCCGGACTGGGGCAGGTCTGGGGAAGGGTGGGGGGGGGGGATGGGGATGGAGGGATGGTACAAAGGCTGTATGTGGCTTTGCCTCATTATGCTGCAGTTAGACGGAGGGCTGCATGGAGGCAGCGGGGGTTAGGGTCCCCACAGACCAGCTCAGGGGCCACAATACAGGCATGGACGGCTGCAAAGGGAGACCCTGCCATGCCATTATGCCGCCGCTACTAACGAGGGCTTCATACGCCTTTGATATAATCTCACTATTGAAATCCAGATAAATCCCCCCTGCGTTTACAGCCAAATCCCATTTGTAACGGGTTTGTGGAAGACTGTGTGAGTGCGTGACCGCTGTGTGTGTGTGTGTGTGTGTGTGTGTGTGTGTGTGTGTGTGTGTGTGTGTGTGTGTGTGTGTGTGTGTGTGTGTGTGTGTGTGTGTGTGTGTGTGTGTGTGTGTGTGTGTGTGTGTTTCGTCTTCACCTGCGTCTCTCTGCTCTGTTCTGGCAGGCGAGGCCAAGCAGAGTCGCATGTTAAACCGGGCCGGTACACCGGCTCTAATTAAAAAATCCCCTCTCTCGCGCACAAGACATCTCGTGAGCCGATCTGAGCTGAGACCGAATTAGAATAAAATCAATGTTTGAGAGGCTATAGTCCTCTTAGATATGATCTGATAGGCAAACAATTGGAGTACAACACACTAGGGAATGAATAATAGAAGACAGAGCAAATGTATTAATGAGAATAAAATGAGCAATAAAATTATGCTATTACCACCAGTTACACCACATTCTTTTGAATCCCCGGCCTAGCCAGTATTAAGCATGTTAAGCTGTCTCAGCATTATGGGTCTATCAGAAGTGCATTACATGAAATCTTATCCGCCTGGGTGACTGGATCAGGGCACTCTGATGTTGGAGGAAAGGACAAATCACGTCATATTCTTATCTTGCATGCATGAAGTTATTCTCCTATCAGAGGTGGAGAGGTCACTGGGACATCTCCACCTGCCAGTGACTGCTTTGACTCCAGTGGGTTACACAGGACACGTGCGTGGCTATCCAACAGTGTTTAAGCGTAAATCTCTTTATACTAAAAGTACGCCTATGGTAGGCTATAGCATCCTGAACAGACTCTCCTATTCAAATGCTTTGTCCTCTAGCTCAGGGACACTGCGCATCTCTGTTCTCCCCCCATGTGTCGGTGCGCAGACTCATTTAACAGCCCGAGGAACATAAACAAGCAACGGAAACTATAGCTGTATTAAATCAAGCCCCGCGTTTAGCCCACATATTGGGTGCCAAGTTTCTCCGCACAGTCCAGGAATCTCTAAACAGGGTTTAGAGGTCTTTCAGAAGTCCCTCTTTCCCCCCATCTCAAAGCCCGGATTGGCCACAGTGCGGCTCATTTGCATGGCTCGCCGTATAAACCCTCCTGCAGACACTGCAGCCCTCTTGCGCTGAAAGAGCAGCACACCTCCAGTAGAGAGAGAGAGAGAGAGAGAGAGAGAGGGAGAGAGAGCGGAGCGCATCCAGAGTGCGCATTGAAAGACATATGGAATATTTATTACTGGCTTTATAAAAAGAATAAACAACCCCGGAGAGTCGAGGAGAGCGGGGAAGGAATAGCTTTTTGTAGGTTCGTTTTGTTTTAACTTTAAATCGGACTTAGTGCGGGCAGTTTGCTGAATTTCAGATTATTTCGGATTGAAGGTGTCAAGATGGGAGAAATAGGGTGGAACGGGCTGTTGGTGCTAGCGTGCGTCTCTTGGGCAAGCCTGGCTGCTGTCACACAAGGAAAGACGGTGAAATATCAGACATTCGAGGAAGACGCACCAGGGACAGTGATTGGAAACTTGGCCAAGGACATCTCCTCCACTGCCTCTTCCTCGGGGGGCTCCAGGACCAATTTCAGGATGATGAAACAGTTCAACTCCTCTTTCATCCGGCTGAGGGAGAGCGACGGGCAGCTGACCATCGGAGAGAGGATAGACAGGGAGCGGACCTGCAAACACATGCTGCAATGCCTCATCGCTTTTGACGTGGTCAGCTTCTCCAAAGAGCAGTTCAAACTCATCCACGTCGAGGTGGAGGTCAAGGACATCAACGACAACTCCCCCGAGTTCCCCCGGAAAGAGTCGAGTCTGGAGATCTCCGAGAACACAGCGGTGGGCACGCGGATACCGCTGGACTTTGCCGTGGATGAGGATGTTGGGGCGAACTACATCCAAAGCTACCAGATCTCCGTCAACAGCCACTTTTCAATCGACGTGCTCAGCAGGGCCGACGGGGTTAAATATGCGGAGCTGGTGCTCATGAAGGAGCTGGACCGGGAGACGCAGGCTTCTTACGCGCTGGAGCTGGTCGCTATGGACGGTGGCAACCCGTCCCGCACCGGAACAACGCGCATCAACGTCAAGGTGAAAGACTATAACGACAACAGCCCGGTGTTCGACAGGAACAGCTTCTCCGTGGACCTGCCCGAGGACGCACCGGTGGGCTTTCTCTTGCTGGACCTGAACGCGGAGGATCCAGACGAGGGGCTGAACGGCGAGGTGGTGTACGGCTTCGGTAACCAGGTGCCCACAGAAATACGGCAACTCTTCAGAGTGGACAGGAAGACCGGACGGCTCACCGTCGAGAGCGCGATTGACTTTGAAAGTAAGAACACGTACGAGTTTGACGTTCAGGCAACCGACCTGGGTCCGAACCCGAGCCCGGCCATCTGCAAAATTGTAGTGCAGGTGCAGGATGTTAACGACAACGCACCGGAGATCTCCATCACTCCTATGACGTCCATAACGGCGGGGATAGCGTACATTACCGAGGCGGCGGCCAGAGAGAGTTTCGTGGCTCTGGTCAGCACCTCGGACAGAGACTCCGGCGCTAACGGGCAGGTGCACTGCACGCTCTACGGACACGACCACTTTAGACTGCAGCAGGCGTACGAGGACAGCTTCATGATTGTGAGTACCAGCCCGTTAGACCGGGAGAAAATCCCCGAATATAACCTCACAGTAGTGGCGGAGGATCTGGGCTCCCCTCCCTTCAGGACCATCACTCAGTACACAATCAGACTGACTGACGAGAACGACAACGCTCCGGTGTTCAGTAAACCGGTGTATGAAGTGGCCGTGGTGGAGAACAACGCACCTGGCGCATACATCACCACTGTGGTGGCGCGGGACATGGACATGGGGTCAAACGGGAAGGTCAGCTACAAACTGGCAGACACATATTTCATGGGCTCCCCCATTTCCACCTTCGTGTCGCTGGACCCCGCCAGCGGGTCGCTTTACGCGCTCCGGAGCTTCAACTACGAGATGATGAAACAGCTGGAGCTCCGTATCACGGCCAGCGACGGCGGCTCCCCGCCTCTGTCCGGCAGCGCTAACGTCTACGTGAGGATAGTGGACCAGAATGATAACACACCGGTCATCACTCAGCCGCCTCTCAATAACGGCTCCGCTGAAGTCCTCCTGCCCCGGGACGCACCGAGCGGCTACGTCATCACCCGGGTGGAAGCGCGGGATGCGGACGAGGGCGTGAACGCAGAGGTGTCCTACGGGCTGGCCACCGGTGAGCCCTCCGTGTTCTCTGTTAACAAAGCCACGGGGGAGATCTACCTCAACCAGGTGCTCAGCCATGACGTGGACGAAACTCTGAGCGTGACCGTGACGGTGAGCGACAACGGGAGGCCCGCGCTCACCTCCACCGCCACGCTCCACTTCCTCATCATCGCGGGCTCCCCGCCGAGCGACAGGACAGTGTACCAGTCGGGCGGCGGGGACGAGGTGCACGCGCAGTGGGACCTGTCCGTGGTGATTATCGTTGTCCTCGCGGGGAGCTGCACGCTCCTGCTGCTCGCCATCATCCTCATCGCCACCACCTGCAACCGGCGCAAGCGGGACAAAAGCGGAGAAGACAGCGACTCGTACGGGGAGAAGGGCACGCTCGAGCGGGGCAGGAACCACGTGGGGGACAACCCGCTTCTGCCACTCCACGGGGCCGGGGGAGGAGCGGGCTTTGAGGGACACTCCTATAGCAGCCAGCCCGGTGGGTTCACCTCGGCTCACCCCGGGGGCAGCGACATGTGCTCGGCCTCAGAGGACGGCAGCGAAGTGCCCTGTGTGTATGACTCAGACAGCAACAGTAAGCCTAGAGGGAACAAACACGAGGTGAGATGCACCTTCGGTTGGGGAGGGGAGGTGTAGGGGAGGCACACAACAATGAGTAATCTGCAATGTGTTCATCCAGCAGATACTGACCTCTGTTTGCTTTCTCTTCTCTCCTCCTGCAGGGCTACTCCACTCTGCCCGGCTATGGGAACGCCAAAGAGGCTGTGAGGCCCATCACTATCTGGAAGGGGAACTCTTACACCACCATCTCTGCCAGGGACCCGGCCTTCAGTGGCAAAGACAGTGGCAAGGGAGACAGTGACTTCAATGACAGTGACAGTGATGTCAGTGGGGACACTGGCCTGAAGAAAGATGGGGCAGTGGTTCCTCCCATGGGTGGCCAAAATGGTAAGAACAGTGGCTAATTCGAATGGCTATATAAAAAAATGATGTCAAATAGCTGTCATGCTTTGGTTCTCAATCTAACTCTCTTGTCTCCCTCTCTTCTAGCTCTGTGGGCTTGCACCAGTGAATGTAAGGTCCTGGGTCACTCAGATCGCTGCTGGAGCCCCTCGGCAGTAAGAGCCAACGCAGCGCCCTCTCCAGCCCCCACCCTCTCCTCTTTCAGCAGCCTCTCCAAGACAGCCTCCCTGCCCCGGGACCCCCACCGCCGGGACAACTACTACCAGGCGCACATCCCCAAAACCGTGGGTCTACAGAGCGTGTACGAGAAGGTGCTGCACAAAGAGTACGACTACGTTCTGGTCACCCCATCCAGGCCTGTGCGGGTGCAGGAGATCAGTGATATAACCATCCCTGTTTACACCCCCACCCCAACACACTGCCCCAACAATGACGTCTAAAACAGACATTGCACAAACACAAACACACACACACACACACACACACACACACACACACACACACCACACACACAAATCTAAGCTCACTCTCAAAGAAATGTATAGTGTATTCAAAGTTTTAATTTATGATCCATTGACAATGAGAATACTGTAACGTTTTGAAGTTATTCGTTGCTGTGGAGAGTGCATATATAAGTTTATATCCTAATATTCGTGTGTTTCTGTTTTATTGTAAAAGCCACATTTAATGGCCATTCAATCAATCAATTGATACATTTTGTTTTGTTGACATGAAGTGTATCATATGCAAGTTTTGTACATGCAGAGATTTTATTTTTTTATAAAAGTAATAATTAAGCAAAGATATGTACATATAAATTGTAATTATTGATCTTTAAGCACGACTATTTAAAATGGCCCCAGAAACTGTGCTGTTGGATGGCCGGTGACCCACAATGTATCAAGTTGATAACGATGTATGATGTTATTTGAATGCAATAATAAGTAATTGTACAGAATGTTTTTTTTATCATCACAATATTCTGAGAGAAAATAAACTTTGAAATAATGTTCTGAACATGGTGAGCAGGGTGTTTGTGAATGCCTTGCATGAACATCGGTCAGGCCAGTCACTATAAAGCCAACAGGCGTCGCTGTTATTGCAGTAGTGAGCCTCTGTCCTTGCATCCCACCGACGAAGGTCAGTCTAGTTTTTTTCTTTTGTGAATACGATTTTGCTGGTGAGATGCCAGAGCAATGCCAAGGTTTTCTAGCAAATCACTCTCACAGCTCATGCATATCCAAGCGAACACCTTCAGAGTTATTCTTTCTCATTTACATGGACGGCATAACTGCATTTTACTGGCGAAGACCTTCCGTTACATAAATCATTACCACCTTAAATGCGCGCATAAAAGACATGTTCATAATGAGGTTGACTATGCGTAAAGGTGCATTTACTGTTCGTGTCCAAACCAAGCTCACATGTATAAAAGAAAGTCTAACAGCCTGTTTGATGGGCATCAAAACACAGATTTTTGTTGTTGTTGTCAAAGAACAAGAAGTCCTTGTGAGCAAATCCTCCTGCTATCCTGTCAGGATGTTTTTTTGTCTATCTGCCAAATGCGCACGCTGCGCCCCTTACATAATCTCCCCATTATCATTCGTGGCTTCAGGGCATTTTTTTTATAACAGCAACGCAGTTCTGGACTCGGATAAAAAAGATATGTTTAAAAGAAGGCCCACGTCTGTCCAGCAAGCTGCTTTTGCACACTGTCATACAAATATACTGTCTCCCAGCTAGAGAAAACACGCGACATTCCGCCAGTCACCTCTGACCTGCAGCAGTCTGTGGAGGCATTGAGAGAGAGGGAGAGAGAGAGAGAGAGAGAGAGAGAGAGAGAGAGAGAGAGAGAGAGAGAAGTTAGTAGTGGACTGGGGTTCCCTCAGGTGTTTGGCTCCAGTCATGGCCGGGAACTCAGAGAAAGTACCGATCGCCTCGGCGGGACCAGAGGACCTGCATAACTTCATGCCCCCGGTGAGTTTTCACACAAACCAGTACAGCTCAGTGTGCTGGGATTATTATATATAATAACGGGTAGCCTACTGTAGATACATCTGTGTGGGGGCCAGCCAGGGGCCAAAGTGTTAGGTTATTGACCTTATGCTGGACAGTTGACCAAAAAACCTACTTGTAGTCAGATAAAACTAATGGTAATTGGGTTGGCAGAAGTTGCTTGCTTTAAGCATGTTATTTTTGATGTCGTGTTTACGGACATGTTGTCATTTCCTTGGATTGTTTGTTTTACGGTAGGCCTACTCCGCGGTGGCCGTGAAGCCCGCCGCCACCGGCCGCCTCCTGAAGGCCGGGATCGCGGTGCTCATCGCCGGGGCCCTCCTACTGCTCCTGGGGGCAGTCGGAGCGTTCTACTTCTGGAACAACAATGAAAAACACGTACGTCTAATATGTTGTTGTTGCTTTTACTTACACTGTTACATTTGTTTTATAAATGAGTGTACGGAAATTATTAGGGAGGGGGGGGGGGGGATAGGTGGGGTTGTCTCTGTCAGCTTTTATTGACATACTGTATACACATTAGTGGTGACACACATTAGAAATGATTACAACGAAGATATTCAAAGACAACAATAATAACCTTGTGAAAGGCTTTTCTTATTTTTTTTTTACAAAGTGAAAAATAAGGTGCAGCCTGCTCGCCACCACAATAACCTTCCTAGCCTACAGTCCCTGAGGAATTTCAATCAAAAGTCAAATCAAATGCACTCTGAACTGCTGAATAATTCTTTTTCACTCTACTTTCAAAACGTTTCTACAATGAGTGGTACTACCCGAATGTAAACATACTCGTACCCTGTGAAAATAATGTCACTTGATTGAAGAAATTCTTGATATTCTTGAAACAAGTGAAATTAAGTTGCCAGTGGAAACATTTTTAACTTGTTTGAATTAAAAGGAGACTCGAGAGTAAAGTCGTTTTTCCAAAATGGCTTTTTTTTTTTTTGCAGAGTAGGCAAACAGTAAAATGTAAGTTAAACACTCCAGTTCCATGGTGCAGTCAGCTTGGTGAATGGAGGCGTTGTGTGTGTGTGTGTGTGTGTGTGTGTGTGTGTGTGTGTGTGTGGTGTGTGGTGTGTGGTGTGTGTAGAGGATCCTGGCAGGGTGGAGAGGGGTGGTGGGGGCCCTCTTTGGTCCGGCTGATGCTCCAGGGGCAAGAGGTGGAAGACATGAGAGGGAAAATGTAGCTGTCTGAGTGTTTTTCTTCCACTATGAAGTTAGAAAAAAAATGCTATTAAGACATGATAAAACCCCTCTGTAGAAGGGTCACTATCACCCAGAGCTTTACAGATTTGTTCCTCTCACCAAGTTTGAATGAATGAATGTGTGTGTGTGTGTGTGTGTGTGTCTGAAAGAGAATCCAGAAATGAAAAGGTTTACGTGTGAGGAAAAGTCTTAAGATTGCAGAGGGAGGGTTAGGAAGAGTGTTGAAAGAGAGGGGGCTGGGGGTGGGGTGACTCTCAGGACTCTCATACCTTACATGCCAGTCTGAAACCTAGTGTGTGTTTGTGTGTGTGTGTGTGTGTGTGTGTGTGTGTGTGTGTAGGTCTACAATGTCCATTACAGCATGAGCATCAATGGCAAAGTGGAGGAGGGTACAATGGAGATTGACACGGCGAATAACATGGAGAGATTCAGCACCGGCAGCGGGGCGGATGAGGCCGTGGAGGTCCACGACTTTGAGATTGTAAGTTGGATCTAAAAGAATCTAAAATATCAGGAGGTTGTAGTGCAGAAAACCAGACTCATCAACACACTGATCATCGCTAACCGAGCAATTAGGAGCAAGTCAATCAGATTGGTTGAAGCTAAACGTGTGGAGGGATTGGATCACTGCAGCAAACAGACACGTTGTCTCCCTTTGGGCCAATCTGTGTCAACATGCATCTTCTCTCCAATTTCCATTAAATGCGGACTGGTGTTTTTTGACCTTTAATTAAAGTACCCCAACCAGGCCAATCAGACTAGTGAAGCAGCAGTTTTGGCCTTTTAATTATTAAAATGTTGACCTTTAATCATAGTGTCCCTGTGAGTGTAATGCTTTTTAAGCTAGAACATAATGTCAAAATCAGCTGTGATATTACGTTTGATGTCTATAGTGCCAGACTCCTGCAGAGTGCTGGGAATGACACAACTGGAGGTGTAATGAGTTCTAATTTCCAGATATTTGCTTGTGCCCTCTCCTTCCTGACCTCTCCAGGGGATCACAGGGATCCGGTTTTCAGGAGGAGAGAAGTGCTACATCAAGACCCAAGCGAAGGCTCGTCTGCCTGATGTGGAGGCTCTCAACAAGGACTCGATGACATTCGACCTGGTGGGTTGGTCCTGTCTGTCTTGTATGTCCTGAGAAAACATGTTTTCTCCACGCAGTAAGACGCTTTTAACGTTGTAATATTAACATTATACAGTCAGTGGTTTTTCAGGGAATTTATCAATAGGCCATTTCCACCGCAGGAGCTTAACAAACTGTAAGGCTTTGGTACTAAGTTCTTCCTTGTGTTTCCAATATGTTTTACAAACGGGACCTAGTTTTTGTAATCCACTCTGCTGCGCACATTGTGATCCTTTATTAACTTATTTTCAGATCATAGTGATCACAACATAAACATAAACACCAACACCATCTGCATGTGGTAAATCATTGGTTCCGGAGTTCAATGTTAAAATACGAAAGGACACTGATCATTAATCAACCAGCATTATTCAAATTAAGACTGACACTTTGGCACCACTATCTAATAAGGAATACTTTTTAAACGAGCTATATATTTGTTACCAAATAATGTATTTCTTATAGACAAGTAACAAGAGATTAAAAGCATAACATACTTTGTCTTTTTCATCGTGGCTCTAAAGCCCGAGACACACCAGGCCGATTATCGGCCGTCGGACAGTCTGGCGAGGTCAGCGACTCGAGTCTGTTCGGTGCGGTGCCGTCGTCTCTCCGAGGGGCCGTCGGTCTTCATTTTGGCCGATTTGACATGTTGAATCGGAAGGCGGGCACTGCCGGCAGTCGGACTCGAATGACCAATCTGATTGGTAGAGTGCTAACCTGGAAACGACGAGTGGGATGAGGTGACTAGAGTCTCTCAAAATCTGACGAAAATCTTTTAAACTGACCTTTGTTGATCTGAAATGAAGACAGATTCAGAAACTGCACGGCCCATTTCTCACTTAAAATGTTTTCAGAAACATGTTTCGGTGAACTATTTTAGTACAATATGAGATCGTATTCTGAACGAGCCGCCATGACAGTCTGTCTTTGAATTTCCGGAGAAACCAGACCCACGTGACGCGTTTGTCCAATCAGCTGCCGGTTTTCATTTTTGGGCGACATTACAGATTAGCGCCGCCTGCTGTTATGCAGACGTATTACGTCTCGTCGCTTTGCTGTGTTCCGAGGCATTTTTTTGACCAACTCGGGGATACTAATCAGCCCAACTGCCTTTTCTGCCGAGGGTCGGCCGTCTGGTCGGTGTACCTGGGCCTTAAAGGATGGCAATGTCTGTTGGTTCTCCTCTTTGGTCTGAAAAAGAAATAAATAGATTGACATGAAATTATGTTGAGACATTTTTTGCTCCCCAGAGGATGAATCATACGGACTTTGTTGATCCCCCAGACCTTTTTCCCTCTGGCACCACAAGCGTGTAATTTTTCTTTTTTTTTTTTACTTATCCAGGGAAATACCTCAACATCTACTAGATGGATTGGCACAAAATATGGTACACACATTCATGTCAGGATTGTTGATTTGAAGAAGGCCTAGGGGCCAAAACGTCATCAGAATAAATAGAGACATGCAAATGGTGCCAGAGTGTGCAACACCTTTTTTCATACATTCAAGTCTACTTTCAGTGATCAGCCCCTCACGACAGCCCTTGGTGTGCGTTACTTTTTTATATTACACACATCACGTCACACACAGGATGAATTGCAATCACGTAAGTGATCCCTAAACTTTTCCGTTAGCGCCATCATCAAGCCTAAATTGTAACGTGTCCAATACTTATCTGAACTGAATGAACTTACAGGTTAGCTAACTTTGTGTTTAGTGCTAATACAATAATGCTAACACTCCAATCTAAGATGGTGAACATGGTAATCATTAAACATCAGCATGTTAGCATTTAGCTCAATGCGCTGCTGTGGCTAAGTAGTTATTTTAGCTCTTTGATTAATCAGGAATGGATTGGACAGTTTGATCACTTACCTTCCTTAGAAAGCGCTGCAGAGAATCTCTACTTAAATCCATGTATTACAATAACGGTTCCAACTCCAGATATGATCACCCTTTAACAACTAACTCACTCTCTAATAAACCATCAAATCTGAAGATACAAATGTTAGTAGGTCATTAATAAATGGTCATGAGTTTTCTTCACTTTGTAATAACAAGAGCTAAAAGGACAATAGAAGCCATCATCAAGGGATATTTTCAAACCTGGCAACCCAAACATTGTTTTAAAAAATGGCTTATTACTTAATACATCTTTAATAAGCTCATTTATAAAAGCAGCAGATACAACTTATAAACCCTTTACTCTACAAGTTCCCACTTCTGATATATAGCTAGCGTATGCTGAGGTATTAGCATGAATCACCGAAGCCAATGATAAACCAGAAACACATGGGCGATTTTTATGTGGGTTCCTTCCATCATGTAACAGCTTGGTGGACTCACAAACCCAACAGAGGACTACACTGAATACACGTTGTGTGTGTGTGTGTGTGGTTGGTGTGTGTGTGTGTGTGTGTGTGTGGCTGTCTGATAATTATAATCATTTAGCTCTGCATAAGCCTCACATCCACATAAATCCACATCATCAGAATTGCCCTTATGAATGTGCGCACACACACACACACACACACACACACACACACACACACACACACACACACACACACACATTAATTATCACGCAGGGCTGCTCTTATTGCCTCTCTCTGCCTCATAACAGATCATTTATTTCATGCTTGTGCTTTTGTGTGTGTTTGTGTTATTGGCTCGCTTTGCCTCATAAAGGATCGTTTGGCTCACGTTTGTGTGTGAGCGTGTGTGGAGACAGAGAGATGTTGTAATGGTTGCTGCAGGCTGGTCATTTTGCTATAATTTAGAGTGATGGCAAATATGGGTTAGATAAGTACACACACACACACACACACACACACACACACACACACACACACAGAGAGAGAGAGAGTGGGTCAGATAAACTCTTATCAGTGGAGCAGTGGTAAGGACCCCAGCTTTTATTTGTCCCTCCAGCAAATCATTTCAGCTTGGGAAAAAAAAAAACAGCATTTCTGAAAGGTTGGAGGATAATGTTCCCTAAACATGGCTGTGGCTAGTGCAGTACGCAGCCATCAGGAACAAAATGCCTCTAAGCAAAATCATCCCCTCATCCCCACAGAATTCCCATTTTACCTGCAGGCCGTGGATACAGAGTATATATGTTTACATAGCCTCTTCTCTGGAAAACTCATTAGTTTATCTGCAGAAACCTGCACATTTAGGCCATCCAATCCCTTCTTCCCTTCAGATCTGGATGAATCCTGACATTGTGTATACAGCTACATGTTAGTACAAAGGGAATCTGTCTACTGAAGCCTCAAGGGCTTCCTTTTACTACTTGATTTTATGTTGTTATAAGGAGCATTAACAATATGGCATTAATGCAGATTAGACTCGGACAGGATGCAAATACTGTGGGCTATTTAAAGGGGAAGGCTAGTAAAAAGTGGGATATTACGCCTCCAGCAGCCAGTGACATTCTCAGAGGCTTTGTTGTGATGTTTGTTTGCATTCGCGCTGGGTATCTAGTACTGACTTCTCCTTACCTTCTTCACCCCTGAAGGAGGATGAGGTGATGCCGGCCAAATTTGAGGATGATCTGATCTGGGTGGCGGCTGACGCTCCCCTCTCGGACTCCGCCTTCCTCAGCAACAAGATAAAGGACTTGTGTGGAGACCTGCCAATCTTCTGGCTCCGTCCCACCTACTCAACCAGTAAGCAATCAGACAGCTCGTGGTGAAGATATGAAAATGTAAATCCAAAGAAAACTGAAAGTGAAACACATTTCAAGGCTGTTTTTTTCCACAAAACAAAGAGGATATGGGTCTCTAGAATCTCCATTTAACATTGAAGTTGTTTAAGCCACAGAAAGAAAAACAAGATAAAAAGAAAAGCAGACGTTCTTTTGTTTCTGAGCTACGGAGTGTACAATTTTTTAGCATGCCGTGGGGGGGGTCAAAAGTTCTCAAAACACAATTCTATTCGACTTCATCTGAGGACTTCAACATGCTGCCAGAGAAACGGCTGTGCAATCAGGAGCAGTGCCACATTAGTGCCCCTCCGTTCCTAAGTGTGGTCTGCTGTCAGATACGTGAGACTGCGATGTGTGTGTGCAGGCGGACAGAGGAAGAGGAGGGCTGCCCCCCGCCAGCGCCGCCAGGCAGCCGGGGAGGAGGAGGAAGAGGACGTGGAGGCAGAGTTCAACCCGGAGAACCCCTATCAGGTGAGTCACACAGACCAACTCACACACTTTTCTTCTTCTGTTAAGTTTACATCCCGCTGCAGCGTTCACGACTGTCCGTTCAGATCGGAGGACTACCTGAGAAGGCTCTCGCTGAGGAGCGTTTCTCACAGCTGTGCGGGCAGCAGCAGATGCCGGGGTCACAGCGGAGGGACCCGGATTGTCACTGCAAATCTGAGTGTATGCGTGGCTGTGTTTTCTGTGTGAGCCTGTCCAAAGCTTTCCTTTCAGCTTTGAGGCCCAATGAATAATTCCACAACATCCCCAACCCCCCTCCTCCACCCTGGCCCCGTTGCCCTGCTGAGCACACACAGGCTCCCATACATGGTCTACTCACCCTCCCCTTCCTCCGCCCATTGCCCTCCATCCTCACCCCTTATGTTGGGCCCCATTTTTCCTAATCCCTCTCCCTTCCCTTTCTAAGCATCCCCCAACCCCTTGCTACACACTCCTGACAACCACAGAGGGGGGTAAACAGCAAGCACAACGTTGAAAAAGAAAATATTTGACAACAAAAAAAACCAACATCTGACAACACCCCCCCCCATCCCGCTCGAAATCCATTTTAATTGGTATGAATACGAGCGATTATTCACACACTCTGAAGGCAATACAGATTATAATGACATGAAAATGCAATTGGCTAACACTCGGGGAACTAGAGGGATGAGGTTCAAGGGAAGGGGATAAAGAGACATTTTAGGAAAGGAAGATGGTGGCTTCTTATTGTAATCTTATTACCTGTCAGTCTGAGCAGATTCGTACGAAATGAACAGCATCAGTAACTGTGCCCACACATACAAATGCATGGTACAGAATCTAGGACAGATATGTTCTCACATGTAAAAGGTACGGAGTGGCTGCACGCTGCACAGCTTGTCTTATTAAAAAAACATTTGGATTTAGATCCTTCTGAACTACAGCACAACATGCAGCATGTAGGCTTGTATTTATAGAGCAGATAATCATTCCTTTTCTTTCATTCTCTGATGTAAATAAATGTATAGGGTGCGAGTATTTCAATAGCCGTCAGCTGGTTTAAATAGCACCTATTGTTTGTTTTACTTTTTCATCACTCTAGCGCAAAATCTTTTTTGACTTATTTTATTTTCATGAGTTGCTCTCATTAGAACAATGTACTGTACACACTCTCTCTCTCTCTCGCAAACTTTCATCTAAATGTGCTTCCACCTGCATGGAAGAAGCTATCTCGAAGTGCAATATCACTGAATAAACTTTTTTAAGTAAACATTAAAGTCACCCCTCTTTTTTGTATTGACCTGATGACGCAATATCCTATTTGTAAATACATATTGCTTGTAACTTATCACTGGGTTTATTTGGGAACAGCACCACCCCCCACCCCCCGTCTCGCACACTCAAAGACACTTTTCTTTGAGACGTGTCACATCTGGTTGCTACTCCAAAGAGATGAGCAGAATGAAGTTTCCAGAGTTCTTTAATGTGAGAGTTGCAGCTCTAGAACTCTTTAATGAGACTAAAGACTCTGTAGCCGTCACGCTCCCAGATCTTACCCACGATGCAAAGCGCTTAGCTCCTTTTGATGTCACAGAGCCGCCTTAGGCAGGGGTAGGGGGTAAGGATGGGGGCGGTGTGTTTGTGTGTGTGTCAGGGATAGTAAAGGAGTGTGTGTGTGTGTGTGTGTGTGTGTGTGTGTGTGTGTTATGAAGCTCAGAGTTCCATCCAGAGCCACAAACGGGCGTTTGATCGTCACAAGAGATGAAACGATGTGTGATGAATTTAACACTTAACTCCGTGTGAGAGGCTTGATGATGCGGTTAGGAGGCTGATCCATATTAATGCTCTCTTGCCGCTGCAGGACGCCCCCTCACTGTTAATGCTGCCGCATATACGTGGTTAGAGAACGGGGAAGGTTCCTGCTCTCCCACATCTGACTGTAAGTCACCACTCCACCTCGGGGCTGCATCCTCCCCTGCTGGCCAAACAACTTGGGGCTCTCCGTTTTGATACCAATCGAAACCATGATACGTAAACCACATCCTCAAGCTGTCCGCCATATCTGGACTGCCTGCACTCATATCAGTAACGCCACATTTCATTCCTCCCAGCACATAAATCACAGAGCATGGCTCTCTGTCATAATATATTGCTGTTTTGGCATCAGGTGGATCCCTTCCTAGACTTTCCAACCTGTCCAAAGCAGTTTCCAGAGACAACAAACCCCTAAAACAGGAGACAAGGTTTGTGAGCCAAACAACAAATCTTTTATTTACACTGAAGCTTGAATCACACTGAGGGAACGACCGGTGCGAAGCCACTGACTGAAATGTGGCACACATTCCAGACAATTCAGTTTGCAGAGTATTGCTGTTGACTTTTTACTGAGGGTACAGAAAAAAAGACTGCATGAACCAATGAATGCAATCATAGCTATCATTTAAACATCTCAATTGGGTTCTTATTTTCAACAACTTTAAAGGTTTATACAAGTGATGATAATAGAAAGTCATAAAAGGCTCCCAAATAGAAAGGCTGTGGGCATTTTTTTTTGGAGAAAACCAGCAAAAGCAAAGGAGAAAAAAGAAGAATGATCTGAAAGTTGAATTGGAGGATTTCAGGTCTGTCAAGTCACATATTAATCCAGACTTCCCTTTTGAGTTCATTGGCCTTTAAAAATCAGATATCAATCTGTTCAACAGATTATTCAAATTAACTGACCCCATCAGGTGGTAGGTTATTGCAGAGAGTGGGCTATGAGCGGTTTGGGCGAGTGAAAGTGGGAACCCTAAGGCTCCCTGCACTTAGTGAAAACACCAGAGCAGCAGCACAACTGAAGGGTTGGGAAGAGGAGGAGCTGGGCGGCCACAGAGACGGCTGGGCAACAAGGCGTCCTCTTCCCAGCTGAAGGGTTGGGAAGAGGAAGAGGTGGGCGGCCACGGAGACGGAGATGGCAGAGTAACACGGAGTCCCGCTGGAGTTCAGATGGACCTACAGTACAGGCCAAAAGTTTGGACACACCTTCTCATTCAATGTGTTTCTTTATTTTCATGACTATTTACATTGTAGATTCTCACTGAAGGCATCAAAACTATGAATGAACACATATGGAATTAGGTACTTACCAAAAAAGTGTGAAATAACTGAAAACAAGTCTTATATTTTAGATTCTTCAAAGTAGCCACCCTTTGCTTTTTTGATAACTCCGCAAACCCTTGGTGTTCTCTCAATGAGCTTCATGAGGTAGTCACCTGAAATGGTTTTCACTTCACAGGTGTGCTTTGTCAGGGTTAATTAGTGGAATTTTTTGCCTTATTAATAAAAAAGCAAAGGGTGGCTACTTTGAAGAATCTAAAATATAAGACATGTTTTCAGTTATTTCACACTTTTTTGTTAAGTACATAATTCCATATGTGTTCATTCATAGTTTTGATGCCTTCAGTGAGAATCTACAATGTAAATAGTCATGAAAATAAAGGAAACGCATTGAATGAGAAGTTGTGTCCAAACTTTTGGCCTGTACTGTATGTGAAGAAAGATGATGCCAAACAGAGGGGAGAGGGACAGGGAGGTGCTCAGTACTTCTTGAACTCTACGTCGTCCGGTGGGTTCATCTCCACTTTTCTCTTAGCAACGTCCATCCAGTTGGTGCTCAGGACTGTACCACCGGACTCCATCTGCATGGGGAGGAGAGGCAGTACTGTAGTTACGCAACACCTGCTCTCTGCTTAACAAGGCTTAGGGCTTAGATCACTTCATGGCAGCAATATTGATAACATATGTATTGATGAACAAGGTGGACCTTTTTGACCACTAACTCATTTTTATTTAAATGTTGTCGTTAGTTCATAATAAGCTAAAAAGTCGAAGAATTCAAAATGCTGATTTCCCTATAAACTGACCTTTATTCTCTAGTCCTCCACTCTAGGTTCTTTAAACCAAATGCAGAAATGACATGAATGTTAAAACACCGTCATCTTTAGGCTGTATGTTGGAAATGACAGCAAATTCATTTTCCAAGTTTACCGTTGGGCTCCAGCGTCCCAAAATCATACTGTTAGTAACAGAATGCTGATTCATCCCAATCCTCAATCAAACATTTAGTTGCAATCATCATACGCATATCTTTCTGTACACATACAGTACGTACACAAATATGTTGTATTCCAGCCCTCAATACAGTGAGCAACAGCATTTACAACTCCTACAAAGCCTTTAAAGTGCTTTGTGACTTCTTCCATCTATGGATGGCAATGTCTTTCTGCCGTTCCACCACTTCGGTCTGGACTGAAATAGCTCAACAACTACTATTGGATGAATTGAAAAATATAGTTGGCTACTATTTCTCTGTGGTTTAAGTGATAACTAGCGAAAAAGGCTCGTCACTAAAGTATAATACTTACAAAGGACTTGTTCATGGCTCTCTTCACCTCGTCTGAGCCATCGCAGTAGATCTGCTGGAAGAGCGTGTTAAGGGCTGCGTCTCCCTCCAGCTTCTCATTTTTCTCCTCCTCGTGGATGTCCAACACCACCTTGTCCCATTTGCAGGTGTTGAGGGACGATGATGGGTACTGATCTGATGGAAAAGTGAAACGGTGTTTAAAGGGTTACACTTCATTTAGTTTCAGATAAGAACAAGTCAGAGGGATTTTAAACCAGCTGAGAGACATTTGGCAAGACGGTAAGCAGAGCTCTTTAATCACCCTGAAACAAACAGTACCGTGTTAATAAAGGTTTTTCAATGAGACTGGAATTGACTTTTATCACCTAATCACACCAAGGTGTATTGACTGAATTCATTTTGCTCACTTTTCTACTGAATCATCCAACTCAGAAGCTGAAGGATCACATTGTGATTTGATTTCTATATTTTCAGGATGAAATACGCCCACTATAATCCCAACAAGAGATAGAAAGCGGGAAATGAAATCCAGATGCAGATTTACATAAATACAGCACCAGACGCACAGTAGACATATTCAGGCCAATTGTGGACATGCGGCAATATGATCCCATAAAGTCAGATGTCAAATATCATGTTTAAATGTAACAGTAGTCCAAGTTGTAAGCAGGCACTTATAAACAGGGCGTCCTAGAGGCTGAGCTGGTTGCATGGAGAGGATGGTTTGGCTGCCCACTTAACTTCTACTCCCCCTTCCACACATACTTACATAAGCAATTAATCCTGTCAGTAATGTGAATGTGTGGGCTAAAATACTGAGTCACATTTTGCTGTCATACCTTTCCCTCTCCCTGTAAACTTTCGCCGTCAGACTAATCAAAGACTCTAGCAGGGCTTTACTGCCCACTCTCCTTTTAGTGCAGAACGGACAAACACAGGAGCTTATATCGATCTTTGCAGAGAGAGAGAGAGAGAGAGAGAGAGAGAGAGAGAGAGAAATAAGAAGAGGGTAAGGGTGAAAGGGAGAGACAGGGAGATGATAGACAGAAGGATAGTTATGTAAATGCAGAAGCTGTGGACTGACTTGGATCGAAGTGTTTGATGTTGGACTCCTGTCCTTCTCCCTCCAGCTTCTCCCATCTCATGCCATCTGTCTTCTTCATCTTGAACTCCACCTGCCAAAAGAGAAGGGTGACAAGGAGCGGGGAGAAGAAGAAGAAGAAGAGGGAACGAGGGAGATACAACGTTAAACAAAATGATTGTCTTTGGTGCGCAGGACAAAAATAGCGCTTCCATTAGAGCGACATCTTAAAAGTACAGGACATCAGATCATTATTGAGGCCAGAGAACCTGTCTGTTCGAAGCCGCTGTCAACTCAGCCTGCAAGTGTATATGTATGTGTGTGTGTGTGTGTGTGTGTGTGTGTGTGTGTGTGTGAGAGAGAGAGAGAGAGACATCAGGGATATGCGGGGGCACAGCTCAATCTCGAACCACACTGACAGACATACAGCACTAACGAGATGCCTGTCAGCCAGAGGGCCAGTGTGAGAGACGGAGCGGGCGGGAGGAAGGGATGGAGAAGGGGAGGAGGAGGGGGGGAGATCCTAATTCCACACAGCAGCGTCTGATCCAAATCATTACACCAGGAGAACATGGGAGAGGAGGAAAACAATGAGGGGAGAGAGGACATGGACACACGCTTTTAACACTGAGCTGCATTGACAGGGCACATACCAGCGAGACACGCAAGCCCCCCCCCCCCACCCACCACCACTCATTAACGGTGCGTGCGTTTGATACGTGTGCATGTGAAAGACAGCGCTGGTTATGTAGGTGCAATTAAGGAACATTTCTGCTCTGCTGGTCGATGTGATGATTCATTTATGAGGGTGCCAGAGGAGAAGAGGGAACCAAGAGGTAGACAAGGTTGGAGAGGAGGAGGCAGAGAGGCTGACTGGCACCGAGACAAGCGTGAGTGAGGGGAGCAGATTGAGGGGAATAAGATAGCTGCTACCTCCTCCACCAGGGTGATGAGCTAGTGCGAACTCGGTACACTGATAGATCACTTTGGTATGTGTCAGCGCTTTCTGCCCCACAAAGGGCCTCGTGCACAGGGAGGCATCTGTGCAGTGTCCGAAATTAACTTTTTGGCTCACCTGTGCAGGGCTGAGAAACTAAAAAAAAGAACATCTCTGCTGAGAATACAGGCCACTGCCCAAATAGTTCATATTCATCCTTTAAAAAGAATATGACACCTTACTTTTTGCAAGTTTGTGCATAAAATCAGATTCTGTGAGTTCATCTAAACACCCACTCGGACATCCCCCCCCACACGCAACCTTCCGACAGAATAGGCGTCTGTGTCCGACCATTTCTGAAACACACTGACATTCACACCCACCTCACGCTGTGATTAAGAGGGTGTAAAGAGGTGAAAAAGTAAGCAGGTTTTGAACTATAGAACAGAGCTCAACACTCTGAATGCCTTTCAGAAGAGACTGAAAAACATTCTGAAAATGTGCATCGTTATATCCATATTTAAATAATTCATTACATCTCGCCCCTCATTTCAACCCGCCTTCAAATGTGGCCGCTTAGATCAGTTATAAACACTTTTGACTTCTGATGAGGTTGGACAACATTTTGTAGGAAGAAGTTCTTTTGAGGGTAACCCAGCACCTTACAGTAAACATACTGTACATAAAGGGAGTAAATAATAAAAGATTGAATGGAAAATGAATATGATTTTGAAGCAACTAAATCAAACTGCTCCAAAGGTGTGTCAAATTAGTCAACCCCTATAGAGTTTTGAGGAAAAATAAGTTATTTTGGGCATTCAGGGTTGGTTCATTGAATTAATTTCATGCATAGACAATGTTAGGTTACCATCTGTCGAAGCACTTCAAAAGCTTGGATTTGCATGAAACTCTCTTGGCTGAATCATCAATACAAAAGACCAGCTACCGTTTTACAAAATATCTGGTTCTTTAATAAAAATTCAAAAAGGTACAAGCCTGTGTGCATACAAATGTAAGAAAGAAGTTAACTAAAATTTCCATGGGGCATTTCGATACGGCGAGTAGAAAGCAGAGTTTACATATTCAGCAGCTTAAATCAGTTCACTTTGGATTTTGGGTCAATTGTTGTTAATTTGACAACTATGGTGCTGTGTTTGGCTGTGACAAAAATGCAACTCAAAGATGAATTTATCCTAGTCTAATCTGAGGGGTGTACTACGAAGCACGTTTGACAGAGCCAGGCTTTCTTTGCATTAGTTGGCTTGACAAAGCCCAAAGTCCTGTTATCCCGTTCGAGATAACGTGTACGTGTAAGATACACAGTTTGTGCTACTGTAATTGCACGGCTCCGTTCGGTGGCATTACTAACGTTAAAGTTACTGCTCAACGACTTTGCATTTACAACATATAAAATGAAAATCTGTATCGCATATAGATTGACGATAAACTATAGAGTAGTCTCGCATTGCCATACCTTCTACCACAGTGCTGTGGAGGAGGGTCTGGCAAGTCCACACAGCATTCTGGGGGAGGGGGGTGGGGGGGAGCGTAATCTGGTTTAATGGCATTTCTTTAAACCAATCACAATTTTCTTGTGCGGCGCTAACCTGTTTTGGTGGAACGTGTACGTTTAAAAGTTGTTTTAGTCGTGCAACATAAAACTCAGATTGGACAGATCGTCTAGCTAGCTGTCTGGATTTACCCTGCAGAGATCTGAGGAGCAGTTAACCATAGTCCTCATAAATCGACCGGCGCTTAATATTCCACCACAAAGAAAGAAGTAGGTAACGGACGTCCACGGAACGACGTGGATATAGACCAACTATAGAGTGACGCTATTTCCTAAAGAGTTGATTAGTGAGAGGCACTTTTCAGCTGATTTCAATGCGAAACTGATCATAAACTGGTCAGGACTAGGTCTGCAGCATAAATTGCTATGGTGATCTAGTCAGATTAAAAGAGAGCCACCTTCGTAACATCGTCAAACTCTGGCTCTAGGCTCCACATAGCTCGCTAACCCACTAATCTCGCTTCGTAGTACGCCCCTCTGGCTTGCCCCGCCAGCTTGTGGTGACAACATGCGTTTTACTCACTCTGTGCAGCAGTGATGTATTGTGTAGAGCTGCAACGATTAGATGATTAATCAATCAACAGAAAGCTAATGAGCAGCTATTTTGATAATCTATTTCTATGTTTTTTTCAAGCAACAAATGCTTAACAGGTGGCCGGGTTGGTTCAGTGGTAGAGCAGGCGCACACATATTGAGAGGTTTATGCCTCGACGCAGAGGTCCGGGGTTCGAATCCGACCTGTGACAATTTCCTGCATGTCTTCCCCCCCTCTCCCCTTTCTCACCTAGCTGTCCTATCAAATAAAGGCGGAAAAAGCCCCCCTCCCCCTCCAAAAAAAAGTAAATGCTTAACATTCTGTGGTTTCAGCTTCTCAGTAGAATTGGTAAATTATCCAGGATACATCAGGGTTTCAATGTTGATTTATTAAACCCTGTTCATCAATTGTGACTGTTTGTGTTTGATAAACTAATTTCAATCGCTTTTTGAAACAGCTCCTCTTGGCATAATAAATCATTTTAGTTTCTTTGACAGATGTATCTGCAATCTCTGAGCTTTGAGCTCTGTTAGGGGTCTCGTAGTGCTTTCAAGACTTTAGTATGTATCAAAGTGCTGAGATGCCAACCTGCTCTAATGGCTGACAAATACGGCTAATTGGCGATCAAACTAATACAGCCCTTGTAGCAGTGGGTTGAGGTTAAATTTCTTTAGATTTTATGTCTTTTCATTTTTTTGTCTTTTGTTTTTGATATTAACTCTAAAATAATCTTAGTCAAGCTATCTAGGCAGAAGAGTTCATGTTTTAAATTTTAACAAGGCAGCAACTCAACAGCCTGACTGACTGTTTTTACCAGCCGCGACAGCGACGCTGGTATAGTTTTCACCTTGTGAGTCTGTGTGTGTGTGTGTGTCATGGAAAATGTGGTCCTGGAGACACCTACTGTAGCGGGAACTACCACAGAGGCTCTTTGGGGTACTTAGGTGTTTATATGTCTGTCTGTAGACAGATTTTGTCACTGTGATAGCGTAGCAAATGTGCAAGATACAGTCACGAAACTACACACTACAGGTGTGTAGTTGAGATCAAAACGTAGGTCAAGTTCAAAGATGGGTGTGGTCTAAGTAAAGGCGGAGGTAGTAGGGGAATGGGAAGTACACTTTACGCCCTTGGCCTGATTTGGTGTTGTGGTGGCTGTGATCCCATTGCAAGATGGTCTCTAGTTAATTGATCTATTAATGTTCATGGAGGCAGAGACAAAGTCTTAGAACAGAAAAGGACCAAAGACTGTAGACCAAGTAAATTAAACGTTACCATCTTAAAATTACCATTCAGTGTTGCAGGTGCCATTCTTGTCTTCAATGTTTCTATAGTGTGAAGTGCAGCAGGACTCAAGCAGCAGCAGCAGCGGTGTGTGTGTGTGTGTGTGTGTGTGTGTGTGTGTGTGTGTGTGTGTGTGTGTGTGTGTGTGTGTGTGTGTGTGTGTGTGTGTGTGTGTCAAAGTGTGTGTGCTTCTATGCGTGCTCATGGGCCATACAACATTAATCTGCTGCCACATCTGTGTTTCCTGGCTTTTAAGAGACATGGCAGGCCAGGCGCCATGTGTGAGTCTCTCTGTGTGCGTTTTTGTGTGTGACAGGCGAAAAGATGGCTCGTAAAGGGATGTGACAGCAGAGCCACATACAGGGGCCACCACCCACAGGACCCCATGGGCTGGACTATACAAAAGTGCACTGCTACACACACACACACACACACACACACACACACACACACACACACACACACACACACACTATTTACAGAGGGGCACTGGGATCCCGTGTGGTTTGTCACGTGTTTGTGTACCATCGGCCCCCCCCCACCCCTTTCTCCCTGTCACGACTCCTCACCCAGCATCTTCTCCCTCTTTTTCCAGATCCCCGCGGATTTCAAAACAAACTCTGCAAGAAAGCCACATAAATGAAATAAATATAAACATTCTTAGACGTTGACAGGCATGCAAATTAAAGAGCGGAGATGCCACTTTAGCTATTTGCCCAAAAGAGATGAGTTTGGAAGTGAATGAACGATCGAGTGTGGATTTGAAATTGCATTTAGTGTGTTTGTGTGCACGCGTCTGAGTGTGTGTGCGTCAGCCGTCTGTTCTGATCAAACACACTGGTGTGTAATTGGCTCCCCGTTGTCGCGGTGACCCCTGCGGTTGGAATGTCTGTCGTGGTGGAGGACAGGAGGAGGTCGCATAGACGATAATGTGCTACAGACGACACTCCCGCACAGCAAATATTTTGTGTTGAAAGATTACTGTTCAGCCTCTGTATTTGTATGTGTGTGTATGTGTATGTGTATGTGTGTGTGTGTGTGTGAGAGAGCTTGTGTGTACGTGCTCGCACACTCACACCCGGCTTAGCCTCCCCCTGCTAAGTTGTCTTTAAAGACAGCGAGGAGATGAAGCGTAAACATTGTGGAGCGAAGAGTGCAGGGCAGCCTATTACAGAGACAGACAGGCCGACAGGCTCCGAGGGCAATGCATTTTTTTCCCCTCCAAACACTCATTAGGGATGCATGCCAATCTGGAGAAACTTGATTTGCTGATGCCGTTGTTCATTTGAATGTTTTTTTTTTTCCCCCAATGGCTCCTTGGCTTCAGAAAAATGAAACGGCTCCAAAATATTTAAATGAGACGTGCATCGAGAAAGCTGCTCAGTTTGTTGGGGTCTCTCACATTGTCGTGCATGTGTGCACACACATTTCACCTGTAGAGTTTTAAAAGACTTAGGTGCTGTTATGTTGTCTTGAATTGCAATTGCCAATGTGGGCTTATGAGCTTGTGTGTGTGTGTGTGTGTAGGGGCCATGTGTACCGGAGGAGCCCAGTGGACCAGGGAACAGTCAGGGCTTTGTGGGAGAGGAGGAGGGTTTGAACACTCTTTTTCGTTATCCTAGAGGTAGAGGTGTTTGTGTGTCTGTGTGCATGTGCTTGTATGTGTGAAAGACATAAGGTGTGTGTGTGTATGTGAGGGGCCATGGAGAGACAGACAAAACAAAAGACAAAGAAAATAAATGAGGAAGAAAGAGGAAAAAAAGACAGAGACCGTAGAAAGATATGAGAGAGTGTAAGACCATCTTCAGCTGTGCTCTCTCTAAGACTGAGCCCTTGTTTAAGCTGCAACCCACGTGCACCTCTGGAATGCAGTGTCTGCTGTTGCCATGGAAAAGTGAGTTAGTGAGTAAGAGTGCATGTTTTTTTGAGAGGGGGCAGTTTCTGTGCAGGTCAGTTTCCACTCAGCACAGTGTAGATGGTGGATATAATGCACACAATATAGACAGTCTCTTTATAAAAATAAATTCTTTATGTATTACTTTTTCAAACAAATTAAAGTTTTGAATGAATTCCAGGATAAATGTTTTGATTATATCACCGTTATGTGACCAGGATAATGTAATAACACAGGTTCCCAGCCTATGAAGTAAATCATGCATCTTTATTATCAGAAAAACATTGTATTTTTTTCTTAAATGAACATAAAATTGACAATAGTACAGTACTAAATAGTTTTTGGGACCTTAGCTAATGTTAGCAATTCATTGCGGTTAAACAAAGAAACCTTAATTATGTTAAATAAAAATGTGATTAGACAATTACTGTTAGAGGCCTATGTATGAGGTACTTATCCACAGTGAGTGTATTACCTACAGTAGATGGCAGTTGGCATGCCCCCAGTCTGGAAACAGACCTGAGGTAACCAGAGGGAGGTACCAGAGGTAAACGCTGTTGACTGCATTTACCTCAGTATTCTGGAGAATCATGGGGGGCGGGGTTGTTGTTCGGACAGTCCTGCCCCCACTGCTAAAAAAAATCCTAAAGGAAACACTGTCTTATTATATCTCTTTTTCATTTACATAAAGATTGTCTGCTGACTATTGGATTAACTACTTAAGATTGTATACACTTCCTCACGTGAGATTCAACTTTAGTAGAAGTAAACTCTGTAGATAACTACATTATCATTTATTTTCCAGACTTGGTGTATAGGAATCCAATGGCTGAACTGCATCTGGAGGATCAGTCCAGGAACTGAATGCGTAATGAGAAGCTGCCTTAGTAAAGTTAAAAATATGCAGATGCAGCAACAAATTCATGCATTCTCTCAGTAAATCTGGCCTAATATTGTCAAAATGTCTGATTTACATGAGGAAACCAGATTACAGTTTTGCTCTGGCATTCAATAGTACTTATGTAATACTGTATAATTTAGTTATGAGTAAGCCACCTGTAAGAAGCAACAATAAGTGGTTAACTGGGTAATTATCCCTTTACTAACTATAAATTACAATCTTATGAGTTTTGTTGAGTTACTTAGAATAGGATGTGCTTTGGAAGATGCTGTGTCCGAAAAGTGTGGAAAGATCATCCACCACCATCAGAATAATAGTTCTACACAGAGTCCCAAGGAAGAAAGCAGAGCTTAATGTTGTATCGATCAATGGCCTAAAAGACGATTTCCTCCTCCTTAACGATTACAAAAACAATCAAAACAACTCACACAAAACCTGCGTCTTGATCCTCAGGCTAAAACCTGACAGTGGTCTAAACCCTGAATCAGCACACACTCAGCCAGGACAGTCATTAGCCCACATCCTCTATAATACACACTAATTAGTCTATGGTAAAAAATGCCCTTCCTACTCATTAGGCCTATAATCACCTTAAACAGTGCTGAGGAACTCTCAGCGAGTACAGCCCTAATGCGTGTGCGTGTGCGTGTGTGTGTAGGAGTGAGGATTTGTGCATATGTGTGAATCTCCTGTTAGCTGCTCAGATGAACTGCGCCAAAGTCTCCACAGGAGCCGCACTGTATACAGCGAGAGTGGATTTTCTCATTTCTACTCCAGCTACAGTAAGCTTTACTAGCATTAAGGCATTATATGTAGTGACAGCCTACTTTACACTGCTTTAAATTATTGAAGAGATTAAGATGTTAATCTCAGAGTGGTTACACAAGTAATGATCAGTCACAATTTCAGTGAGGTGCTTAAACTCACATCGGCATGGGTTTATTTTACTATGACTTATTTACTGTTATCTGACATTTAAGTCATGAACAGTTTTAACAAAAACACGACTATAATTAATGATCAGCTATTTAGATAGTAAAAGCCTGAATACAGATAATATAATTTGATGCTCTCTGGCAAAATTGCAATTCAGAGATTTAAAGCATAGTCAGAGAAGGGCCCACATTTCACCAGTGTGTGACTACATCATATATTCTTTATAGGGATGTAAAACAATGTTCCCTGACATGTTTAATAGTCGGCTTCTTTACAGTTGAGAGTAACTACGGGGACGTTCTCACGGATTCTGAGTAAAATGTAATAACTTTTTGTTGACTTTCAAAAGTGCTTCCATGACCTAAAAATGTTGTTTCTACCTTGTGCGTTTATGTTTTTTTCAATACACCTCTGAAATCTCAGATATTCCAGAAATTAAATTACCATGACCAATTGTATCCTGGCAGCTACGTCACCTGCTTAGTTTGAGGATGTCTTATTATCTCAAAACATTGAGTGTTGGTCAGTTGTGTTCACTGTGACCCCAGAAAGGACAAAACAATGCAGTTTTTTGTCCTGTGCTCTCCTACATCAGAAAAAGTCGCAAAGCTTTGATGTGCACAATGGACCATTAAACACAACAGGTATTGTTGAAAGCATGCAGGTCGGACAGTTTGTTTCTCCTTCATGAGCATGTCATCTGTCACGGCAAAATGTCTGTCAAAAACATGTCAAAATCTTCAAAAATGTATGACAGAATTGTCAATATGCAAAGCTGCTGAGGTTAAAAAAAACAAAAACAAAAAACATTTTCTTCTTAAAAAGTTATCTCCTTGTTGATTTAGAAGGTTTCAACAACACACTAACTGGACAAGCTAAAGTCAAAGTGAATGGGATACCTTAGTGGTGAGGATCTTGAAGCTGCTCTGTTGAGGGATGATTGGGTGCAGGAGGTGGAGGTTGAGGTTATAGTTCTCCCCTGATGCCAGCTGTATCTTGGCAGAGAGCTGAAGAGACCACAGACACCAGACATTAGGCATTACCCCTCAATGGCTGCCATTAAGTTGGGCAGTGAGCAACTAGTAAAACATACAAATATTTAATAGAGTCTCATTCAAGGTAGTGCCATGACTATGAAGTAGTAGTAGTTTCAGAGTGGGCGTTTTTTATTTTGTTAGATAAGATAATAATTAACTATGCCCGTGTTGAAACTGTACCACCAATATTTAATTTCACTTAACTGACGTCTCACATCTCAACTACATAATCGTCTCAAAAGAAATGTCAAAGGTGAGAGCTTGCTTCACTTTTTTTGGTTCCTTTTTTGTGTATAAATTACATTCTTGGAAACGCATGAAACAAAAAGATAGAAAAGGAGTAAGAGGGGTGGAGGTGTCAACTTGTCCATGAGAATAATCATCTGATGTGGCTGGTTTGTCAGCCAAGAGTATCCTCACCCTGTCCCTTTCAGCCACAGAGTGACCAGTGATGATGGGGGGGGGGCAGACATCTCTAACAGTCTGTCAGTCACTGGGACTGGGTGGGTGGCTTGTTGGTTTAGGAGGGACATGGACTGGGCTGTGGCCCAAATCCTCACACACACTTGTCACTTTGCAAATGCTGCTCACATATAGAAAAGCACTAAAAACGTCCCACTTGAGGAATAACTCGACTGTTATCATCTCATAATCCATTTTTTTTTTTTTTGCGGAGGAACACTACATTACTTTCATCATTTGCAATTCAACACCTACCATTTCACTAAAAGTGGACTTTCTGATTTGGGACCAAATGTATGTAAGAAGTAGTTCATCGGGGATAAAAGCTTAGAAAGTTAGCTAAAGTAGCTTTTGGGCAGTTTCACAAAACTATCAAAGCCTTAATATTAATTCCCATTTAAATTCCTGCACTGTCTGTAGGTATACAGCTGCTGCATACTCAGTCACCAGGGAAAAGAACTGGAAACACTGCCTTTCATCTTTAATTTCTTTTGTATATACTGACCTAGTAAAAAATATATGAACTTATCTGTACTTCCCACCACAGAGGGAGTGTAACAAGTGAAATATTTCATTTAAAATGGGGTAAACTCAGTTGTTATTCTATTAGGAAAGGCAAAGCCATTCCCTGGGGTGCCCTGCAGTTTCCCCTCCGAGAGAAAGAAAGAAGTGAAAAGATGCAAAGGAAAAGAGAAAATGAGAACGAAAGAGGGTTGTCCCTGGAGGGCACTGCAGCTGATCCTAGATCAGTTATGCCTTCTATCTACAGACAATTAGGAGGTTGGAGAAGCTGGGGAGGGTAAATTGTTCTTAGATCTGTACTTTGGGGGCAATGTTAACAAGGCACCACTGGAGGCATAGTTGGGTCCATGGGGAGTGTGTGTGTGTGTGTGTGTGTGTGTGTGTGTGTGTGTTATAGAGATAAACACAAAAAAAAAAAAAAAAACACAACCCCCCCCCCCAAAAAAAAAAAGAGAGAGAGAGAGAGAGAGAGAGAGAGAGAGAGAGAGAGAGAGAGAGAGAGAGAGAGAGAGAGAGAGAGAGAGAAAACACACACAGACTCTCTTCATTTGAAACTGCATTTAAGTGTGCGCTTATACCTCTTTTTCCATGAAGTCTACACACACACCATCCTTGGGTACATTTTTTGCCATGACTGTGACAATGACTTGAGACTCTGTTTGGTACCAGTCACGTCTGCAAAAAACACACACAGAAAAGTAATTAACAAGTCTGAAGACCTTGCAACAAAAACTTCAAAAAGCAACTCATCATTAACAAGTCTCGTCTATGTACACTGTTTCCACAATTATACAGAATGGGACTGCTTTAACACACTAAGGCTTGGTTAATCATACATATTACTGATTAGGCCATCAATAATAAACAAAAATCAAACACATAAAAAAAGATGCCTAGATAAGACATAATCTACATTTATGCACTTACTTCACATGTGGAACCGCTGGTGTCTGCTGGGTCATTCAGCCCCCCGAGACAGAATGACAATTTGAGAGGAGGATGTGGTGATAAGGCAAGGGGATGAAACAAAAAGGACAAAAATGAGAGAAAACATAAGAAAAGAAGCTTAGTGAGGCTCCTTTCTTTGAACATGATGAGCATACACAAGGCTGAGGCTCTCTGTCGATGCTGAGAGCAACAGTGCCCCCAGGTGGCTGTGCAGAGAAACTCACCCTGTTGATGCTGCCGATCTGAGTCTGCTCTGGAAAGAGAGAAGGAAAATTTGGGTGAGTGGCAGGTGGAAACATTTAATACACCCCCTTAAGTTGCCTAAATCAAACTCAAGTATCTATGATGATGAAATAAGAACACAACTTTTAACACACTTTTGTCTGCAGATAAATACTAGCAGACAGATATGCCCACACAGACACTCTCCCATTCTCCACCAGTTTGTTTACTGGTCCGTCCACGCCCATTAAAAGCCCTGTGAGCCCAAGCAAGCCTGATCACCGTTTACCAGCATGCTGTCATACATTATTCACTGAATTCATTAAAGAAAGAGAGCACAGAGGGGGAAGAGAGAGATAAGATGATGAGAGGCGTGTTAATGTTGTCTTAATGAGGTCGCGTTTGAAATGGTGAGGAGGGGGGCGTTTGGAGAAAAAGACTGTGTGTCAGAGTTTGTGTATTTTTAAACAAGCAGGGTGCCACATGTGATGGAATAACTAGGTGCCGCGTGTGGGTTGGTTGGTGGTAAACACACTGTCACTGGAAGAAACAACTGCTGCTGGTATGAGTGTAAGCGAGTGCAAGTAGGGTACTTTTAAGTTTTAGGGGGGGGGGGTGATGTACACCCTGGTGTGCATTTGTCTGTGTGCGCATGCCGTCTGTGAGCAGGCCTATGAAGGAGTTTGGGTCTCATCGGGGGCTTTCAAACATCAGTAACGTTAACTCTGATGAATCATACCCCTCACGGGAGTATGTGTGCAAGCGGGTGTGAAGCGTGTTTGTCAAAACTCATGCTCTTGTTTACTTGAGATGATCCAGAGGGCCCAGGCATCACCAGCAAACAGAAACACACCACCCAGACATGGCATGCATCTTTTATCGGACTGAGCAGCTCTGCCTAAACACTCACACTGTAGATTCATGAATGTGTGCAAGCTCATTTGTTTGATCAGATGGGCTGATCAGCTCTCCGACTGTGCTATTTAGCTTAGTGTTTGATAGCAAGGAGTAAATAGCATATAGAAGTTAAGAGTGCAACTGGTTATGGATTTGGAAGTCTGAAACTATTTTTTAAACTAAAACCGCCATAGGCAATATTGTGAACCAATATTTAATACCTTTGAAGATTTTAAATACATTAAAAAAAACAATTAAATAAAGACTATTTAATATTCTAATAAACCTAAAATCAAAGACAAACATCAGCTCTAAATAATAATAAAAATACATTACAATACACATTATAGACGTTTCAGTTCAGCTACTTACCACCCATCCTCTCCTCACACCGCTTGATCCAGATCTCAAAAGATTTGTCAGAAACTGTGGCAATCACAAAAAAGAATAGACATTTGCTGCCGTGCTTTGTTAAGTGACACATGTTGATACAAAAAGGCAATTAGAGAATCTTGTGTAAACATTTAAGGAGGTCAGTTAGATGTTAATGAAGTCTAAAGTGGTCTGACTAAGTGCTGCAGAAGGCTAAAGTCATACATTTAGGAAGTACAGAAAATGTTTAATAAATTACCAAGGGTAACACACATTTTATAAGCAAAATTTGTTCAACTCAAAATCTGTTCAAAAATGGCTTCACAGCTCTTTTGAAAGTGCTAATGATTCGCTTGAGATTTTTAAATCTTTTTCCACCATCCCATTGACTTAATTCTGACCACTTACTCCAAATAAGATCCACAGCTTCTGCCATTTAAATGGGAAGCTTCTCAGCTTGTCTTTTTTTAACTTAATAACAGTTTGTTCTGTTCATGGCCATAAAAATCGATTCATGCACCTTGATGACATCTACGAAGTTACAGCCATTACTGTAACGTTTCCTTGTTCGCTTTCTGCTGGCCAGCTCCAGCTGTCTTTTCAATAGCAAACTTCTTTAAGTGTTACAACAACAGTTCAAGTTTCTAGCTAATTGATAAATAAAAAATTAAGTATATACAAATATAATGATGTGAGAATCCATGTGTTGTTAATGTTTTGTGTGGTATTTGGGGACCATCCGTTTGATGAACAGAGTTGGAGATAGCTGTAGTAAAAGACATTAATGAGATTATGGTCACTGATACTGTATATTGAAAATGGTGGTAATAGTGTTTAGGCTGACAATGGCTACAGTTGTGAACAATTTGGACAGACACTGGCTTCACTAGCTCGCATATATCTGGACGCGTACTAACACTTGTGTAGTTACTGGTTTAAAATCTTTTAGTCCTTATCTTACATCTTGGAGGGATCCCTCGAGCCAAAGCCAATCTGGGCTACTCTGGGTCTTAAGGTGTAGACACATATAGACGACGGCTGACCTTTGACAGAAAACCCCGTCGATATGATCAGTCGCGTCCCCGAGGTCCAAATAACTGCCACAGAACAGCCCAAAAAGATGAGAGGAGACGAGACGTAATACATCTCTATAACAGCAGGCGGCGCTAATCTGTAATGTTGCCCAAGAAATGAAAACCGGCAGCTGATTGGACGAACGCGTCACATGGGTTTGTTTTCTCCGGAAATTCAAAGCCAGACTGTCATGGCGGCCGTTCAGAATACGATCTCATATTGTACTAAAATAGTTCACCGAAACGTGTTTCTGAAAACATTATAAGCGAGAAATAGGCCGTGCAGTTGCTGAATCTGTCTTCATTTCAGCTCAACAAAGGTCAGTTTAAAAGATTTTCGTCAGATTTTGAGAGACTCTAGTCACCTCATTCCGCTCGCCATTTCCGGGTGAGTCCCGACTGCCCTGCCGCTGACCGAACATGTCAGGTCGGCCAAAATGAATGCCAACAGCCCCTCAGACGGACGACGGCACGGGACACACCGAACAGATTTGAGTCACTGACCTCGCCAGACTGTCCCACGGCCGATAATCGGCCTGGTGTGTCAGCGCCCTTAAAGCCCAAAATGCACAGCAGCTCTTTTGTAACATCATCATGTGGCCAAATATTACTTAACTGAAAACAAACAAAGCCATCAACACATTCAGCCGTACTGAAGATGTGATGCAATACTTCCATCTAGAAAAAAGCAACCTTTTGATAATTATTTTATAAGGCTATACTAGAAGCTATCCCAGAAGATATTTGCAACCTGCTATTAACCTCTTTTCTTGTAGTCATTTTTAACTATTTTTGGACCGAATGATAAATCAGTAACTTAAGAAAATAATCTGCAGATTGATTGATAAGGAACATAATTGTTAGTTTATAGCCCTAATACTGTATAGAAGATCAACTGAAGCTCAATGTTTGTGAACTCTAATTTAAATATTACAGTAGTATGGCCAACATTCAGGTGCATCTGGCTCAACACCATGTGATCATATGGAGTTAAATGCGCAGGAAGAAAAAAAAAAAATAACTCTTGCTATACTATCACTCCGCCCAAGTACTATATTCTTCCGCCTGAGAATATAGTTCCCGGTTTGTTTACGGTTAGAAGATGGCTGTGTCTCATGTTACGTTATTTTTTGTACATGCTGTGACTCTACAAATCGCAACATGTAAATAGGAACATGTTGGCGTTATTTTGTCACTTATTCGGAGCAGTAGGATTACTGGAACCATTCAACTGCCTGTTCTGTTATGGGCTGATGCCGCTGGAGACTTCAGACAGCTTTACAGCACGCACGGAGATGAGAAGGGTATGTATCGAGTTGTCTTACTCTGGGGGTTACGGTGAATAAGCTAAATTCCCAATAAGTCGGCGTGTTCCTTTAACTTATTCCAATGTAATCATAATAAATATAAATCAATATGTGGTCTTAACGCTTTAGGCTCTAGAAATATACACTGGTTCTCTTTTTAAATGTTTTTTTTGTAGTGGTATGGAGCTAGGTTTTGCAAGCACAGGCACTATTCCACTGATCTACAGCTGGTGTTAACACACCAAGATATGCAGCAATGTGCCAAAAAAAGACAGTAGAGAAGAAGAAGACTGTTAGCATCAACTACAGAATCAAATATGTAAATAATAATACACAACATGGTCTCCTGATATACAGATAAAATGGACGAGGTGGATCAGAATAACCTGAAGAGTGTTCTACTATGCTTCAGGTTCTCATGGGCAGGTACCACAGGAAAATATGGAAAATGTTATTTCACACAGTTCCCTTAAATTACTGGGATAACCTTTCAGGCACTGCTGGAGATTTTCACTATTCACACATGCAGCCACATTTCCACCTTTTTACACTTGCCATTGATATGCCAGAATAGATGGAAGAAGGGACAGTCCAACCGTGCTTATGCCTGCGACCTTTCTGCCTGCATTCACAACAAAGCCGTGGTGCCATTTTAATTCCTGGAATGTTACGGGGTCTTGAGGTGGACAATTAGAGGTACGGATTTCCGTGAATATCGAATCCTGGGAGGAAATATCCCTGCACATTTCAGGGAAAGACTGCATGTCTGATCATTGTAATCAGTTTGACCCACAGTTAGTCAGTGTAATAACAGGTAATAAGCCAAAATGCTGTTGCTATGTTACTTGCAGTTTAATATACAGTACATCAAGCACTGATTTCAGATAGTGGTTAAACTGCTGACCAGAACTATGTTTGAAGTGTTCGGTAATACACTTTTAAGACACCTGCCAGACAATTAGAAAGGAGTATTTTCAAGGCCATAGTGTAAGTAATAAATATGATCTGTACTTTAAGAATACTGTACTGTATTTTAGCCATAAAGCTAAAGGACACAGGTTAATCACTTTGTATTCAATGAGGAGAGTGAAACAGACAGGATGCTGCTGCAAACAGTGGTTGGTAGAGAGTGGGATGATGGAAAGTTTGTACTCGAGGCCAAAATAGGCTGTACTCACCATCCAGTTGGTGTCCCTGAGTGAAAGCTGCATGTGCTGACTCACAGTGGTTAAGGTGGTATTCTGCTATTCTGCAGTCGGGAGACAAAAACATGCCACATATATTTAGATAAGACAGTCTTGGAAAAATATATAAGTGACCTCATACAAAAAATTTGGATCATGTACCTTGTTAGAGAAATTACATAACTAAAACAATTCTTGTACATAAACTGCATAGCTGGCTGGAGAGAAAAGTTGAAATTCTCATTACATAACTCTTGATATTAGCTTTAACATGACTCCAAACTATTGCAACAGGAATAATGTGTTTAACTTTCATAGCAGATGTGAATGTGAAAAACTGCTTACTTACCAATCAACTATATATTACAGATTTTGCAAAACACCACATAGTCATTGGGTCATGTTAAGCACATACACCAAACACCTATAAGTATGGTCTTCCCTCATTTTCTTTATCATATTATAGTACACACCCTGTTCGCATGAAAGCAAGGGGAAGGCTGGGTTTTAGCTGCTGTGCTTTTTTGGCATCATCAACAGCACCTGTGGAGAGAAAACAACACTATGTTTACCATACATATACATTCACCCAGCCTGTTTCACTTAGAAAATGAATATTCATGCCACCCAAATTTCCTCTAGTGATTGATGACTGGTACCAGATTATTAATTCAAGTATCCCAAAGGAAATGTTCTTTTCTGCAGTCTAGACCACAACGGCTACTCCAGCGTTTGAGGGACAATACCAAATTACACTCATAACATAGGCAGTTACCAAAAACACAACACAGTTTTCAATAGAATTTGAAGACATTTATATTTCAAGTACAATCATCCATATTGATTCAAAAAGATTGTGTTATATGTGAGATGGCTAGAGTGGCAGCGTTTGCAAGACTGGATGTCTACACTAGAAAATGAGGAAAGTACTTAAGCTTCTGGAGGGCTCCTAAGCCATGTACTGTGGAGAGGCGTATACTATGTGCTTATTGTTTCATCACATATACATATGTTTATTTGGTTTACAGTTGTCTATTTGGTTATTATATTGTCTTGAATATTATGGTTATTATTTCATCGTGTCTTTGTTTGTTTGGGTGGGGGTTCATGGGGAGTGGATGTGTTCATGTTGGGAGTTGTATGTTTTGTTTTAAAAACAAAAACGTTAATCATAAAAAAGAAGATTGTGTTATAACTAATATGTCTGTCAAAGCATGTCGTTTACAGACTTACAGCTGTAGTTTTTGAGAAGTATGTGGGCATAGGCACGCTGGCAACACCAGTCAGCGTTGTTAGAGTCTCCTTGCAAGGCCTCATTAAGTTCCTACAAGGACAGAGATGAAATTTATGTGGTTATGGTTCCTCCGAGTCCTACCATAAACATGCATGCCAAGAACTCCTGCCATTGCCCCTGACGTGGGTACTGGCATTACAACTGGAGTTGGTCCGGACTCTGGCTGCCCACTGCTCCAACTTAGTTAGGATAGGTTAAATGCGAAGGGTGCGTAGGGGCGACCTCTAGCTCACCCAATAGAGTGTGCACCCCATGTAGGCTAAGTCCTTGGCAGTGGCCCGGGTTCGAATCCGACCTGCGGCCCTTTGCTGCATGTTGTCCCCCCTCTCTCTCTCTTTCCCCTTTCCTGTCTTCAGGCTATCCTATCAATTAAAGGCCATAAAAGGAAATATTATTTTATTATTTGTCAAATATTGTAGGACTGGAAGTGCTGGTTCTGAGTACCATTAATGAGACATCATAAAGCAGTCTCCATTATTTACATAATGAACTAAGGAATAACTAAAAAGGATATGTTTTACATGTTAACATTTTAATAAAACTAGTGAATAGAATTAGTTACCGACTTGACGATTACAGTGCACGCTTATCATGCTGATAGCCTGACATATCTAAAAAGACTCTTACAAACGTTTTCTAGTAATAACGCCTTATGACTAAGAATTGTTGATTTGCAATGGTGGTAAAGTACAACAAAACATAAAATGTACTGCTAACGTCGAAATGGCACTGTTGTCACGTTAATGATTCCCTGCTCGCAAAGTGATACTATGAATGTTGATATACTATGAAACGTTAGCTAACTTGGCTAGCTAGCTAGAGTCAAAATCTGTGCTAACACCAGAGACATTATTATCACCGACGCCACACCAAATTTCCTTGGTAAAACAACTTAGCTTCGTTAGTCAGAGGAAGTTAAGGTTAATGTGATTAGAAATATCCACCTGCTACTTAGTTTGGTTTATGGCTAGCTAGCTAGCTAATGTTGATATTTACCTCCAGAGCTTTCTGTGGATCTTCGTCAATGAAGCTATCGGGGAAGCTGCTAAAGCGAAAGGAAAGACTATTAGTTAATCGGCTGCAGAGAAACAAATGAATGGAAATGAAATAAAAGCTCATTCATTATGTTAAGTTGCACTTGCCGTTCGGTTGCCATGGATTTGCTAAGAATGTGGACAGCGTTTCAGGAGTGACAGGAAAGTTCTAGTAAAATGTGGAGAGACTTGAGGAAACGTGATAGCGGTAGGCAGCAGCCACAGCTCGAGCCCCAGGAGCAGGCATCGAACTGCACACCGCTCACACCTCCACCTAACGTCCTGGAGGAGTCATGACATGACAGCGTTCTAACGGCAAACTTTGGGCTACCATTCCAATAATGATTATATACCGTTTATTGTATATTAAATTATTGGACTACTAAACTATTTGAGTATTTTAATGTAGCTTGGGGAAGAGACAGGGGATAATGTGACCTACTTTGTATCCTTATACATTGATACATCAGATTTTATAAACTGATTCCTGTTTTGTAAGTAACATTTTAATCTTAATTAAGGTAACTAGTTTCCATAGCTGTCTTAAAATTTAGTTGAGTAAAAAATACAATATTTTTGAAATGTAGTGGGGTATATGGAGGTATAGCAGTGGTGGAAGAAGCACTCAGCTCTTTCCATTAAGTGTAAGTACCAATTCCACAGGGTACAAATGTTACAAGAAAAAGTCCTGCAGTCAAAAACACTACTAATTAAGTAAAAGTACAAAAGTATTGCATCTAAATAAAGTACCAAAAGTGAAATTACTTATGTTGCAGGATGGCCTATTTCCTAATAATATATTACATAATTGGATTATAATTATTGATGCATTAATGTGTACATCACTTTAATGGTGCTGATGATAAAGGTGCTGGTAATTTGACTTACTTTATATACTGCTAGTGAATTTTCCCTCAGCCATCAATAAAATCTTATCTTAATAAAACATAATTTGGTGATCATATTTTGTATTACTGTATTATGTATCTGCAAAGTAACTAGTAACTAAACCTGTAAATTAAATGACATGCAGTAACTACAATTACCGCCTTGGCTGTATGCTTCCACCAGCCAGTCAAGTAGCAGTTTACATCCATGTCTGTCCAAAGTCATATATTTAGTGCAGACTTTGAAGACATTTAATAAAAAGGGTTTTGGCAAACATGGATGCTTCACACAAATACTCAACCCGGCAGCACAGAAGATCTATACAATCACCAGCGTTTCAAAATCAGTGTCACCAATTCAGTATCCGATCAAATATCTCCCCTTTCTGTTCTGAGTTATGGTGATGAATATTGGCCAAATAAAGCATTTTTGCTTTTATGTCACAGTGAAGTTGACCTATGACCTTTTGGATATAAAATGTCATCACTTGTCATTATATCCTATTAGAGATTTGTGTTAAATGTTGTCATAATTGGGGTATACATTTTTGAGTTATGGCCAAAAAAGCATTTTGTGAGGTCACAGTGACCATGATCTTTCGCCTTCAAAATACAATAAATGTATCTGAGTGGACGTTTGTGGCAAATTTGAAAACATTTCCTCAAGGTGTTGTTGAGATCTCCCGTTCACCAGAATGGGATAGAAAGACATGAGGTCACAGTGACCTTGACCTTTAACATTTGACCTCACAAATACAATCCCTTCATCCTTGAGTCCAAGTGGATGTTTAAGCTTCATTTGAAGAAATTCCCTCCAGGGGGGTCCTGAACTATCGCGTTCACAAGAATGGGACGCACGTACGGAGTACGTACGGAGAACCCAAAAACATAATGCCTTTGGCCACAGCTGTCGCTGGTGTCGAGGCATAAAAAGTACAATATGTCACTGTGAATTGTAGTGGAGTAGAAGTGTAAAGTAGCAGAAAACGGAAAAACTCAAGTAAAGTACCTCAAAATTGTCCTTAAGTACTTTTAACCACTGATGCTGGTAAACTATATGGGAGTGAATAAATTAGTGAAAATTAATTTAACAGACAATGACAAAATTAAGTTTATTTCATATAATAGAATATTATCTTTTCAACACTGCCAGCCTGCATGAAAGCAAACACACCAAAATAAGGCAACAGAAACTCCACCTCTCCCTGTGCTACAAGCTTACATATCAATATCAGTAAAACTTACAGTATCAAGAGACCTCCAGATAAAGCGAGGAGATTCCAAATAAATGGTTTACTCTGTAATACAGTGAAAACAGTTTTGCATAGGATTCCCTGGGGGTAAAGGCACAGTTACAAGCATCTTCTAAGCCAAGTTTAGCCTCACAGAAGCCAGCCTAAATCTTGCAAACTCAGTTTTCATTCGAGTGAGGCATGTGAGGCTAAACTAAGATCAACTAAAAGTGAAAACATTGAACTTAGCATTACTTCATTATAAAAGAGCCAGGCGTTTTACTCCTTGCATAGAGTATATAGTCTGAAGTAAAACTAATTTTGTACGAACCTGAGGGAGAAAATGGCAACAAGGCACAAAGTCAAGCATGTTCACAGATATACAGTATATAACACACAATACATAAAGATATCAAGGCTTTAGAGGTCCATATATGCATACGTGTAATAACTAAACAGAATGTGTACATAGCAGAAAGGCTAAATAGTAGCAGTATGACTCTATAGAGGCAATGTAGCTAAATAAAAGGTCATTTCACTGGTGATTGTCAACAAAAAGAAGGTCCACTGTGTAGACACATTAACTACAAACAGCAGCAGTGCTAAATTACTATTCTAGAAATAACAGTGTTCCCTTATTTTCAACATTTCACAATACAAAACATAATTCAGTAATCTTTAAAAAAAAAAAAAAAAAAAAAAATAATAATAATAATAATAATAATAATAATATGGAATGTTTTCCCTCAATAACCTCATGATTACCAGGAACAAAGGAAGCAGGGGACAGGATGGACTGAGATCATCAGGCACTATTAAAGAAGAAATATACAGCAGGGGTAAACACTAGTGCAAAGTCATTTTTAAGGCAAAGGAATGATTCAGCATGTGATGGTAAAAAAAAAAAGAGTGGGAAAGAGTGAGAGTAAAGGCAGAGAAGGAAGGTACAGTGTGCTGATCAGATCATTTGATCCATGATGCTGGAGGTGAAGTGCAAGCAGAGGATGTGTCTGCAGAAGGTGCAGAGGGACTGGAGATTGCAGTGCATGTCTGTCTTTGGTATCTTGTATGGTTAACGGTTTCAGAGAATGACAGAAGGCTGAGATACAGCACATGCGCTTTTAAAGTCTCTTAGAAAGTAAACTGCTTTGTTATGAGATTTTGGTTCCTGACAGTTTCCTGCCGAATCAGGTGTCAAGGAGGAAGCAGTGATCTAGAATTACTTTTGTTACCAATTAATAATATAATCTAAAATACAAAAAATAAGCCTAGATCAGTGCACCCACTCTTTCACACTTAAGAAATATAGGCCCTGGTGCGCAGACATTGCTACAGCAAAATGCAGCTCTGTAACAGGTCCTGAGTCAGTGGAGTGTATATGCATGTGTGTGCATATGTGTGTGTGTGTGTTTAGGGGTGATTGGTCTTTTCTATTGGTCAGAGCTAGTTAGGGGCACCAGCTGTGGTGTCTCCACTTTGAGTCTTGGGTGTGACTTTTCATCACTGTCTACAGCCACCTCAGCGGCAGCCTGTCGCTCACACAGACTCCCCAGCAGCTGAGCGGTTTTGAAGACCGAGGCGTGACCCGCAGGCTGCAGGGACTGGACCTTCTGCAGGTTCTGGAGGGTCCGCAGCATCTCAGCGGACACAATAGGCAAATGCTGCTCCTGGATCAAGCTGGTGCTGGCAGATCGCAGGACCGTATCACGCTGGCCTGAGGGCCTGGGAGCTGGCCTGGTCCGCTGGGTAGCTGGGGATCGAACAGAGCTGAATGACGTTTTCTTCTGTGGTGGGTGGGAATCTTCCTCCTCCACTGATTGGTCACTAGAAGGTATAGTGCTGTCATCGGAGTCATCACTCACGCCCTCATCATTGCCACTATTTTCGTTGTGATCGTAATCTTCTTCCTCTTTGATGCCATCTCCATCTGTGATATAAATCATATCTTTGGGCAGAGAGGTGAACTGATAGACCAGACGCTGGCCTTCAACCTTATTCAGTATGCCTCTCTGGTAGTAGTACCTACATGAAGACAGAGATTTAGCATTAACAAAACAAACCCCACATATTTTCCTTAATGCAAAAACATGACCATGTTAGGATTACAGCTGCAACTAAGGATTATTTTCATTGTAGATTAATCCGTTGATTATTTTCTTGATTAATCGATTCTATATATAAATAAATAATCTATAAAATGGTGAAAAGTTTTAATCAGCCCAAAAAAAAAAAAAAAGCTTAGTTTTGTCCACAACTCAAAGATATTCAGTTTACTGTCATAGAGGAGAAAGTTAACTAGAAGTTATTCACATTTAAAGAGCTGGAATTAGAGAAACTTGACTTTTTTTTCAAACCGATTAATTTAATAGTGACATTAGTTTTAATTAGCCTTAGCCTTCTTTTGGTAGTGTACCTGAGTGCTCTGCCCATTGTCTCATAATTCATATCTGGCTTGTTCTTGTGTTTGCCCCAGAGTCTGGCCACTGCTTTTGAGTTGACCAACTTGAAGATTCCTGCTTGGGGATTAGTCCATTTAATGTAGCGAGGGCAGACCTGTCGGTCCTGCAGCAACTCCATCAGGAACTGCCACAGGTACAGTGTGTTTCCTCCTGAAGCACAAACACAAAAAAACACGATGGAAAAGGAAAGACAAAGAAACAACATGGGAAATGACTGTTGTAAAAGCTGTCTTGCAAGTGACTGATCCCCTGTGATCCACATTGGTCTCTCTGATCTCTCTGTACATGTACTGCTGCAGCCTTTACATTACTCTGACTTTAATTCAGACTAAAAGTCTTATGGAAACGTTACCAGGTTAGACCTAGTGAGATTGCTGTTGTGACTTTTATGTAAAAGGTGACTCTGGCGCTTCTTCAGACATGAGACCAACATGTAAATTTGCCATGACATTCACGTCTGACGCATGTCTGAAAGGCGCTTAACTCATTTTGTTGTGTGACAATACCTTTGTTGTATTTGTCCTTCTTCACTATAATGTCTGGTGTGGGAGACTCTGCCCTTCTATGTCGAGGTTTTCTTCCTGAGTAGTTGAAGAATAAAACCAGTTAATTTACAAGCTATTTAATATAATCACACAATTATACCGTTATTTAGATTCAGATAAGCTGATAACCCAGAAAGTGACTGACCTCTCTTTTTGGACTGCAGCTGTGCTGCAGGCTTCTTTGTGTGCAACGAGTGCCATTGTGGCTGGTCAAACGCTTCCACAATCCCCTCTGCAGACACAGTCACCTGGGTAACAGGAGTAGTGATGACATCACCCAGTGATGGTAAGAAGGTCTGGGCTGCAGGGGGGCATAAACAGATTTAATGAAAGAGAACAGCGCTGTGTGACCACCATGTCTAAAAATAACATCTTGCGGTCAGACATGTCCTACACCAAAAAGCAGCAGTGAGGTTTTATTAGGGCATCTTCACTCTGTTACTGTGAATGTGAGTAGTGTTAACTATTTGTGTGTGTGCTTACAGTAGTGTTCCAGAGAGAGGGTGTCAGGGTAGTCCATGTTGAGAAGGGAATCAGCAGCAACAAGTGTCTCCATGGTCTCTTCCTCTCCACTTTCACATTGCTCCACTGCAGACCACAGAAAAGGGAGTAACATACAAAAACATGTTTAGCAGGTGGCTAAGGTGGTATTTAGTAAGAGGAAAATTAAACATGAGAATCAAAAGCCTGACGGTTGAGCCAAATTACAAAAAACATTCTCTCACCGCTAGAGATATCTAGCCATGGAGTAGGGGTGGGAATCACCAGAAGCATCACGATACGATATCATCACGATACTTATGTCATGATACGATATTATTGCGATTTTAAACATTTTGCAATATTCTGTGATATATTGCAATTTATTAAATTTTTTGTCAACAATTTGATAATTTTTCCGAAATTTGAAATTTCAATGTCAACATCTGTTTTATCTAAAAAGATGTTATCTCTGTTTGTTCATCTCACTTCTCGCTCCAAAATGGGATTGTCAAGCAGACAAACACCGACGACACATATATAATAATAGATCGATACTTGGCATCTGTGTATCGATATAGTATCGCCACAGAAAATACCGCGATACTATAATGTATCGATTTCCCCCCCATCCCTACCATGCAGGTGGTTTTATTTAACGTTGTAACATATGTGTCTCTGAACTTTCTGCTGCCATGCCAGTACAATTGGGGCGAAAGGAATTTCATTAAAAATCTGACAGCAACATCAATGTGATGAATCCCCTTAATATGTCAGGTATTTCATTTGCTGGATAAGAATGATTACAAATGCCGTAGTCTCGCATTGCCAGACCTATCTCCACAGCGCTGCGGAGGAAGTTCTGGCTAGTCCACACAACATTTCCGGATAGGAGAAAAACGCACTCTGGTTTATTGGCATTTCTTTAAACCAATCACAGTTGTCTTGGGTGGCGCTATGCGCCGGGCACAGGTACGGTGCCTCTGCAAAACAGCCTCGGGAAGGAACTTATTTTGGTGGAACGTGTGCAGGTAGGGAGGCGAGCTCTGGAAGTATAATGGCTGTGTGTGTGTGATGAGAATTTTACTCAAAAAAAAAAAAAAAAGGTAAATATAATCTGATTGTCGATTCTAGCTCGGAGGATGTTTCTCAAATCAACCAGAGTTTAGAATGCCAACACAAAGAAAGCAGAAGGTGAGGGACATCCGGTGCAACCGGAACAATTCCGTAAATGAAACATTGTTGATATCGATGCCTTGATGAGAGGATTTGACCCATGTTGCCCCACCCCTTTTTGTGACCACCACAAATGAAAACCACATCAGCTGCCTCTGAAATGGCAGATATTTAAGGGACAAGGGCAGTGGTTCCCAACCTTTTTTGTCTGACGTGCCACCACAGCCCTATCAGATGGATTCAGGTACCCCTTCATTGTACCAAATAGATAGGATGGGCTTCCTTTAGAAGTCACCATTGAGAAAACTGTGGCTGAGATGGATCTGTGGCTACACATGTGATATCGGATATACAGCACCGATGGACCTACTTTTTATTTTGCCTACTCAATTTTCCTACAGTGCACAGTTAGAGAAATAATACCAACTAATATCCGAGTCTGATGTTTCACTGTTCACAGTGCTTTTACTTCCACACAAACAATATGGGCAGATCTGGCCTTCTGTAATTATCACATCTATTAGCATACATCTTGCCACATTTATGTCGTTGAGGCAAAATATTATCAAATGGAGTTGTTTTGTACGCATTTATTTATGTGACGTGTGCACGCTGTGAAGCAGTGAGCTAGAAAACATCTGCTACTGTTGCTAACAGCTGGTTGTCGTGGACTCAAATGGCTCTAATACTTTCTGCCGCCGAGAAAACCAGCAAACGACATGTCAAAACAAATATCCACGTTTAAAGAACCACGGCAGGTAAGTTGCTGTCCCAAAACTTCTGTAATTGTAACGTAAATTGCCCATGGCTGTCTGCGAGCGATGTCAGTTAACGTTACCGTTAGCTAGGTTAACCGAGCCTCGCCATGCCCAACTTCAACTGCTCGATCCAACCAGAATAAAGTCGGGAAAACAACCCGATACAGTGATATAACTTACTTTTAATTCCCAGCACTGGTGAGGAACAAGCCATAGCATGTGTGCTGTAGCCCGAACTGACCACGTCTACATCCTAATATGATTCATTAACGGTCTTCCCAAGCACAAGCCAGGAATGTTTTGTTTCACTTCCTGAATTTTTGCGAAGGGTGGTCCATGTGCGAGGGTTGAGAGTTGAGACTGCGCATGTGCAGTCCCAGGGCTTCTTTTACGTGACTCTGGTGGGACTTTTAATTTAGTAGGATTTAAATAAAACTTTTACAGAAAAAAGCTTGGACCGTTTAATAACTATTGGACGACAGGTGAGCTCCAACCATTAAATGTGAGGTAAAGAAAGGCCTGTGTGTGCGTGCGTACTGACCTTTGAGCAGCTGCTGGTGATGCTTTGTCTGTGACTGTTCACACGTTAGACCTGTATATGAGAACAGGTGGGGATGGGGAACCTGCTCCACAATCACTGCAGGGTAATCCGAGTAACCCCCTAACTGCAACACACACAAAAAATTAGATTAGATTAAATCAGATTACAATTTGTCAAATAGAAAAAATCTGTGCTGCATCACATGCCAGCACTGTTTCAGCACACAAAGAATATCATCACTGCTTAAATTTACTTACCTGTGACATGTTGACATGGTCACTGGCAAAGTCAAAGATGAGCTCTGACTGCATGGCTGAATATCCCAAACCCACACACGACCTTTACTTGCTTGAAAATAGCATCACAGTTTATTAGCTTAGACGACTATTAATAACTGACAGGTCTGATGTGTTTTTGCGTCCTGACAGACCCAGGTTTTGGAGAAAATCTTCAGATGAACAGCAATTGACTGTCAGTGTGGCTCTACCAGAGAGCTCCCGCCAGGATACGATGAGGCCAGCCTCTTTCCAAACAGCACAATTCAACAGTGGAAGAGTGATGTGAGTAAACGTATTGACCAGAGACACAGAGGCGTCACAGGAAACTCGTGTTCACTTGCTCTGCTTCGATGCTTCCACTCTCGATGAGGAAGTGGGGGCTGCTAAACTGTCCTGTGGTCTGACTTAACCTGCCAGAAAGAACAGAGAGAAACGAGAGCAAATGTGTAAGCCGTTGGAGGTAAAACGCAAAGTACCACACCTGCAGTGAATATCAGGTAGTAAACCAGTCAGACTTTTAAAATAAAATGTCTAAATTAAGAAATGTGGTCACTCTAATCTGAGAGGCAGAGAAAACAGCACAGTTTGCTTCCCTCTTTCATATATCTCATGTTTTTGCTCTTATCTTGCTTAAAGAGGCTAAACCAGCAACAGGAAGGAAGCGTTTGCATTGCAACGTGTGTGTGTGTGTGTGTGTGTGTGTGTGTGTGTGTGTGTGTGTGTGTGTGTGTGTGTGTGTGTGTGTGTGTGTGTGTGTGTGTGTGTGTGTGTGTGTGTGTGTGTGTGTGTGTGTGTGTGTGTGTGGTATGAGTAGGGGGGGAGGTAACTGGTGTTGATTTAAATCATCATGTCTTTGCACAATGTTCAAGGTTTCAGAGGCAAGGCGTGCACATATCTTACAACATGACTGTAAAGGGGACATTCAGAACAAAGCTACAAAGTCATCTCCTCATCTCTACTCCCTTTTATTCTCTCCTTGTCACTTGTTTTTCTCTGCTTCCTCTCTTGTCCTCTGGCCATATTAATTCCTTTTAATCGCTCAGTCCCAGTGCCCTGACCATCCCTGCTCCTCTGTCTGTTCTACTGAGGTTAAAGTTAACAGTTGAGGGAATTTAGTCTCTTCTGTTGCTGCTGTACAGCGGCCTCCCCCTCCCAACTGTCAAATTTAAGTTGTAAACACTGTTGGCACCCCCGCACTTACCGTCAGCCCTCCTATGTTGAAGATCACGCCAGCATTTAGGTTTTGTGTACAATAGATCTCCCACTGTGAACAAATCGCTTCCAAGGAAATATATATAATCATTGAGCTCCTACATTTTAATCCCATTAATCCTCAGTTTGTTTGAAAAGTATTGGTAGTATCACAGTTCCTGAGCACGCTTCTTTGTCTTTATGTGTATGTGTGTGATAGAGGCACAACATGTTTGGGTCAGTTATCACACAGGAAGCACAGCTCAGTTAGGAGGCACCGTTTCCTGAGTTCCCGTGCCAAACCGCTGCCAACATCATCTGCCAGCAATGGCCTTCTCATTTTTCGACTTCCTCTGATGTGTGCAGTTGTTTGCTGCTCAACGATTTAGGACACAAGTAAAATGGAGAATAGTTTACTTCTCTGAGCAGTGTTTTATAGTTAGTGAGGAGTCCTTGATAATGTTCTGTATGCAGTATGCATAGCTTGATTAGAAGAGAGATTAGAGCTGAAAAGAAAAGTTAACAGCATTTGTAACAGTTTTCATAATTGATTCATTGTTTTATAAATTTTTAAGCAAAAAATCTCAGGAATTCTCTGGTTCCAGCTTCTTAAATGTGAAAATTTGCTGGTTTCTTAGTCTTAAATAAAAAGCAGTTGCATCCCAAGGAGAGAGATATTTCATCTTTATCACAGACTTTAAAAAAAAAAAAAGAACTAACACGGAACATATGCTTATTCTGACTGTCTTTTCGTGTTGAGTTGTAATGCAGGTTAAACATAATTAACTATCAGCTACTCTCCACTTCCTTACCTGAAAATCTGGCTCTGTATGTACAGAATGGTATATGAATAAATGTAGAACAAGACATAAAGAATGCTGCTTGCATTTTGTGTTTTGTGTTTTTTCTTTCTTTGAGTGATAGCCACCACTGCCTGCCATTTTGGCATGTGTATTTAGGCCTATGTTCATTGTCAGCGTGCCCTGCAGCCTGCTGCTTCTATAGAGGAGTCACTCACAGTACAGAGCCTTTGTTCATCAGTACTCTGGTCACATAGGTTTGTCTCTGTGGCCTCGGCACTGGGATATGAGCCTGCGAAGTGGTTACCAGGCCCCCTAGACACTGATAAGCCCCCATAACATTAATTCCCCAGTTTGCGCGCGTGTGTGTGTGTGAGAGCGAGTCAGAGATAGAAAGAGTGCGGCTGTGTTTGACAGAAAGGGTCAGAGAGTGTGTATGTTGTGTGTGTGTGTGTGTGTGTGTGTGTGTGTGAACTAGGCCAGGCTGATAACAGTATGGCAAGTGAGGGAGCAACTGATAAGCCCCTCATGTTGCTTGCAGTAACCAGGCCTTCTTAAATGAACACAGTGAAATATTGTGTGTGTGTGTGTGTGTTTGTGTGTTTATGTGTGTGTGTGTGTGTGTGTGTGTGTGTGTGTGGAAAGATTGGGAATCGGGGAATGGTGGAGGTGGCAACCTTTGTGTCCACATGTGGTTGTGGTTTAGCTGTCATTTATGTATACTATTTTTTACTGAACATTTCTGGCAGGGTGTTTAAACTGCGTCAAACAGCCATGCTCAGAAACTCACACACACTCTCTGAAATATACTTTCACTTTCCCTTCAGCACATGTCATGCACGTACAGTCACCCAAAGAGCAATTAGCACTTTCTTTTGCTGTTTTGAGTATTTGTCAGAGTCGTGGGTCTGTTATATAGAATAAGAAGCAGTGGGCTTACCTTGTGTTTATAGCTTGTGTCTGTATGTGGCAGAGCAGCAGCTGCCTAGAGGATCCAGAAGAGGAACGGAAATTGTTCTTATCCCTTTTGCCAAACAGAGAACAATCTGCTTACAGACCTGGGATCAGTTTCCTCTTGTGAATTTCCAGTCACCAAGGAGAGTGCCATACAGGCTTTAGATCAATGTAGAAGTTGATTTTTTTCTTCTTCTTCTTCTTCTTCCCTTCAAACCTTGCCAGTTATCGCTTCTTTTTTTTTTTCCAGCGAACTCCCCCTCCCTATGAGGTCTGATTGGTTACCTGTGTTGTGAGTCAAGGTAACCCATAGTGACCATTGTCAGTGTGGAGCAAATGTAAACACGGGCGTATTTGCAATGTAAAGCAGCAGAGAGACAAGCAACTGATCTCCAAACAGCCCAGTGGTTTATATGACGGTTGACAGCCAGTGGGGGTGTGTGTGTTGATCTCACTACATATCAAATAAAATCAGTAGGTCAGCTTCAACTAAACTAAATAGATTTACAATATTATAACGTGCTTTTTGATGACTTGTACAGTTAATGTTAACCTATATGGAAAATGTAGGTATAGGTTGAAAAATAGAGAGAAAAAATATGGAAAAAAAGACTAAAAAGGAAGATTGATGCATAAAGTAAAAAAGACATCTGTCTTTTTTCAGTTCCTGATGCTCCCTAGTGGCAGAACTCTGCACCAACACCCTTGACAACAAGGTTTGTTGTATGAGCAATCTTTTCATGTCCTCTACTTCCTCCCTTTTTTTTTTTTATAAACGAGAAATGGAAAAGATTATATGAACACCCATCGCAGAGTGTGGCTCAGTGATACTCAGGGGTCTGGTACAGGCTGTGTGATCACTGTCCCCACTGTTTCTTGGAAATCATCAGCTCTCTCATGAGAACAGGGCTTTCTGCAGCCAGCCATGCTGTCACTGTTGTAATGGTTGCATAACTACCCTGTCTGTGAACTTCACATAAGAGAAACTAGCTTGCCGTGCATAACCGTCATATGATCACAAATACATAGATACAAATAAAACGTGTAGTGTGATACGTTTTTTTGACAAAAATCACTATTGAATATGTTCTTTGCTGTCGTAAGAGCTTTATTTAGCCACACTGAAGAGCGGGAGGTGATCTATAACGGACGTGTTGTAAATGCAATAGAGTACCTTGTTTATTACAAAAATAGGTTTTGAGAATTTTAACATCTGCATCTTTCAAATATGTGAAAGGGACAGCATTTTTGAAAATATTAGTCTACCTTTAATCTCATCCATATACATCCAATATCTGTGGGTGGAGAGGGACTGATAAAGCAGAATAAATCAAGCCTACCCTTCATTCTTTCATTTTGTTGTCATTTTCCCTCCACTTCTGCAACAGCAGGCAGGTTCAAGAATGTTGCTGGTTTGGCATACAGATAAGGTTAACTCCCATTAAATTTTTTTATGAAGTAGCAGAGGGCAGGGTTTTATTTTTTGTGTGTGCATACTGCAAGTGATTCATGGACCCCAAATTACAGCCACTATTTTCAATTTATGTAATGCGAACAAGTTATAATTCTAATATAAGTTTGCATTTGAAAGCATTTGAAATTCACATGCATAGTGTGTAAAGCTGAAATTACAAGGGACTGTATGAAAATTATTATAGGGGGAGAAGGGGTCAGAAAGGTGGGAGGGTATAGTAATTTTCTTTTGGCTGAAGGTGGTTATTCTGACTTTAGCTAGGGAGTGTCTTTTATTTTTTCTCATCTTGAATTTATATTTTGTTTCAAATAGATGAAAGAAATGCCATGGTACGTCAGTCTGATGAATTCCTTCTGCTGGCCACGTCTGCTCACCTTCTGCTGGATCTGCTGCACCGTGTGTGTGTGTGTGTGTGTGTGTGTGTGTGTGTGTGTGTTCGTTGTGTTGTCTATGCATGTGTTCAAGTGTGTGACATTTATACATCTGTGAAAGTGAGTGATGATTTGCATTTTTGTGTCATTTATCAACCATTCCTTGACGTGTGAAATCAATGGAATGTGACCAAAAACAGCACATCAAATTAGACAAATATACAGAAAGCATTTTCTCTCTCTCACACACACACACACACACACACACACACACACACACACACACACACACACACACACACACACACACACACACACACACACACACACACACACACACACACAAAGACAGGAGTGAGAGCTTTATCTGGATAAGAGATAAAAGCTGATTGCATAGCTAGCTTTGCCACGCAGGATTATTCCATGAGCAGCAAAATGTTAAGAAAAGGAGCAAGTTCTGCCTGTCAAATATTTGAAAAGTTAAGTCAAACATCATGTTCATACGACTGCTGAAAATTGTTTTTGAATGCAGTTCGCTGGCAAGTCTGCAGAACATGCTGTGTAAATATGCAAAATGGTAGATTGTTGGAGTAGAAAAACATGAAAGAATGTTTGGAGAAAGAGAGAGCAGAGAGGGGCCAAACCAGGTCTGTTCACACCCCAACCCCTGAGACCCACAAACCAAAGCTATCAACCCTCCAATCCTGCCATGTTCCAGCACTTTATGCTGGCTTTTAAAACTGTGGGGAGGAGAAAACAAACTCTGTGTACTGGTATGTGGTCTGTTTGTGCGTATGTGGTGTCCAAATGTACTGCATGTGTGTGTTTGTGTATGGAGAGACAGTGTGTGTGTCTGAGGACATACTGCCTCAGACTTCCACCCAGAGTTCCATGCAGTTATTAAAGGAAAAGTCCACAAAGTTTTTTTGAATATAAAGAAACTCTCGGCCAAGCTAACATGATAAGTCTATCAAAAGTTTACAGTAGTTTTTATTGCTAAATGAGGTGCTATCTCTCATTAACCTTTTGGCATCAATCTGCTGCAGGTTTTCATCTCTATTTCCCGGCTCCTATAAGCAATAAAAGAGAAATGAACTCACTACAGTAGACTGCTGTAGCATTATGTCAGTTTTGGCAGAACTATGGAATGTTTTTCCCTGTTAACTTTGCTGAAGTCGAAATAGAAAGTTACAGCAGCCTGTAAGAAGAAAGACTATAAGACTATAAAACTGAATATTGTCTATATACACAGGAACAGTGAGAGTAAAGTTGGGATAAACTTAAAAAATGCAGAAATATTCATGTTTTGACCTTTTGGAAAAAACAGTTCTTTCTTGTCAAGAATTAGATGTAAATATTGATACCACTCTCATGTTTGTATGCTAATGAAGCTACAGCCAGGAGACACTTAGGTTATAGGGCATTCCATTTGTACTGGGAACTCTGATTTTCCATGGTCAAAGTCGGAAACACGCCCCCTGACCTCGGATTTCTGAGCTCGGAACTCGGGCAACCACAGAGTATCCCAAGCTGAAAATCCAACATGGCTGTTCCGTGCATCAACAGTTGTGAAAGCTGTAGTAACATACAGTTATAAGCACTTCTGTGTTATTTGTGTCTCACTAAATCAGTCATACACGTTCCATATTCTATCAGTCATACACTGTCCATATTCTATCTGTGGACAATGTTGTTACGCTGTTTGTATCGACAAAAACAGCATAATGCGTTCTTATAAACTGGCATTGCTAACAATGGCTAACCTGGCTAGAGCTAATAAAAACAATGAAAATCAGACTTGTAAATGGAACGCATTCAACTCGGGTGTGACGTCATTCCCAGCTTCGGCTTCCGAGTTCCGAGGTAAATGAAACGCACTATTAGCATAAAGATTGGAAGTAGGGGGAAACAGCTAGCCAGGCTCCGTCCAGAGGTTAAAAAAAACTACCTACCAGCACCACTATATCTTATTTGTTTACTTCACTTTTTGTAGGGATTAAATAAACTCGATATATATGTGTTAATCAGGAAGCTTTAGAAGTACCGGGCGGCAGATTTTGGATGGAGCCAGGCTAGCTGTTTCCAATCTTTTTTCAGAATATGTATGTGATTGGTAAAAAGGCAGTGCCAGCAGCCAGTTAGCTTAGCTTAGGATAGAAAGTTACTGTGTCCGACCAAGAAATGGCCCAATAACCCCTCGTAAAACCACAACCTGTTGTCTTTTGTACAGATTAAACAGGGTTAAACCAGATTAAATAGATGCTGATGGGCAGATTTTCTTACGTTGAGTAGCAAAAGAGAGTATTTATGCTAAGCTACGCTAACCGGTTACTTGCGGTAGCACATTCATCATACATACATTGGTATCAATCTTCTCATGTAATTTTCATCCGGAAAGCAGATAAGCGTATTTCCCAAAGTGTCGAACCATTCCTTTAATGCAAGTTGACTGATTTAGCATAAACTCTGTGATAGATTAAAACTGCTTCCTACATTACCATAAACCAGGGCTGCTTGGGCCAATACATCCTTTCAATTTCAAACAAGTTTTGTAGAGAAAGATAAGATATTCTAAATTGATCCTGAGCTAATTACACTTTGATTTATAAACTATTTAGTAAGTAGCTCACTGCACAAAATTTACTTTCTTTTGCAACTTTCTGTTTCTTTTAGCAGTGATCTTGGAGGACCATCAATCACATTAGTACTAGAGGGCCGATGCCAGTATCCACAAGCAGATATATCAGTTTATCTCTGCTGAGAGTAGCGAAGGAGACCATTTAGGGAGGAATGTCCTATGTGATTTCTTTCACTTACAGCTGCTTATAGCACTGGGTTTGATTTAATCTCAAACCACACTGAATTGTTTTAAAGCATAATGGAAGAACAGAGGCAGAGGGGTTATTTGGAGAAGTGGAGACAGGAATGCAGAGAGGAAAATGAGGGTGGAGGACAGAGAAGAGGTAAAAACAAGGAAATACAGGCAGAAAAAGAAGAGTGAGTGAAGGCAAGGAGAGCGGATGAAGAGATGAGTCGAGGAGGGGTGGTGAGACATCACAGGACAGAGAGCTTCTTTGACAGATAACATGACATGCGTGACACTGGTTTAGCCTGAAGGAACATTACCAGGTCAAAGCTGTGTGTGTGTGTGTGTGGGGGGGGGGGGTGTGTGTGTGGGGGGGGGGGGGGGTGTGTGTGTGTGTGTGTGTGTGTGTGTGTGTGTGTGTGTGTGTGTGTGTGTGTGTGTGTGTGTGTGTGTGTGTGTGTGTGTGTGTGTGTGTGTGTGTGTGTGTGTGTGTGTGTGTGTGTGTGTGTGTGTGTGTGTGTGTGTGTGTGTGTGTGTGTTTAGATTGAAAAAGTGGGTAGAAAATTAGAGAGATCACAGTAATTTTCTGTTGGCATTCACCATCACATGATGGCGTCTGCCGTCACGCTTAAATCAAACACACACCCACACACACCACACACACACACACACACACACACAGAGTCAGGCCACGATAATGGGCAAATCTAGAACATTTACAGTCATAAATGATTTTGACCGTGTGTCTGAACAGATAATTGCTTGAAAATGTATGCTTTTCTTTACAAACAAATACACAAGTAACTAGTTCCTTATTTATTGTATTTATTTACTTTTTTTAATAAAAAAAGGTAAGGATTAAGATAAGCAATTGTGACCAAATACAGTCACAAAATGCATGAAGCCTTAAGAACAGGCCCAATATTGAACCGTATAATACAGTAGCTGAATGGTCACACAGCTGAAATCAAACATCAGTAGTCGAATAACTAGTGGGAAAATGACACCAAGATGATACATTTAAAGGCACTAATGTAACAAGCGATAAAGAATGCAAAATGCTCAATACATACATATATTATAAATGAAATGCGTTACAAAATAACGTAAACAAATCTCAAACAAGAGCATTACATTCACTGTTTTAAACTCTTCCAAGTTGCTTTAATGTGTGGTAACAACACGCAACACAGCGTCAAAGTAACATTCACTATCCAGTCTGCGAGCCCGATGGGCTGTCTTTGATAATCGACTCTTGACCCCCAATTTTACATAACATTTAAACTTAGCCCCTGCTTAGTTCTCAATAGTTGGTGTTTTGAACACCAGTTTGCCTGCTTCACAGGCATCTCGAACTTGTTATGCACGAATGCAGTTTTTGGAATGCACCGATGCTTATTTCTTCTTGGACAGGGTAAGTGTGCAGCGATCCATTATGGCAAGTGTTCAGAGTTTTAGGATAGAAGCGTTTAATCTCATTAATTTCCAAATACACGTCTGTTGAATTTAAAGGAGACATCACATGATGTTATAGAAAAGGTTCAAAATGAACACTTGTCCTCATTCAGTCAGACATATTTGAATATTTCGTTTTTCTTTTGCCATCATATTTCCTCCTTTCTCACCTCTATGCGCCTCTTCAGGCTGTAGTGGACTTGTTGCTCGTGCGGGAGTTGCTCTGGTCGGAGGCTCGTTCTGTGACTTTCAGCTTCATGCATGACTGCTTCTCATCCATCAACATCTCAGCCGGTAGGCACCAGCAGCACAGGCAGGACTAGAGGAACAGGACAGGACAAGATTTTAGTATTGAAAGCGTTCTGGTTCTGGTTTTCGTTTCTAGTCTGAGTAGTATCGACCAATCACGTTTGAGCAGGCTTTGGTTGCATGCAGGTAAACAGTCGTGTGTAGAGTAAAAGAGGCAGAACGCTTTGGTCGAAATGCAATCTCCGAACCTATCGGCTATCGTCTGAGGACGTTTTAGCTTTTTATTGGCTTTTTATTTATTTATTCATCTGCATTCATATGCAGATATCTGTTGAAAGAGATTAGCCGCTATATCGTCTGGACCTAAAACACAAAGGCCTACAAAAAGTATCAACTCAAACTGTAAACAATGACCAGCACATGGAAGAGGAAGTTTTGGCACAGATATCTGTTATCTGGATATCCGCTGGCTCCACAGGAACCCCCAAAATATTGCTGTTGCCCCCAGATGCTAAATCGTGATCAGACCGATGGATTCAGAGGTTGCCTTGAAGGTAGTTTGAAATAGTTTGAAATCTTATTTGCTTTCTGGCCAAGAGTTAGATAAAAAGATCAATATCCCTCTCATGTTTGTCCGTTCAAATGACGCTGGAGCCAGCAGCCGGTTAGCTTAGAGCAGGGGTGTCAAACTCAATTTCACTAAGGGCCACATTGGAAACTAAGAATCACATAAAGGGCCAGACATGTAGAGTTTATTGACGTGCTTTATTTAATAGAAAAAGTCAAACATCTTTTACTGTATTATTGCCCATATAGTGTTTTCACTTACAGCTTGGTCGACATAAAGCCCCAATAAAGTAACTTAGCCATCGGAGAAAAAAGCACCAAAAAAGGTTGAAAAAAGCAGAGAAAAAAAACTTAAAAAGTGGCAAAAACATTGAAAAAAATATATTAAAAAACATATATATATAAAAATATATAAAAATATATTATACAAATATTTTCACTCTGCACGTGGCATATGTTACTAAGTTGCACCTTACCCTGAAGCAGTTCTTGAAGCGCTTGCTGACCATGTAGAGGGCGATTGGGTTGATGCAGGAGTTGATAGATGCCATGTTGATGCCAATGTAGTCCAACACCAAAAAGAAACTAAAAAGGTTACAGAGACACATTAGTCGTCAACTTCTCCCTCCCTTTAGGGTGATTTATTATTCTACTAAATTATCTAGTCTTCTCTGTCCTTTATTTATTTTGTTGACTTTTGTGAACATGTATTTTCTTCCATACCTGAGCAGTTCGCAGCGGTTTGGATCTTTCTCATCGTAGATGGTGAGCTTCAGGATACGGCTGAGGTGGAGAGGCAGCCAGCACAGAGCGAAGACCAGAACCAGACAGAACACAGTCTTAGCCACCTCCCTTCGCTGAACACACAAACACACATAAATCACTGTATAGTTTATCCTGACAGGTTTGGCCCAGATAGGGACATGGTAAAATTTGGATACAAAGAAATCTTTTATACAAAAAGTATAAGTACAATGATGTACATCATTGGAAACTTTTTGTATAACTGTTTTCATAAATCAAAACAAATTTAGTAGAACATTGAAGTGGCAAATTAGGCTGGAGTAAAGTTTGAGGCAAAAAGACAAAACTGTATTTTTAATAGCTTTAATTGGACACAATTATGTAAATGTATGATTAAGTCTTGTGTCAGTCATCCGCAAACCTGCTTGAGGTGGTCACTGAGCGCAATCTGGACTCCATTCTTCTTCCTCAGCATCTCACAGGTCATCAGGGTGTAGAAAATAGCAGTGCAGACCAATGGCAGGCAGAAATATGCACTGAACAGCCACCAGTCCTTCGCTGATTTATAAAACTACACAAAGAAAATAGGAAAACAGCACTGAATTACGCATAAGCATCTGTATGAGAGAGCTTAAAGTTAAAGGTGAAATATTTCAGAAGTAAATTTAATGGAGTGTATCCCCACTCTGGACAGGAGTGAGGGACTCAAGGGTGTGTCTCAAATTCACTTGTTGAGCTGCGTTTAAAATCCATTTATCAAAGTACCTCAGTGGAATAAAGACATTGTTCATTGCTGTTATTTTATGATTAATAAAAGACGTGAACACACACACAAACACACGCACTCGCAGGCGCTGCATTTTTGTCTGTAGCCAAGAGAGCAATAACTCCTGGGATATACCGTTTTTTTTGATGATGCTTCACTGTCTGTAAACTCTCTCTAACCCCAATTTAGTCAGGAGCTCTTTCACTGTATGGTAAGTCATACACAAGTCAGCGTGCGTGCCAACATGCACATCTCTCCTTGTGTGTCTATACATGTCAGTATGTATTCTATGTGCATGTGCAGGTTAGCACAGTGCACAGCTGTGTCAACACACTATTTTTCCCCACACTGAGTTATATGTCTCAAAGTCTGTATGCCGCAGCTCACCCTCATAAAGTCGGTTTTCTGCATGGGGTGAAGCAAACAGATCCTCAAGTGTTCTCCTTTGTAGTCCATGGTGATCATGTCGAAGGCTATTGCCTCTGGCACTGCCAGAACAATGGATAATATCCAAATGAGCGCTATCTCGATAGCCATCCACTTTGGAACGCCGATTCCTTTGATACGGCTCCAGGATGCCACGGCACGATACCTGGAAGATCAAACATGTGCAGTCAGTCAACCGACAAACTAACATTAGTGAAAGGAATAGTTTGACGTTTTCGGGAAATACACATAGATATTACTAGAGCAGCAAGTAATCCCTGTTGATGTCGCGTTAGGAAATGAAAACAGGACCTAACGCGAAAGGAAGGGTGAGTTTGTGTTGTCCATTGGTTGTGGCCATAATTACCTGTCAATACTCAAAGCGCACAGACTCAGCACTGTGATGCCCACTGAGGCTTTCTGGACAAACGGCACCAGCTTGCACAGAGTCACTCCGAAAGGCCAGTCCTCTGCCAGGAGCTGGAGAGAGAGACAGAAAGAGTTGATGACAGAGTTTAACCATGAGAGGGAGTGAAGCAAATCGTCTGGCTCCAAGTTGTTCTCCCCAGCCTCAGGCATCCAGTGTTGACCAGATATGCGTGAACCTGAATGTATCGGTTTCTGTGAAGCTTTTTTCTCTCTCCTTTACAAGTCAAAACTATTTTGGTCTTTTCTTGAAAACATAGCGCGGTCTGTGTTTGACCTCAAGGCTCCGTAACCCAGACAGGTACGGTAGCTCTTGGAGAACGACAGAACCTTTGCTAACCTTAACAATAAAAACAATTAAGACTTTTCATGTCTGCTTTGGATGCGTGACTGGAATGTAAGTGTAGATGAATTGGAATCATATGTAGCCCTGTATCTCCACATACCACCCTGTCTCTCCTGTCCTTGCTCTGCTCCAGTTGTTTTAACATGCTCTTCCCCTTTCCTAAATATACAGACACTTTACACGTGCACACACACACACACACACACACACACACACACACACACACACACACACACACACACACACACACACACACACACACACACACACACACACACACACACACACACACACACACACACACACACACACACACCATGAGCTCAACAGACAATAACATACCAGAGACATAAGGGGATATAGAGGGGCTCAGCATCTAGTAAAGTAATAACATGGGAAAAGCCCCATTTCAAGAGTGTGTATGTGTCTGCTCGCATGTGCTTTTCTGCAAAGGATTTAATATCCAATATGCAGCAAAATATTTGCATATGACCTTTTAACTAGAGTGCAACAAAAATTCATTCAACATCTAGGTGAGTTTTGAATTGACTGAAAAAAGAATACTGTTAAGGGCAAAAAGATCACTATAAACCTATAGGGTATTGCTCACCTTGTAAACATTAATGGGAATGGCGATGATGATGTGCAGCAAGTCTCCAAGTGCCAAGCTGCCGATTAGGATGTTCGGCCCGTTACGCATGCACTTATTCTTATAGATGATTCTCAGCAGAGTGGAATTACCAATAATACCCACAACAAACACCAGGCAGGACACCACCGTATTGATGTACTTGAAGGTGTCTCGGATTTCTGTGGGTCCGGTGCACATGGGGGGTAGCCGGCGGCGGGGCATGGTGATGTTGGGCCTCACTGGACCCTGCACATCTCTCTCTACGAGCCCAAGTCTCTGGGTAACAGTGAGAAGGTCCAGGGGCGCTTGTTTCTTTGGCTCCAACTGCCCACTGGCCACAAGGATGTGACCCGCCAAGAGGAATAACTCCAAGCAGAGGAGATGAATCTTCATCCTGGAGTTTGGTTGCAGCTATGGCTTTTACTGATCCTCTTTGAGTGTGCCTGGAACAAAAATGGCAAGCAAGTAATGTATTCAGCCCTGTTATCTGACAACAGGAATATTATTATACTTTAAGAAAAAATAACCTCACTGTCTACTAGGTATATTAGGCTCCAGGGTTTATTATGTGACTTTAGCTCACTGCCATCTTTATACAAACTCACAACTAAAATCTGCAGATACACCCTGCAGAAACCTTTTAGTCACTTTTAGTTTAGGGACTGTACATAAATGATTTGGGGAGAAAAAGAGAGGTGGTCAGAAAAGGGAGAATATTGTTATTTTTATTTTGGCTAAAGATAGGGTAGTCTGTGGCCGGGTTAGCTCAGTTGGTAGAGCAGGCGCACATATATAGAAGTGTATGCCTTGACGCAGAAGGTCCAGGGTTTGAGTCCGACCTGGAAGATTTCCATGTCTTCCCCCTCTCTCTCCCCTTTCATATCTAGCAGTCCTTTCTATTAAAGGCTGAAATTTCCAAAAACAAATCTTAAAAAAAAATAAAAAAGATAAGGTAGTCTGACCTTTGGGAGAGCAGGGGTTGATCATCATTATTAAAATCTTTATTTTGCAATATTAATAGTTCCATAAATATTAACGTCAAAAGACAACTTGCACTTTCACGTGGTTCATGAATGTGCACTTTCCCACAAGCAGGGGACAACACTTTTCTCTGTATCAGGGTTTTTAAGAATGTGTACATTGGTGACGCTCATTAGATATTCTATTAAGATAATAAGATTTAAATTAGGTAAATGATTAAACAAGTTGAACCAACTAATATAATTATACTTTCATTTACAAAGTAAACCCCCCTTACCGCCCCAATACTTTTTATATGGCCCTTAAATCAGTCAGTTAATGTTCTCCAGTCACTGCTGTGTAATCTCTTACTTACCTAGCTCCCAGCTGAGGTATCTTCCAGTATTTGTGCCTCTTAGATCAAACTTTTCCAGTAACTCTCAAGCTCTCAGGACAGAGAAAAGTTCTCAAATTGGAGGGATGCTGTTCCTGAAGTGATAGTCCAATCATCTCCAACAGCAATTTATCTCTCTGTCACTGATGTCAAAGTGAAAAAGCTCCAACTCTGTGCTCCAGTCCGCTCCTCTGGTAGTTCACTCTTCTCCAGTACTGGCTGCTGAGTCTCAGTGTACACAGTGTCAAGAGTCTGCTGAGTTGATCCCTTTCCTCCAACCCCTCCTCTTCTTATGGAGAGGAGTGGGTGGAGGAAGACAAAGGAAGGCAGGCAGGATGTTCATAAGTTATTGTGTTCATCAAAGTGCCCTCGTTTTAATGCAAGAAACAGGGTTAAATCATAAATCAGTTAATGAGGATTTATAGTGTGTGGTTGGTACTCAGTGTTGAGTATTTAGTGCCTTACAATATTTTTATGGTACATTTTTGGCATTAACTATTAATATTCTGACAGGGATTGATCATTGCTATTTCAGTTGTCATATTAAAGTGTTTCAGTTTTGCACTGCCATTGTTCTTTTTCGTAAGACCAAAAAAACAGTATTTGATATTTATTTATTTGCCATTTCATTTAATCTACATCCACAACAATCCTATCACTTGGGTTTTATCAGGCTGTCAATGTGCAGTCACATTGTAAATAACTGCACCATGTTCGCCAAGCTGTTTCTCATAGTAATGAGAAATTACATCAAGAAAGATGCAGAGGTGGCCGGGTTAGATCAGGACTGACATTGCCATCTCTAGACCTGCTAGCATGGCTAAAACCATACAAAGATATCTCCATGTGCCAGTGTTTATTGAATTTTTTTTTTTTACCACACAATATTAGATTTTTCTAAAGCAAGAAAACTTCAAACGTTTAGTACTCAGGGAGTTCCTTTATATTACATTTTTCGACATCAACAAAAAATGACTTTGGTTTAATTAACAAATGAGATGATCAAGCTTCTATTTCAAACCAGTGGTATTGATAGTACTTTTCCCATGAAAACCATTGATTCCTTATCAGAGGGGGTGTTTCTCCTCCCCGATCCCTCTCTTCACCCTGGTGTCACTCCATGTGCGTTTGTTTTTCTCTCTTTGACTTTTTTGACAAGGATAAACAAGTTGGAAGTGATTTTTTTTTGTCACCCATCGTAAAGCAATTTTCTGGCCAATAACACACTGTGAAATGCACTTAAAGTGCTCATATTATGCTTTTTGGCTTTTTCCCTTTCCTTTATTGTGTTATATATCTTTTTGTGCATGTTATAGGTTTACAAAGTGAAAAAGCCCAAAGTCCACCCCAAAGGGACTTACCTTAGAGTATTGATGTCTCTATGTTTATAGCTTTTGTTTTTAGGTTGTTGTGTGGTGATTGTTGGAGCTTGTATTGCAAGACAAATTTCCGTGTATACGGACAATAAAGTGCTATCTATCTATCTATCTATCTATCTAGAGAAAACACTGTTCACAAACTGCTCCAAACAGCTCTATTGTAGTCCAGCCTTTACTTCCGTGACGAATGTGCGTCACTTCGTAACACACGTTATAATGCTCGCCTAGCTGCTAGTGTGGCACACCCTCATACTCTGCAACTGACTAGCTACTAGCTAGTCAGTTGCAGAGTAGCTAGCTAGTAGCTAGCTGTGCTGACCTAGCTACTGTGCATGTGCGACTCACAACAAAGATGGAACAGAAGTGAGATGCCTCACTCTGTAGCTAAAACAGAGAGCTCAACACACAGGGTGAAAAGAGGAGCTGCAGCAATGTGCAGTACAACAAAATATGTAGTTTTTTGAAAATTAAACCACATAAACCTTTTCTGGTACAACCTCTAAAAACATTTATGAAACTGAAAATGAGCATAATATGAGCACTTTAACATTACAGTAATGCTAACAGTCTTTGGTTAGTCTCCTGTTTTCTTTATATTTAGACTGATATTATAAAATTAATGTGGTAATCATTTTTATTGTACATTAATGACCTGAGGTGTGTCTCTTGTACTGTCTAGACCAGAGGTTCTCTGGTTTTTCAGCCAAGGACGCTCGCAAGATAGAGAATATGATTTAGTATTATGAAGGACAAAAAAATTATTAGAATAACATATTTGTAAATTATAGATTTAATAAATTTGATACATTAAAAATAAATATAAATTTAAAAAAAAAAAAAAATATATATAATTCGTTGAACTACGAAGGCTTTCTGTATGATATCGTACGAAAAGTTATGCACAATTCTTCGTGCCTTATCCTAGGAATGTCCAGCAATGTGAGCAATCAGTGGGCCTGCGCAAGCCCCTGCAACGAAGAACCTGTTTTTGCAACAAAACGTTATGTTTAGTAAAAGATTGTGGTTTGGGTTAAAATAAGTAGTTTGTTATGTAAGTTAAGTACATAAGTAAGTAGGAATAAGTATGAACAGTGAATGAGAACAGCCTGCATAATTTAAATTAAAAACTTTGAGAATCTCTGGTCTAGACCACACCTGTATTGGCCCTGTGTTGATCCTCCCCATGAGGCTCAGATTTTCTGAGAAGAGTCTTACTCACAGGCCAGACGGCCATCAGTACCAGATGTGTTTCTCTGATGATAGATTACCATCTCAGCGGAGCCTTAAGAACTTCTATTAGATAGACTGTGTTATTCTACGTTTTGACTACTGCATGTGCACCTCAGCAACAGATTTCAAACAAAGAGATGCTTATCCTTGTAGTGTTCCACTTACTAGTCTGCTTTACTTTTTTCCACTCTTTAGCTGAAGTGGTCAATTTAGGCACTGTATGAAAATTATTAGGGGGTTAGAGGGGTCAGAAATAAGGAAGGGTATTGTAATATTGATTATATCAACTCACCAAAGTTCAGGGAAAGATGACTCATCTTAAAGTTTTATTTGCAAATCTTTACTTCATTCATACAGCTGAATTGTAAACCATAAAGATGTGTGGATGTGGATAATGACATTTTGTTAACCAATTTTCAGTAGATGACCTTTCTAGAAGCTGTCTTCACAATTCATAATGTAAAGTTACTCAGCATATACTGTACAGTATAAGCCTGTATAGATTGTATAATGCAGCCTTGCATGTGATGTGTACCAGTGGCAGAATGTAACTAAGTACATATACTAAAGTGCGTATATGATACCATTTTACCTTGTTCTTGTACTCTATTTTAATTCAGAGGGAAATGTTATACTTTGCTTTACTAGTTACTTTACAAATTAAGATTTTGCATACACACAACATATAATAATGTTATAAAATACTATGCATGTATTGAGTATAGTTACAGATTAAATTACCCAACTGTATATAAATTAGTCAAATTTAGCACCGCCTAGACCAACTGCAACATTAAAATACTACAGTACTTCCACATTAATGCATCAGTAAATTTTTACATAATATAGAATTTAACACTCACCGGGGCTGGGCTGTATGTCGTATACATTGCCTATAAACTGTGTGTGTGTGTGTGTGTGTGTGTGTGTGTGTGTGTGTGTGTAAAATTGTTGTTATCAGAAGGGCCTTCATCAGACACTGTTCATCACAATGACTGCTTGGCAAACTCCATACACTGATGAAGACCTGAGATGTGACTGAAAGCTCCAAAAAAGGTTAACTGAGTGGAACGTCTGCTAAATAAAAATTCTTTTGTCAAACTACTACTTCCAAGGTCAATATTGAACATTTGTTTAGGGATTAGGTTGGATGCCATAATATGAAACTTTTCCAGAGAGCTGAACTGAGTTCATCAAGGCTCTTCCTCCTCTAAAGAATTGAGTTCGGTAAAAGACAAATGATGATGACTGAGTTGTTTGCCTTATCACTTTGTCACTTGAGCATTGTTTGTGCCATGTAAGTATTATGTAAGTTACAGTTAAAAGTGCATCTTTCTAAAACAAATTGTAAAGTACTTTTAGCTGAGTGCAAATCCTTTTAACTCTATCAGGTATTAATTATATTATACGTTTATTTATCCCTCCAGTTTTTAAGATTTGTAGAATATCTGGATCCCACAGCTAATCACAAACTTTACCTCATATGTCCTTTTGCCCTTTAACAACATTATCACTTTTTGTTTGTTGCTTATTTTCCTGTTTGCCACTGCTTTCAGCTATGTTTGAAAATGTGAAAAAAAATTCTACATGCCACGTGATGGCAAAGCTATCCCAATATCAGGGCAAGGATGTGAGGAGCAGTAGGCGAACCTTGTGAGTAGAGAGACACTCCTCTGGCTCAGGTTCAAGTCCCAGTGGCAACAATCATCGAACACTGAAACCCTACATGACTCCGTAACTTTGGTCTGTAGACGGAAGTGTTCTCGCTTGGGGATCATTGACATTTGATTCAAAAGGAGAAAACAAATTTTCACATAAAAGGAATATTGACTTTGAGTGAGAGGGGTTTAATAAAGTTTGGGCAAACTTAACAGTAAAATGGGACCCAACGGGACAAAAAAAAAAATGATGTTGATCACAACTTTTAATATATTTTGCTAATAATAATGTATCCCATATATAAAGACAGCACAAAACAATCTTCTCGAGCCTTTTTAAATATTTGGTATCTTTTGGCATCAAGAAGTTAGTTTACGTCCTCAGGAGCAGTGTTGGGCGGTATGCATTACTTTGTAATGTGTTACAGTAATTTGATTTTTTTTCTTTAGTAATGAATAATGTAAGGGGATTACAATTTGAAATTCAGTAATTACATTACAGTTACTAATCCCAGTGATGCTCTGTCACTTCGACAATTTGTGGGTTAACTTGTTTTCTGTCTTACTGTTAGTTTATGGAGGGTAGATATCAGTTTGGTCCCAGTGCGTTCAGTGGCCAGAAGACAGACTTATTTGGTAGATATCTGCTAGCTTGGTACACTACGGGGACTGGAAGTGTGGAAAACCACTAAAAGAACAGAAATGCACTTCCTGGTAACACCAAAGTTGCCTTACTTACGTGTTTTCTCTTAGCTGGCTTGCTAACATTACGCACGGATAACGCAACATTTTGGAATCACCTGGTTCACTTCACAATTGAAGGGTGAGGGATGGGACTTCATGCAGTCACTGGGTTGGTCTGACAGTGACTGATGTCCCAATGAACAGATTTACAATTAAAAGCAAAGCAGTTTTTCTTTTCAACATTGTCTATGTTTTTCATGCGCCCCCCAGCCGCCCCCACCCCAGCAGAAAATCATCTTCCGATATACCAGATCCAACAAGGACAAAGGGCTAACTTGTTTTGAACAAGCAGTGATTCATTGCCCTCAGTATCAACAAGAGGGAACCTTACCTAACACACAATACGCCCTCTGAGCTTACTCTGTTAGAAGCAGGACATACTCATTTTACAGCTGAATTATACCTGCCGGTGTGTATGCATAAATCTTGTGTGTGTAAATCCTGTGTGTCCTTGTCCCCAAGAGGCAGAACAGGCTGGCCTTTGCCTTGTGATCTGGTTGGTGGGTTAATAGGGTAATTAGCTCTAGCTGCTGTTTTATTAGACCTATAAAAGAAGAATTTCCTAGTTGAGTCCTATCTTAACTCTATCAGTCCTTTGTGCCATGTGCTTGGCTCTCGTCTCATCACCCCAGGTTTAGATCCCTTGGACTGGTTGCCAATTTATTTTAGAATCCATTTTAAGATCTTACTATTGATTTACAAGGCTCTACATGGCCAGGCGCCATAGTACATCAGTCAACTCTTAACCCCTAACTGTCCAAAAAGACCTCTCAGATCTGCAGGGTTAGGCCCGCTAGCTGTTCCGGAGTCCAGGTTAAGGTCAAAGGGTGATCAAGTGTTTCCTGAACTGGCACCTCAGTCTTCCAGTTAGTATTCAATCAGCTGGCACTGTTTCTACTTTTAAATCCTGTCTTAAGACACAATTTTACACACTTGCCTTTTCGCCTGACAACTAGTCAATTTCTTTACATTACTGATTTTAAGCTAATTTTAATAGTCTGACTGGTTCTACCTTTGGAGGATTTATTTGTAAATTATTATTAACAAGGTGTTTTGACTGTGTGCTTTTATTTTTCTGTTCTTGAGGTTTTTTACTCTCTGTATTTGGGACAGTTTTTTATGTTGTCTATGGAAAGCACTTTGTGCTCTCAGCTTGAAAAATGCTATACAAAAAAATAAATTCTTATTATCAATTTGTAAATCAGGAGGTCCTGGAACAGAGAAAGGGGGCTGTTCCGGCAGGTCAGGGGAAGAGAAAACGTCACGGAACGCATCTAAAATCCACAGTGCCTGGAGCAAATTGGACAGGATAGGTGCTAGTCGTTAAAAACTAAACTAAATTGCAAACAAAACTGCATTATTCATTTACATTTCATAAATCAGAGTTTGCAGCCCTCTCTCTCTCTCTCTCTCTCTCTCTCTCTCTCTCTCTCTCTCTCGTCGTTGAGGGGGGGTTGGAGAGTCGCGAACACCAACCTGATTATTCTGGGGAGTCATACGGTAACTCGAAAAGGTTGAGAACCAACGCTCTAAATGACTAAAAGGCAAGCAGACATATTGTAATTACAAGGCTCTTCCACAATGAGAGGTGCTGTGGTAGTTGTCATTACAGAATAGCCTTGTTAGCCCCCAACCATTTCCAGAGTTTGACTTTCTCCTCTGTTGAGAGACGAAAAAAAGACGTTGTGCCCCTCACATCAACATAAGCCACCGATGAAATGACTAAACTGCAGCCCTGGGGCTACCCCTGCTCTCAGGCGGCAACACTGCATGTGCTTGTGTGCGTGTGTGTGTGTGTGTGTGTGTGCGTATGTCATTGTGCATGTTTATTCCCCCTTAGGCCATCTTCTTTTCTCTCTTTCCCTCTGTGTGGTTGTCCTACTGTGATAATAGCCCATTAACACTGAGCCCTTCTTGACATCAACACAATACACAATTATGTGTGTCTTCTATCTCATGTGCATGAGTAACAGAACACACAAAACCTGCTGATGTTCCAGAAACACCACACAGAGAGAATAAAAGACAAAGAGAAGTTTATCTGAAGAGAATGCTTGGACACGTGTATTTTTTAGGGCACCAAGCTTGAAATATTCCACATATTGCACATAAGGATGCAGTTGGTTGGCATCCGCGGCTGCTGTGAGTACACTTTGATAGAAAGCTATGATATGATGTTATCAGCTTTTACATGATGTGTGTTTTGCATGCATGTATACTGTATGTGCTTTGAGTAATACGTGTTAAATGTCCATGTCTAAACACAATCTGTCTGCAGTGATTCAAACTGTCTGCAGGGCTTTTTTTCCACAGTGCTTCTCCTTCTTCCCCTGTTAGATCACTCCTCCACACATTATCTCATGGACTTCATGCATTTCTTCAACCATCCTTTGAACTGTCTCACCATAAAGATATCACACCGCCGGCCTCCCTTCTTCGTTCATTATTTCTTTTTCACTCCCTCCCTTCTGAAAGGAAAGATTCATCTTTCCTGTCTCTGTTGCTCTCCTTCCTCCTCCCCCAATAGCTGCTGTGTTCATTTGACATGTGGACACACACACACACACACACACACACACACACACACACACACACACACACACACACACACACACACACACACACACACATTTAAATCCTTTTATTTGGATCTGAAAGGCATCGCAAGAAAAAAACAAGATCCAAATACTCTGGGAAGAGTCCTTGCTAGTCTTTTTGCCTCCTTTTTTTGCAGCCCCCCTAGCTGCATCCCCCTGACCACATTCTTATGGACATGGCCTAAACTTCCAAATACCAGAGTTATTAGTTTACAGTTGTATCCAAGTTGGTGAATGATATCTACCAGTGATTGATATTTCAATAGTTTGGAATAGTAGCAAGTGTCCATATACAGATCAAAACAGCAGCCTACCTCAATACAGATTTCATTGCCTTATTTACAATTACAATGTCAGGAGTGTTTGGAATGTTTCTGAAGTAGTCACTGTCAGATGTGTTATTATGGAACCAGTTGAATTTTACAGTGCTGTGCTTGTAAATCCTGTTATCATGTCCATAGTTTATCTTTCGCAAGTCCTTTGCAACCAGATCAACCAGACGGTCATGTCTGGCCACATAGTCAGTCCTTTATAATTGTAGCATCCGTTTAGTATGTGTGCAACTGTTTCATTTTCCTGTTGAGCTGGGTGTAATATGCAGTAGGGTTCGTACTTTGATGGGTACCATGTTGCCAGATTGTACCTGATTGGGAGACACTGTAATCTTGCTTTAATCATGAATATTAGGATGTCATCTGAGATTGAGGGGTTTGTCAGGACAGAATGAGATACAGAGTGGTCGGCAAATTGGAGTAATGCGAGTTTTCCTTGCAGTCTGAGGCCCATCCAGTGCTGTCTGTTTTGGGTCTAACGCACGCACGCACGCACTCACTCACTCACACAAATAACCAGCAGCAGCAGCAGCAGCAGCAGCAGCAGCAGCATCGTGTGAATCTTTCACCTTGGACATGTTTGGGATCACCACCGAAGCCGTGCTTATCTTTGCAAAAGACATAATGTAGTCTCACCCGGTGGGAGAAAACAGTGGAACAGCAATTTTGCTTCAGTGTCAATGTCTTTTGGACTTGAGACTGTGAGAGTTTATAAAGGATTCACTATGGGGGAATGTGACTTTTCCTAATTCAATTTCTCCCTCTACTGTATCTCCTTCTGTCTCTTGTCCTTTAGTAAAACCCTCACAGTAATTAAACCAGTTCAAAAAGAATTATTACTCTATTCATCCCCCAAGCAGTGAAACTTAACGCATAATAGTCTTCACATGGTGTAGAGCAGCTTACTGCATGTAATATGCCACAAAGGTGGCTCTCTTTCTCTCTGGTCTGTCACACTCTCTTTCTGTTTGTCACACATTGAGCACAGGCAGTCATCAGGCTATCACCTTCCGCAGAAAAAAACAGTTGGTGGTTTTTCACACAAACAGCACAGCTTTGTCTCTATCTCATGACAGACCCATTCTTCTTCTCTTTCAAATACTGTATATATGATGTTTTGAAAATGGTAAAAACAAACAAACACATTGTTAATCCAGTATTTGCTTTTATTCTCGAATTAAACCCACCTGAAGCAAAAACTGAGCACATTAATTTAATAAAGGATATGCTAGAAATGGATAACCAAAGTGTGTTATCTAACTAAAATGGAAGCAGTGCGTCTGTCTGTCTGTCTGTCTGTCTGTCTGTCTGTCTGTCTGTCTGTCAGACAACTGTTTTCTCGACAACCGTACATCTGATCGACTTTACGCTTGGCTTGTGTATTGCTGAAGACCCAAGGAAGTGCAGTGTCCAGTGCGTGCTCTTGAGATCTATGGGACATATTTATTAGTGGTGCTTTACAGTATGTAGGCCTACACACTGTGTAGTGTACTGAGAGGGGACATCTATTAACTGTTACACAGCCAAACGGCATGCTGGGTACAGCTCGCTCTCCAGAGCTCGCTAGATAGAACGATAAAATCCGAGCGATGGTTGCTGTTTAGGACGCTGGTTACCAGCGGCACAGGCACTGCCAGATGGTGGTCCTTTCAGGGGCCATGGTAGTTGAGTTTAGCCAAAAGGTTGAGCGTCATGCGGCGATGACAGTTAAGTTTAGGCACCAAAATGGCTAGTTCAGTTTGGGGAAAAGATCGTGGTTTGGATTAAAACACCCCCGAGGAGCAAACAAGCGTTTCCTGGGTGAAAGTATTTTGTTTTCATCACAAAATGAACTCCGCTCTCCGGCTTGAAAGCGCTTTATTTTATATTGACACCATGTTGTGCTATTTCATTCTGAGATTATTTTCCATTGAATATTGAAGTCAATAAATAAGTGTTTTGGCATGGCTGGCCGAGTGGCCCTATATCAATGGTATTTGGAAGGGTGATTTACGTCATTCTTGCGTGTTTTGTTTTGTTGTGCATGATCAAAAAACATTCCCCCCTCTGCTTTTTTCACAAATCGCACCCTGTGTATATATATATATATATATATATATATATATATATATATATATATACTGTCCTTGCACTGTTCTGGTTTGAACTTCAAGCCTGGGTGAAGAACAGAGATATTGAGAATAAGTTAAATCCACAGATGGTTATCACGTGGTAATTAAGAAATACAAACCAAATGTAAGTGCGCTTTCTGCATTCCTTTTGGTAGAGTTTATTATATTGAATGCAAAAAGTGTCAGTACTATCCTTCTGATACTGATTTGCTTGTGCAAAAGCATCTGCATCTCTTAAAAATCCTTCTTTGATCAGTGTGGTTTTCTTTTTCTGCATCTCCTCCTTGGGGATTGTTTTAATTGAAAGTGTAGAAATTAGTACAGTGTGTGTCCCTGATATTATCTCGTATGTTCAATGTCAACAACAACATTACAATTGGAAAAATTTGGGAATGTGGTGGGTATACTGAACAGGCTGAATATCCATGGAGATGACTACAAATGTAATATGAGAAGGCAATAAACAGAGTTTGTTTTGCCATCATGGCCAGAGTCTGCACATGTCAATCCAAGACAAACAGGTTCATTGAGCATCAAACTCACCAACCATTAAGTCCAAAAAAGGAGAAATCCTTATGCTAATTTCAATGAATACGATGAAAAGATAAATTGATCCCTGATGTGATAAACAATTCCCTAAGAGTAGGGAGTACATAGTTGCCATGAAGTTTTGGACATGCAATGTCCCCCTCAGGATGAATTGTAATAACTTTGGTGATACATTCAAATTTCATAGTGTCATTATTAGGTCGTAATGTCTGTTTGTTCAACGCTTAAACCAAATATCTGTAAAACTAATGAAATCTTAGCTCAACTTTGTATTTGGTGCTAATTAGCCAATGTTAGCATGCTAACAGGCAAGATGGTGAACATGGTCAACATTATACCTGCCAAACTTCAGCATTGGTCTTTGTGAGCATGTTAGCATGCCAATGTTAGCATTTAGCTAAAAGCACAGCTGTGCCTAACACCTGCTAGCATGGCTCTAGACTAGAGGATGGATACCCAAACCGAGCCCGTCGGAACCCGGCGGTACCCGACGGGCCGGTCCGGGTTTGGACAGATATTTAGAAATAATATTTGGGTTCGGGTCAGGCTCGGTCACATCAGCGCGATAAGGCATTGAACATTTTAAATTAAACAGCTTATTAACGTGCGCTTGTTGCCCCGTGTGCGGTGATGCGCTCATCTGTTGACATTTCCGAATGCCTTCCTACAGTTGCTTAATAAAAGTGGGCTTTCCACACAAACAAACGTACATGTGTCATTAGTATGAGAAAAAAAATGAGATTTTAACTGTGTCGGGCTCGGACATAAATATCTTAATGCCTTTCGGGCTTGGGTCGGGTTCGGTTACTGCTCTGTCGGACGCGGGCTGGGCTCGGACAGAAAAATGCAGCCCGATCCGCACTCTACTCTAGACTAGCACATCTAAATCATTTACTTTAATTTAATTATTCCATTCCCATAACGCTGCTTATGCTTAGCTGGCCCATTCTTTATCTGCTAATTTCTGACTATCTGTGCTTTTCTTAAATAAGAGACATGACTCTTAAGTCATTCTGATCGTGAATAATTATGTTGTACAGAATGCATCAACTTATCAAACAGAGACCACAGTGTGTGTGTCTCAACCATGAAAGAGTAACCTCTTTAAAAAATACACTGGCCCCTCTGTATGAGCAAATGTCAAAAAAGCTCAATAAGGACATAATTGTGTGACTTGTGTTGTAATGCATTGGTATGAGTTTCTGTGTGTCTGAATTGAGGATTTTAGAGCTGCACAGTTCTGAGGGTGGCGGCTTGTGGTCTTTTATGTTGCCAATTTTTATAGATCATCATTTTTGAAAGGCAAAAAAATATAACTTATTAATGCTCCCTATTGATCAGCGAAAATCTTTTCTTCTGTTGTCACATTATTAGTAGTTTTTTAGTTCACATGACTGCTGGTATTTACTCAGAAATGTTTACATAACACACAGTCTGAATGGAATAAGTTGGTTATCTATGGTGTGATCAGAAGACAGTTTGTTTATGATCACATTTCGGCATGTGAGCTTCCTGCCACACAGCCAATGATTGTGTCAGACTGCACCTGTGAAGTGGGGTGTGTCTTTTAAGAGAAAGAGAGATAGGAAGAGAGTTGTGATAGGCTTCTCACCTCTGACAGTCTGCAGCAACAGTAGTGCGATTGTTCCCTCAGCAGATTACTGCGTGATATGAAGCCTCATGCTTTCACAAGACATGTGACTCTTCTTTGGTTGAGATAGGAGAAGAGTTAAACTGTGTCTATCTCTCTTTCTCCTTCAGAGAGAGTGTGTGTGTGTGTGTGTGGTGTGTGTGTGTGTGTGTGTATTATTGATCTGTGAAACTCAACAGTGTCTGGCCTATTTGGCTAATTTGCCACGGTGAACTCATGGTCGAACCTATGAAGCCACTCAGTGTGAAAATGTCTTATTGACTGCAAGGAAATTGTTAAAGTGGCACAAATATACTCCTAATTTTAAATCTTTTTTGCGAATATATGCTTTCAACTCCCACATTATTTAAGGTCATATGACATGCTGCTTTTTGGATGCTTTTATATAGGCCTTAGTGGTCCCCCTAATACTATATCTGAAGTCTCTGTCAAAACACTGGACTTTCACGCAGGAGACCCGGGTTCGTGTCCCGCTTATAATGCTTGCTAGAGTCGCTTTTTAGAGTCGCCTTTTTCTTTCCTCCCGCGTGTCACGGAACCGTACGCCCACCCACGACCCTTTCCTAAACCCAACCGTCCCGTTCCTCCCAAAGGGACGGCAATAGTGCCGACCAAGCACGTTCACTTGTAGCGCTAAAGGAGACTTTTAGCGTCAATAAGAACGAGAAAGGCTCCTGACCAAACGTCCTTATTTTACGAGTTGGGTGTGAGAACCTGTTGGCCATTTCTGTGTCTGTAGCTTTAAATGCTATTGAGGAGGAGAGAGGGGGGGGAGCAAGGTGGAGGGTGGGGGTGTGGCCTTGACCAACTGCCACTTTGCTCGTTTGAAAGCCATGATGTCTCTCTTTCTCATGGGTGGGCCAAATTCTCTGAGCGGGCAAATCAGAGAAAGGGGAGGTAACCTTGCTCCTTATGACCTCATAGGAGCAAGATTCCAGATCGGCCCATCTGAGCTTTCATTTCTCAAAGGCAGAGCAGGATACCCAGGGCTCGGTTTACACCTATCCCCATTTCTAGCCACTGGGGGACCATAGGCAGGCTGAGGGAACTCATATTAATTAAAAAACCTCATAAAGTGAAATTTTCATGCCATGGGACCTTTAAGAGTGTTCAAGTGTTCGTTTCAATAGAATACATTTTGTAATGGTATCAGTTTTTGATCAATATATATTAAATAAATTATTTCAGTTGTGTGAAATTTCCACAGCAGCAACGTATCCACGTTTTTTACATTACCAGGGTAACGCACGGAGGATCTACGCTGGTGATGTTGCAAGTTGTTCCGAATGGAGGAATTTTGTCGAGGGAAGTTCCCTTAACTGACTTCTCAGTTGGAGTAGGGAGTGTCGGTACACGATCCGTGCTGCCTGCACGATCCGTTCTGCGCATGTGCAAGACGTTAAGCGCATGCGCAGATGAATGAATAGTGGACACTGCACGATTTGTTCCACGTTTCCGGTCATAATTGTAACGGTCTGCCGCTAGCCTCCACTGGGAAGCTAACGTTAGTTTATAGAGCTAACAGCTAATTCGGCTAACCGCTAGTGCAATGTCGTAAATCCTCGTAAAACAAGATTTTCATCTGCGCATGCGCTTAACGTCTTGCACATGCGCAGAGCGGATCGTGCAGGCAGCACGGATCGTGTACTGACAGGGAGTACTGTTTACACTGTGAAACAGAATGCAGCTTGTATAGATAGATTTGTCTCACCCTGATGATCGGTTCGGTGGGTAAATAGGACATACATAGAAATCAAATCCTATTGACACCCCTTTGCTATGAAAATCTCATATTTTGAAACTGCCACTGAAAACGGGCGAATCTCAACAAAGCTGGAAGTTGACGTCAACCTCCCAAGAACTGTACCTTTGTCAGCCCATGGGTGTATTAAGAGAACGGTCACGCCCCAACATTTGCATAGGCTACACAACTGACCTGAGATCAGGTAGTCTTCTGAATCTAGGTCACGTAGATCTTTGCTTTTCCATTACAAAATTCACTTCTGAAACCTTTTTATGCAAGAAATCAACAATGTAAAGCTAAAATATGGGCCGTTTTACGAAAATGGATGGCTAATTGCAAATTTTGTCCGACTGTGTGTCGGAGTTCAGCGGCCAGTGCTGCCTGGGTTGCTGCCTCGCCGCTTGGCCTGCTTTCCTTCACAGACCCCGGCCTGCTGTGAGCTTGATTGAGCTCCGTTACGGCTGGCAGCCCACAGCACTCCATACCCGCGCAAAGTCACAGTTTTTTGGGTTAATGGACTTCCAAACGCCGCTGCTCTGATAGAGCTCCAGGGCCTGCAACTCCTCTCTTCCTGTTAAATGTCAGGTGTACAGTATGTGAGTGAGAGCGCGGTCAGCGAGCTACTTACGCTAGCAATCTCTTACCACAGTTCCATTTAATGTGTGTAATTATAATGTGTTGAGTTATTTAAACATGATGATTGGGGAAATAAACGCTTGTCTGTGAGTCTCATTGATAGAGCCTGCGGCTGGATGTAGCTCTATCAATGAGAGCTAGCTAGCCTCCTCTTAGAATTCTTCTGAAATTCACAAAAATCCATTAACTTGAAATTGGACACCGTTAGCTTTATAACACCTTTAGGTAGATGTTGTATAAGTGGCGTGACGAAATTCAAACTGTAAATATACTCGAAATTATGCCGAAAATGAAGCTAACTATCCGTGATTTGTAGCTACACATAGCTAGGATTGAAGGGACAGCCGCAGCTAACGAAACCCCTAATCTTTTTTTTTAACTGTAAAAAAACTACTCTAGTTATACTGGCAGCTGGAAGCCAGCCAAGAGTAACTGGAACTGTGGTAAGAGATTGCTGGTGTAACAAGCTCGCTGACCGCGCTCTCACTCTCACACACGGGCCATTTAGCTAGCAGGAAGAGGGGAGTTGCAAGCCCTGGAGCTCTGTCAGGGCAGCGGCGTTTGGTAGTCCATTAGCCCAAAAAACGGTGACTTTGCGCGGGTATGGAGTGCTGTGGGCTTCCAGCCGTGATGGAGCTCTATCTGCCTCACAGCAGGCCGGGGTCTGTGAAGGAAGGCAGGCCGGGCGGCGAGGCAGCAACACAGGCAGCACCGGCCGCTAAACTCCGACACACAGTCTTACCAAATTTTCAATTAACCATCAATTTTCGTAAAACGGCCCATATTTGAGCTTTATATAGTTGATTTCTCGCTTTAAAAAGTCTCAGAAGGGAATTTAATAACGAAATAGCCCGACAAACAATGTATAACTTTGCAGTGTCTGAAATATGAGGCCTGCTGTCGAGTCTCCCATGTGTTTCTATGTAGTTTACTCAAACCAATCAGCGCGCAGCTCATTCTAAATATTCATGAGAATACCATATTTGGAAGAAAAGCTCTTGTTCCAAATAGAGCCATATTCACAGGGTAGTTAAGGGCCTAATAAAATAGCATTCTGGCAATTTTCAGCCCAACCAATGTTACATACCCTATTAGGAGACCTTAAGGAACAGTGTAAAATACCCTATATAATCATTCTATCACCCCTTTAACAGCCTCATGGCTAAGTAAACTGACCTTCATGAGTAAAATTAGTGGACATCCCCTTTCACTCTTTACCTTATTTTCTCTATACATTATCAACTTAATAACGCATAATAACGTATTGTTAGTTTCGAGCCTAATGCGTCATCATAAAAGCCAAACTCACCATCTTATTGTAGAAACATATTTGCATTCACTGTTAGGATCTGCTTGAGAGTCAGATTCTGGTTTTAGTTTGAGTGACTAATATATTGCATATTGCTAATATTGCACTAGCTAATATTTGCTGGCATCACAAAAAAACCTCTGTTCTCAAGTAAAGAAATGTCAGGTCCAATAACCCTTTGTCTTGCAGCCCATTTGTGTCGAGTCCTTGGCACAGTGGTTGACAACCACTGTCTTAAAGACTTCATATGGATGCTAATTTGAGCGCAGCAGAGAATTAGGACTCATGTGTTGCATCCCCTCCTCTCTCCTACCGATCCCTTCTCTTCTCGTCATCTTATATTCTTTTTCTTCAGGCACTCTTTCTCCCAGTTCCAATAAGGCAAGGCAAGTCAGCTTTATTTGTATAGCACATTTCAGCAACAGGGCAACTCAAAGTGCTTTACATAAAACATTAAAGAGCAGTTAAAAAAAAAACAGATAAAATACAAGAATAAAATGTACTTAAAGTGATGGTTCGGAGTAATTTCACCCTAGGGTCCTTTGCACCATGACCTCGAGCCAAACACTCACCCAGAAGCTTTTTTCAGCTGGGTCGAACATTGGGAGAGTTAGCGTAGAGTAGCGTTATCAGCTGAATAGCTTAGCGCAGGGGCTAATGGATCCGAAGTGTCTCTTAATATTACCCCACTAATAATGCCCAAAATGATACCAAACGTCTACAGTAGTACAAATAGGTTATGCACTCATAAAACGATGGATTGTAAAGTTTGTAAGTACACCAGAAGTTTATGAACACTTGCCTGCTGCCTGCTGGCTTCTGCTCTCTGCTGCTGCTGCTGTTACTACCGGGCAGTAAGAGTGCTTAGGGCCGTCTACAAATTACAACACCGAAAAGAGATGCAACAAAAATATTTATTAATTTAATGATTAAATAAGGTAATGTCTCCAAACTTACCTCAATTATAACTTGTGTCCTGCTAGTTATTCTACAGTACTTACTTTAAAAAATAAGTTAAATTAAAAAATATTTTTGTTGCATCTCTTTTCGGTGTTGTAATTTGTAGACGTCCCTAAGCACTCGTCTTAGAGCAGCAACAACAAAGCTTCTGGGGGGGTGTTTGGCTAGAGGTCATGGTGCAAAGGACCCTAGGGTGAAATTACTCCGAACCATCACTTTAAGAACAAGTTAACCAAGTCCAACTTGGGTCTCCCAGAGGTAACTACATAAGCCACCCTCTCTGGCTCATAACATTTTCTTTTCATTTTGATCACAACTGAAATAATTTACTTTGATCTAATTCAGTTGATTTTTATCCCCACCTCAGTCTTTCACCTCTCTCTCTCTTTTTTTTTTTTTTTTTTTTTTTTATAAAAGGTGAGAGCGAGAGATAAACAGAAGCAAAGAACAGCAGCTTTAGACTGTAGTGTGTATGTGGAAGGGCTCCGGTGTCAGTGAGCAATCCCACTAACGCCACCAACACACATTATAGGCCCCTGTGTGTGTGTGTGTGTGTGTGTGTGTGTGTGTGTGTGTGTGTGTGTGTGTGTTTGTGTGTTTGTATGGATTGTGCATGCTGTGCCTGAGGGCAGGGAATTTTAAATCAGGCGTCCAAGGAAACTGATACCACTGACTATTTGCATATTTATTCCTTATCAGAAGCTGGGATATTAATGAGGGTAGCTGTGACTGAGCGGGTTATGCAGAGAGAGACTGGTGGTTGGGGACAGGCAGATGGTGTGTTTACTCTTCTGTTTTCATGTTAAGCTGGAAGACAGCACATGAGCTCTGCCTAGTGTTTATCCTCTAGAATTACATAAGACTGAACACGTCTAACAAGGACATGGTGGTAGCAGTATTCCCTGCTCATCTGCAGTTATTTTTTTGGATGCAGAGGATAACCCAAGAACAAGAAGGGAAAACCTGCTCTACAACAATTTTTTCGAAAGAGCTATGAAAATAATGATGTGTTACAGAGATAAAAACTCCATAAAATACAGTGAAATTACTATAAAGTCACTGCCTTACCACCAGAGACATACCATGAATCCCTGTAGGTGTATAAGGATATTTTGGGAAAAACACCTATTCACTTTCTTGCAGAGTTAAATGAGAAGATTGGCACCACTCTCATGTCTGATAGTAGAAGTGTATTTTAGTTAAAGCAACATAATGTAACTATTTTACCTTAAAGGTCCAATATCGTAAAAAGTGAGATTTCCATGTCTTTTTTAAAAATTATAAAGCAGTTAGATACTGGGAGCACCGGTGTCATGCTGCCGCTACGGACATAATAGCAGAGGAAAAGAGACCAAAGAGGACGTTGACGGAAGAAACTAAGAAAAAAGTGGTCTGGAGAGAGTGACAAAGCAACAATAAATCTCTCACTGGCTTTTAGTCGTTAGCGGGAGCTTAACAAAATAAAAGGCTGCATGACAGATGGCGGGCTGGCCATCTTGCTGTTGGACTAGTAAGTAATATCAGCTAACTTGTGTTGTTGCACTTGCTTGATGTTTGGCTGTGTTAGCAAAGTTGTCAAGTATAGACCGAATCACCCTGACGTCGTGAACAAAAATCACTTCCAGGTTGACAAATGGCCGTGAATTTGAATTGTGAGATATTTGAAATTGGCACACTTGTTTATTTTCTGTTATTTTCAGCTGTAACTGTAACATTAAAGATATATTGTTAAACACGGGGGTCTGACCTGACATTTCTGCTGTGCTTATTTTCTTTACTGTGTTGCTTTGCTAGCGTCTTTGGTAAACCCAACAGGTAAATTAGCTAGGTCTCTTACCTAATGTTAGTGAAAGTGTAGAAATATGAAAGCATCAAACATGCATTTTAAGAGTTTGCTCAGCGCCGTTAGTTGTATGTACGGGATGCAGGAGTTTTCTACCCAGAAGTTATTGAAAACAAACCCAACAGTGTTGAACCATTTCTTAAAAAGAACCAAAAAGGTCACTTAAACCATACGGATGTCGCAATAACATCAAAGTGTCTTCATAAGTGATACAACGTAACTTTTGCTTAACTCTTGGAGTCACAGAGTCAAACAAGCCAACAGATTGAATAAATCTCACGTCCCTTTATCTCCTTTAACATTCACTCTGTTGGCCTGTTCCCGTCTTAATGGAACAATGCAGCAGCATTACCAGCGGCTCATCCTTGTGATCCTGTCTCCCTAGGGTCCTGGTCCCCTTCCAGTGGTGTAGTGTAAAATGTAGGTCGGCTGAGCTGTGATTTAGCGGGCCTGTTGTTTGTTTGGATCAGGAGTTTTAGTCGAGAAGAATCGTCGACTCAGGCATCTGTGCATGTTTATGGGTGTAACAGACGAGAACTGGAGGCACCTTTCTCAAATCTGTCTCTTATTAATGATGATAGACAGCCAGCTGACAAAATTCAGTGTAAAGATGCTACAGTGTAGTAGTGGAGACTCATTAGGCGCACTTCCATCTAACAGTTTTTATGCACATTTTTAGTTTGTAAACATCGGAAATTCGAAAACATAGCTGAAATATATATATATATATATATATATATATATATATATATATATATATATATATATATATATATATATATATATATATATATATAAAAACGTTTTTAGGCTTGTTCGAGTCGGAAAAGCTGGTGTATATCGTGTGTATCGTTCATCAACTTCACAAGGTCATAAAAAAAAGTCTGTTTCAATTGAGAGACCCCTATGAAGACCCTTAGCGACAGAAAATGGACGTTTCAGTCAACTTGTTTGCTCTATTCTTCTGCATGGTAGCATCAATGAACTCTAATGTTCACATAACAGTGGTGAATGAAAATGCTAATTAATTAGCATTTTCTTTTGCTGGTTTTCTAGAAAGCTTAAAGCAATTACTATAGAATTACATGTGATGTTTTCCAGGGAAAGATTTTTGCAGGATCTATTGCCACCCCTTGTTTGAAATCGTGACTTTGTCAGCTTGTTGTTCACAGACCAGACATAGCTGTAGCCTACAATTGATCACAATGTTCACTACAGCTTCCTAAGCAAGGTATTTTGATGTTATGCCAAATCTGTGTAAACAATGCATTTTCAGGAAGGGAAACCCATTCATTTTATTCAGGCTAAGCACCCAGACATTTTCTGAGCATCTTTCAAATGCTGAGAAAAAAAACTATTCTGTGTAATTTCAGCCCATATCTCAACTGCAATATTGAGCAAAAAGAAATAGCAATAGAGCTGTGATTTGTTTTTCTTTGTCAGCACTGTGCAGTCCAGAAGCAGCATGCTCCTTGTTACAGATGGATCAACGGACTACGATAGATTTGTCTCCTTGTCTACATTTCCATCCGCTCGCACATTTATCCATTCATTTATTTATCCATGTGTCGCAGCGAGTAGCGTTCTCATCTGAGAAATGTCTGAAAGGACAAAAAAAAAAAAAAAGAGGAAAAAAAGGGCAGGGTGTTTGGAGCAGAGCAGAGCCTTATTCCTCTGACACAAAAGCTCACTCTCTGATCCATGGAACACAACAGAGCCAGCCCCCTGCACCCTTGGGCCAGGCAGCAAATAATACCCATAATGCAGCATGTCTGTGACTGCCGGAATCCCCCGTGGCCATGCTTGTCCAGCTTGTAGAGGACTATGCCAAAGCCGTGATGCCAGGCAGCAGCCTATAATGCCAATTTATAGATGCCAAATCCTGGCACACACCGCACATTATTCTAATTCTCTCATTCAACTAGCCTTTTGGACAGTGAGGGGTGTTTTTGTGTCTTGATTCAACATAAATGTCAGCCGGTCTTGTGAAGCAAAGTGCCCTTAAGGTCCATAGTGTATGTACTGTACACAAGTGTTAAAACCTGCATATAGACCCTCGTCTCCTCCATCAGGCTCTGTGCATTGTTCAAAATTTAGTTATTTAACACAGCCATGCCTGTCACACCAACAATAACGTGGCAGTGCAACTCATGGTGGCTTAGATAAGGCAGATCCAACAATAACAGTTCTTACACAAGTAATAAGTCCCATGGTGATGCTCCCTAAATAAAAGAACAAGGCAGGCAGGCAGGCAGGCAGGCAGGCAGGCAGGCAGGCAGGCAGGCAGGCAGGGCAGGCAGGCAGGCACACAGACACACACACACACACACACACACACACACACACACACACACACACACACACACACACACACACACACACACACACACACACACACACACACACACTGCAATCCCCTGAGCTCACGTCTCATCAAAACAGCTCTGATGAAGGAAAACTGGGAATTTACCCACAGAAATAAGAACAATTACATCTTTGATTCCTCTGAATAATTCATAAGTCATTGTTTGTGGGATGTTGCGTGTACATGTGTGTTTGAAAGAAACTGGGCAATCCCTCAGAAACAACACAACTGCGCTAGATTTGTAGCCTCACAGTTGAGGGTTGGGAATTTAAGAAGACCCATAAACAGCTATTAGTTTCAACTGGGTCGGGTTGTGGTGGGCCAGTGTAAAGCTCCACAGTGCCACACTGTGGTGAAGAAAAGAAAAAAAGCATAACAACTGTTTTTTTTTCTTCTTTTATTTCAAATATACAGGCTGACAGCAGCCTTGTACACCAACATCAAAAGTACACTTTGGCAGCAATGGCACCTCACACACGACAGCCTATCCATTCTTTACAAAAAAGCTCACAGATAGGCGTGCAAATACATCATATGAAAATAGTTAACTGTGGAACATGTGCAGTTGTTTCAGTGCCTTCAAGCAATAAACATCGTCAAATGATGCACTTTGGATACCCTAATCTTTCTCAATGGTCTAACCTAAAGCGGTGAGGGAAATCGTATGCAGGCTTCAGCAACATATGATAACACGAACGTATGGAGTTGTCTGCAGTTGCTGGCATAAGGGACCACTAGGCTCGCCACATATTCTCATGTGTAGGCAGACTGTTTATATGACAATTATGTATTACAGTACACTGTGATGTATCTCACACACACACACACACACACACACACACACACACACACACACACACACACACACACACACACACACACACACACACACATTTTATGTCCTAACAGTCTGCTGCCGATTGTGTGTATGTATGCATGTGTGTCTGTAAAAAGGACGCTGACGCACCCAACTTCCCACTGTAAGCCAAATCTACCTTTGGGTATAAATAAAGTTACCTTGACTGCCAGCTGTTGTCCCACATTCTTGGACCTACTGCAGACTACCTGTATCACAAACTAAGGCACTCAATTTGGGGACCACTTTTAAGTGTAGAAGATTGAAACCCCTTGTGATATTAGAGCCATTTTAAGCAGTTTCTGGCTGAAAGAAAAAAAAAAAAAAAGGGTCATAAACAAGAGTCTTGGACGGTTATTCTTTCCAATTTACAGACCCATAAATTAGGTGACATGAACCTAAGGGGTCATTATCAGATTTAAATGACCAGTTAAGCTTCACATAGCGTGTGGATGAGCTAAAATAAGTGTCTTCCATACTTGCCACAGGCTTTAGGAGACATGTAGCCCAAACAGGAATTAGGCAAATTCTCACGCCACCCCTCATACAAGGGTCTACATCAACCCCCTTTCCCACGTTCAGTGGCTCCATCGCCATCCAGCCAGTCGCGATTTTGGTCCTCTTAGCTCGTCTCGGAGCGTGAGCACATACTCGTCTCTTCTTCCCCAGCTTGTTCTCCGAGTCACACATTGATCTTCTTCAGCTGTTCATATGTGAGGAAGAACTGGATACAGAGTAAAGGAACATATAGGCAAGAAAAGTGGATTTTTTTTTCTTCTGTTGAGCATGGGTGGCTCACAGGAATTGTGGCTCTTTCTGTACTGCAGCTCAAAGCCTTGTTACCATTTCCTGTTACCCCAGACTACTCAGCTGTAACAAGTCAATAATCTCATTACATTTTTCAGGCATGGTTGGACACACGATGACGACCTGACAGCACTTCTCTTCCCCCTGTAACCGTTTGGTCTGGAAAGACTTTCACAGAGTTCACTCTCCACTCCTTCCTTTTTTTCTCCTCACCTTTCCCTCTTTCCCTCCCAGGTCCTCTCTAACCAGGGGCAGTGGGGTACAGAGGCAGTATTTTCACAAAGTTACATAAGAGTGTTCGCTAGCATTAAGCTAATCTTTTCTAACTGAATGCATAACAGAATTTTCCAAGTTGTTCCCCTTGCTAATTTCTCCAGCTCAATTAATATTGCATCACAGAGGATATATGTAAACAGAGTGGTGCACTAAAAAGATGGTTAAAGGATACAATGATGTTCCATGGTCCCAGGCGGAGCCAGTTGGGAAAGAAACCCTTGTACAGGGCCATGAAGCCCTCTGAGCGCCACGTCTGAAAAATAAAACAAACATGTTAAAAACCCATTTTGTCTTATTGTCCTCTGATGATCGTTCTAAAGTCCTCTCTGTCCATTTTTCTTTTTTAAGTGGGTTTAGGAAATCAGTGACATTAAGGTCTGATCGTGATATTTAACATTACTACATTATATTAAATATTCATTCTGGAGGCCAAATTCAAAACGTACACTCAGAAGTACTTCTTCAAAGCAATTTGACACTGTTGGCTGCTTTTAATGGCAACATTCACAGATGAAAGTCGTGAAGACCAATACAAAAAGGAATAATCAAACTTGAAGCAGCAGAAGGTGAAATATCCTGATTTTTAGTTTTTTCAAAACACTGGATCCTACATCTCCCAGAATGCAACCAATAGTCTATTTTGTTAGTCCCCACCCTGCCTAGCGCACATCTTTTCGGGAGTTATTCTTTCAGACTTTAAAGGCTCCCTCCAAGACATTATACAACGAGCTGAACAATACTGCCCATGACGAGTAAACAGATCTTCATTTGTGAAATCTGTGGAGTGCTCCTTCTGAACAGAAACAATGGTAAGGTGACTGACCTGCAGTATACAGTCCAGGGTTCCCTGGTACAGAGCTACTCCTCTCTGGTTCATCATGCGTGTCCGGACTACGTCCACCGGGTTGGAGGCCAAAGCTCCCGCCAGACCACACGCAAAGCTGGACCTGGGGGACGGCAAGACACAGGTTCAAATGACAAATCTGTAGATTCCTTAATTTTGTCCCTTAATTAAATCTTTTGTGCTAAACAGGTCATTGCTGGTGTATGTGTGTGTGTGTTGCTGCCACAAATGTAACAGATGTTATTTCCTGCTAGGCTGAGGATTTAACCTGGTGCACACTGAGTGTGTAGTAGTGTCTATGGGTTGAATGACTATTTTGTTGCATCAATTGACAGAAATGCAAAAAACAAACAAGCACAGAACATGTATGGTTGCTTATTGCAAGTGCAAAGCCTTGTAATATCTCTGCTCAGTAGGCAATCTAATTACAATGGTCAACACATACATACTGAACAGGGCTGTGAATCATTTCTTATGCCAGGCACACTACACAAGAATCAAGCCGATTTGGGCCCGCTCCCTACTCCTGACAATGGTAAGCAAAGCCCTGATTTTTTGTTTTTTTTGATGGTTCTAAAGATTTTCTTGCCAGATCTTAAAAATGTTTTTTTACATCCCACCAATCTGCTCGAAAGTCTATACTGGCCACACAGATTTCAAATCACAAATATTAAACAAACAATCAATATCCCGACAAAGCCAGGTCGCCCTGGTGAGTTTGAGCTAACCTATGCTAAAGTGTTTGCTAGCTCCATTGGCTAACCCCCAACACTTTTAACCAGCAGGTAGCAAGCAGGACACGGTAACTCGGCTTGGGTCTTGAGGCGTTGTAGCAGTTTTTCTCACCGACAAATTAACTACACGCTCTGCACTGCTACGTTCACAGCTGTAACACACACACACACACACACACACACACACACACACACACACACACACACACACACACACACACACACACACACACACACACACACACACACACACACACACACACACACACACACACACACACACACACACACACACACACACACACACACACACACACACACACACACACACACACACACACACACACACACACACACACACACACACACACACACAAAAAAAAAAAAAAAAAAAAAAAAAAAAAAAAAAAAAAAAAAAAAAAAAAAAAAAAAAAAAAAATGCTAGTAGCTGGTTCCTGATTCCCCTCATACAAGCAGAAATGAAAATATGCTAAAACTGTATAAAGTCCAGCAACCGGTTTAGCTAACGACTCTGCTTCTGTCTGGAGGGGCCTCAGACAGATCACCAACTAGAGGCCTAAAGCTCCCCCCACTCCATCAATAACCTGCGCCTGGTAAACAACCTGAACGAGTTCTACTGTTGTTTTGAAAGACAGTGGGACAGTCCTCCACCAGCCACCCCTCAGCATGGGGCTGGGGCCTTTTCATTACAGTCTACCTCAGAGCCCCCCCTACCCCCCACAACAACGACCCTCTCCATCCACAAAAGGAGATGTTAACAGGCTGATTAAAAGTCAGAACCCCCGCAGCTGTCTCTGATGTTCACGGACATCTTTTCACACCTTACTGACCAACTCCTGGAGCCCCTGCAGTTCGCCTACTGAGCCAACAGGTATGTAGACGACGCAATCAACATCATTTCCAGAAAAACGTAGCACCCCCCTGCCCCAATCCCCCAGGCTGACTTCCCAGCCAACACTGGAGTCCTTTGCTTCCTGAGCTCCATCTCCCAGAACCTCAAGGCGGGTGCAATCAAGCATCTACTGTGAACTAGAGGTGTGAATCTTCACTGATCTCCCGATTCAATTACGATTATCATGTCAGCGATTCAATTCGATATCGATGCATCACGATGAATCAGATACATTTTTCTATTAAAGCCATGTAGGATATTTAATTCATAGCTTTTCAAGCTTCAAAAACAAAACATTCTGCAGTGCTCTAATGCTAAATAAATTGGAGCACTGAGCACATGGCACTTCCTGAATGTGCAAAACCTAACCGAATATGTAAACAGAAATGTTGGTAGGCCTACATTAAATTGTAATAATAGATTATGAGCCTGCCAATTATCGATGCAGCATCGCCCATGTCCACGATTCGACGCATCGATTATTTGATTAATTTCAACACCTCTACTGTGTACCCGGCATAAAATACTGAAACATTTAATATTTCCTCCCAGTGATAACATCACATAGGAGACATGAGAAGGATCTGCAAACTTACACGAAATGTGCGTACACGTTGTCCCCCATGTGACCCGACAGGATCAGATGCTTCTTGGTGATGTCGTAGACCGGTAGCTCGACCCCGACCACGATGGCCGCCCGCTGAGCCGTAAGAGAAACACCCTGAAGCCGAAAGAAAGGAAGTGTTACAAGATTGAAGATTTGAGTATTTAAGAGCAGAGTCTACCTGTAACACATGGAAACTGAAGCCCTGTTCAGACCTAGCATTAACATGCCTGGGCAGCTCTTAATACAGTTGTGAATGCACCCAAGTTGCATTGAGATCCAATCACTCAGACCACTTTTGAATATGTAGGATATGACTACAGACATTCCTGTATTCCTACGTCTGCTGTATAAGCCATATGTTAACTACACGTTTATTTTTAGCAGCAGGAAAGTGAGATTTGATCACAAGCTCTGAACAGGGCCTGAGGTCATTTAGCAATGCAAATGAAGCATTTTTTTTCCTGTACCTTCCACAGCCCTCTTGTTCCCTCCTGCTGGTAGATGTTAATGAAGTTACCCATCATACTGCCCTGGATCACATTTCCCTGAGCCTGCATGCGGATCTGGAAGAACAAACAGAGGTAATGTCTATAAACTTGAGACAATTAAAGTACACAAAACCAGTGTGGAATGCTGTGGGTTCACCAAGCCAATTACGGGGGTGTATTAATCTGGCCAGTACCAGAATGCAAAGGCAAAAAAGTTAGAGGGGATGTTTGGCAAGAACATTCCAAGAAATCTCCAGCCCCTGCTTAACTTGTTTTCATTTATATTGGCTGCTGTGTGCAGATCAGCTTTGGTTTGTCTGGCTCCATGAAGACTTGGCACACGCAACTAGAACACATCGTGATTAAAACGCAATGTTCCAAACCTCTAACAACTGCCATTTGTCTGTTAACCCCTAACAAACCATGTGGACGGGAAGCCTTACGCCTAACATGGCATGGTGAGGAGAAGCCATGCTAAAAATTAGGAGTACAGATAAGCACGTGCAGACACAAATTATATTCATGCATCCATATCGTTTACAGAACACTATTTAAGCCTCAGACACTTTGGTCTATAAATAATCCACAGGTGGGGGCTTGATAGCACTAAGATGCCCTCATACTTCCGTTTAAGGTGTATACATGCAGGAATACCCTGGTTACTGAAGGAGTTCTCCTGGTCTGTTAACCTAGTTATGAGAACTCCAATTTTAACCGGGGTAATGTGTTTGCATGACGTTTGAGAAAGTGGGGTATTGCCTTAACCCGAATATAATCGTTTTTTTAAACTGCATGTAAACGCACTGACTGACACATCTAGAAAGGGCATATTAATCTCTCAGTTCTTTGGGGAAAAAAAGGCTAAAGTACAGTCCTACCTAAGGCTGCATAAGTATTTACACTTGTAAATCATGTCTCAATGACGCACTGGAGTCATCCTTAACATAACCCTTCCCCTACTATATAAAAATAGTGGAAAGCAACACCGTTTCTTCCGGTGTTCAGTCTACACTATGCCATGTTCAGGTCATAAATAGGAGTTCACCTCATCAGCCCTCTGTAGCCTTGTGATGATTACATGTGGGATATGTAGGATTCTGTATTGACCTCATCGTTGGAAGCCCTTAAGTTTGAAAAGCCAATTCATTTTAAATTTAAAAACAGAAAATAAACATATGAATACTTTCAAGTTGGAGAAACATAGTGCTCATCTAACACAGCGGTCTTGTTTTGTGTTTTTATATGAAAACAACTCAAGTAATTCTTCAGTTGAAGAATTACTACATGCCTTATTGCTGCAGTTCTGAAAAACAAACCGGCTCTACTGCTTTGGGAAAAAAACTGACAAAAACAAGTACAAACTTGCACACATTAACACAATATTAATGTGTGCAAATAGCTACCTTCAGCACATCAGTGGGGTTAGCGATGGAGGAAGAGATGACTCCAGATAGAACACCACATATCATATTAGTCAGCAAGGTCTCATCTGAAAGAGGAGAAGAGTGGGAGGCAGACTGTAACTGTGAACAAGCAGCATTCGACACCATGCATTAGGTGGTCAGTTTGTCTTTACAGTGTTTTACAGAAGCACAAACAGTTACGCTTAGCTCCGAGTATGAAAAATGAGGAGACATATTTAAATAGGTCACACCCTGTGACCTTCAAGAGGAACGTGCATGTGTCGATGGGGGCAGGTAACCCCCTGCCAAAATGTGTGCGGAAGTGTGTATGCGTGTCAGAAAGGGAGAGAAACTGGGACTCACCCTCTGGTCTTTCAACCAGCAGTCGCTTAAAGCTCTGGTATGTGCCAATTTTTATGGTCCCATAGGAGGCCTGGCGCAGCATAGCAGGAGCTATTCTGTAACGGTAAAGTTTATTGTAATTACCCGGTACCACAATACATCTTTATACACAACTGTGGATCGTAACGCAGCAAAGGCAAACAAGAAAAAAAGTCTCAGCACATAAGAACAACAATAAAACACGTAGACAGGCAAAACTAAGCCAGCTTGGGTAGATGGGGGTGCAAAAGGGTCGAGGAAAAGGTAGGTGGCAGGACAATGGCTGTCACAAAAGTAGGAAGTGCACATAGGAGGAAGTGTAGGAAATACTACGTACAGTAGAAGTATAAGCAAATGAGAGGTCCAGTACTTATATAAAGACAAATACGTAGGGACTAGAAAACATAAATCCAGCATACTGACCCTGAATACAGTGCCCGGAGCCCCTCCTCTCTTCCTATCCTCACTAAAGCATGGAGCATGCCTCTGTACCGAATCTCTCGGTATTTAATGTCGCCTACTTGGCCTTGAACTTGAAGACGAGTCTTGGCTAGGTCGATTGGGAAGGTCCCTGCAACAAAAAACATGGGATACAACCTTATGAGACTGTAAATCACAACAGAGGTTTAAATAATGAATAGTAATCTACGCAGCTCGGCCTCCCCGCGGCTCCACTCATCACTCACCGCATTCCGCCGTCACGGAAGCTAGCCCGCCGAAAACAAAGGGCTTCCAGTTGACGTTCGACATTTTCTCCAACAGTGTAACGGTTCACAGTGAAAAATCAACCGGTAAACCGGCGAGCAGGAGGACTACTATCTGAGGAATGTCTGCAGCAGCTGCGCTTCAATCCCCGCCGGCGTTTGAGAAGTTCAGCCCCGTTTAACCTCTCCTACTACAAAGCTCCGCCCACTGCCCCTCTATTGGACGCAGTCTTCACTGTCCCCGCCCATTGCATGTTGCTAAGCAACCTCACCAGACAGTAGAAAGGAGCCACGAGATCATAAAATAGGAGACACGGTTGATTCCTTTCCTTTTGATTTATTTTGGTTACACACACACACACACACACACACACACACACACACACACACACACACACACACACACACACACACACACACACACAGAATTGTTTATTTTTTAAATTTGTTGACTTCTGCTGTCAGCTTGTGTCGGAATGTTTATGATCTCTTGATGACTGTGCTTTATGAACCTGTGATGTCACCATGGTCTGTTAATGTCTTTGTTGGCCTATCTATGGTCTTTACAGTTCATAGATATACAGTTCCAGTGTGCCACAGTTGGTTACCCTCTTAGCACAGATACCAGCCCAAACAAGACAATTTCGAGGCAACAGTGTTTATTTTTTGACTGCTCAAGTTCTGTTCTTGTAGGCTACACTTTTCAACATAACTTTATAACTTCCAACTGTGTGCCTATTTATAGCTACGCTGCCCCAATGGAGACGGAGTAGGCTACAAACTTATATATGTCAATGGCTACAAACCAGCAGTGGAGAACTTGCGAAAACAGCTACGAGAAAGAGGCAATCTCATTACTAGAGAAAAAGATGATCATACACAAATGGAAAAATCAATCAAGCGAAAAAAATTTGAGATTTCTGCATTACGGAATGCGGAGAAAGACAAACAAAATGTAATTGAAAAAATAAATCTGGAGATATCTAGGTTAATGAAGGACAATACACAATTAACACAGGATGGAGCTAAAGAAAAGTACAAAAACGCTGTTCTACTTGATAAATTAAATTAAACCATTTGAAAGATAGCGAGATGACGATGGAGCATCTTCTTGAAAATGCAATAAAGCGGCCACTACAGAAAGTAAAGTCGTGGTTGATTCAAAAAGTCCTGCGAAAAAAAAAAATTCGTAAATGCAAAGGAACCTCCTTCCCCTCCCCCAGGTGGCCTCTAAGATGACAATATCGTGTCACCTGTGCATTCCTGTGCAGATGACATGGTATCATCATCCACACATCTACATCAATACTTGGACGGTGTAATTCACGAGAGGCCGTATATATGCTGTGATTGTTCGCCAGCCTGGATAACCACATTGAATTTTGTGTGTGATGATAAGCCAGAGCACATGAACATATTATAATTTACAATTGTAATAATTTAACTGATTAATTAACAATAAATTAAAAATTAATGAATAAATGTGGTGACATGATTAGTTATTGTTCTTTTTTTGCTTGTTTATGTCCATTATTTCTTTCGGTAATGTACCGCACAGCCTTTCCCCATCTTGCATGTAATTCTGTCTCCTCCAGGTGTTTTTAACAAGCCACTCCTTGAAGCAGACTGAAAACAAAGAATTGTAGAGATAAACAAGTGTCAAATATGGTATAAAATATATCTGTCCACATGAGTTCTCTATTTAGGGAAGTTTGAAGAAACATTTAAAGCAACACACAGCCTTGTAATAGGCTGTAATATTATGCACTTGACACTGAAAACAGGAAGCTGTTCCTATTTAAATCTGCAAACATTTTGATGCTAAGGTTCTATTTTCTTTTACCAATGACTGCTGGTTTCTTTTCTTCTTTGTCTCTTTCTGCCCTTTCAGTTGACAGACTGGTCAGTGTTTAGTTATCCATGTACAAAATTAATTAACATCTAATTTAGACTTTTCTACAAGCTAACAGCATCAAAGAGTGTACATTTTAACTTACGCAGTTTGTTAAATATGGGTCCAAGTTTCTGCAGAATTTTTAACACTCAATATCAAATGACCAAAACATTCCTTGGAGTTCCACAAGGAGTATATGGCTACTGCTGTCAAAAATGCCATACCTTTCAATGTGTGGAATTTGTGGTCAAAGGCTGTCTGTTGGTTTTGGAGGCTCCTTCCCCCCAGTATTTTGGTGCCCCAAAAAGCCACCGCCAACTCTTTTACAAATAAAGAGTCCCTGGAATTCCTCTCGATCCTTGCTCAGGCCTCTCTCCATAGTCGGATTTCTCCAAATTGTATCTGCCAAAAATAAAAAAATAAAATAATCAAAGTATATCATACAGCATACAAAAGTCGGAAACACTTTACAGTTTTTTACGATTGCTATGTCAATTTTTTCAATACTTTTAACAACTTTCCTAAACTCTTAACACAGTTAGCACAACATCAGTATGTGTAGGCTATACAATTAACACCTTTATTGTTGCTTTGACACAAAATGCATTCAGTTCACAAATAACAGTACACAAATTTAAAATAAAATAATTTATTTTACACACAAGCTCAACCAAGACAAAAACAATGGATTTTACTGCCAAATTTACAAATGCTTTCACACTGTATGTCAGAACAAATAACAGCATGTTCTAAACATGGCCTAATGTATAGGCTAAAGTCAAAGTGAACAGCTGTTCATATTGTAAATTGTAACACAAATGTATCCCCTGCCTTTTATACATTATTAAGAAACAGCTGATTTAAGTTATGCAATAGATCAATCCCAACTGATTCCCATCTAGGAAACACACTCAGGTGTTACGTAAGGTCTTACGTAAGGTCCATCTCACTGCCAGACTCTGCAACTATAGCATCATGTATAGATACTCAACAGCTGCTTAACCTAAATTCACCCACTTTGATCAGGGTCTCTAAGAATTCTAAGAATTACACTGTATATAAGCCAATTTAGAAGTAAAACAGTTATTCTCTTAAAGTCTAGAACAAGAAACATCTATAAAGTGGCTTATTCCTATTCATAGCATACTATACAGTTAACCTTTAAGAGCAGTTCTCAAGTGATCACTTGATTAATGACAACTATGGTCAGATCAGGTGTAGGCCAGGTTGTATCTTACAAATAGTTAGGTGTCCACATAGACAATCTTCTCTGCTGGAAAACACACATTGACCATCTGTGTAATAGACTGCAGCAGAGATTATACTTTTTAAGGCGACTTAAAAGTATAGAGACTGTATGGAGTAAGTAGCCAGATCATGCTCATGTTCTACCGGGCGATTCTGGAGAGCATTATTAGATATGGAATCACAGCATGGTTTGGCAACTTAACAGTGCAGCTAAAAAGCAGGCTGGCCAGCACACACAAGGCAGCTATGAGGATAATAAGGAGGATAGTACAAGCCCATTCAGAGCCTGTATGAGCAAGCAGTCAGAAAACAAGCTGAAAGAATCACCGCAGACTCATTACACCCTCTCTTCCCTGAATATGAACTTCTGCCATCACGAAGATTTCGTGTGCCAAGATGTAAAACAAACAGACTAAAGTTATTGTTTATTCCAACTTCCGTCAAGCTGCTGAATTCCAATAGTAAATCTTAGCCCAGCAGAGCAGGGGTGCAGTAAATACACCAGCCCTTTTTACACTTTGCACTTTAATTATTAGAGTTAATTCTCAGGATGTTGTGTTGTCTGTGCTGTCATGTGTGTCCTTTGTGTCCTTGTGTCTTAGGACGCTCTGCTGATCTCACTTTTATGTTGATTTTATCTTACTGTATTTGTATTTTATTTTTAATTTGAGAATGTTTTTATGTTACATATTGTTTGTGTAGTGAAGCAACGGATGTGGCACTGTGTCCAAGACAAATTTCCCCTCGGGGATAATAAAGTGTATTCTATTCTATTCTATTCTAGGCCAGATCCAAGGATTTAACTTAAATTCATGACAGCTTTGTCCTTGTAAATTGCAGTGTTGATGAATTCTAGTTTGTTACACAGCTGCCTAGATATTTCCTTTTTTGTTGCACTTACTTTGTATGGTCTTTTTTATCCGGCCGACGCGCCTGCCGGATATTACATCATTTTGACGTCACGATGTCGCGCGCCACCTTGGATGCGTCTAGTGTAAAAACCCCTTAACTGTACCTGCTCGCTCAGCCCGGGTCTTGGCGTGGCCATAATAGGGAGCGCCCCCCCACCCCCGCTCCCTCTTCTACAGTATGTCAACATTCTATGATGGTATCTTATGAGATAGGGCACCTACTCGAGCCTGTTAGTCCTCTACAATGTTATATAACATTGAGGAAATGCAGAAATGATTTAGAAACGCACAAAGCAGCTACATATAGAAAATACCACCATTTTTTACCATTGCTATGGCGCCCCCATGGTGCTGCGCCCCTATGCGCCGCATATAGGCCTAGCGCATACCCACATTTTGTGCCACTGACTATATGGGGCAAAGTGAGCCAGATGATGTGGGGTAAATTGAACCAGAGCTACAGCCTTCAACAAAACTACAGCCGGGGGGGTTCTTTGACAATCTGACCAAAAGTGATGGACAGGTGACAGAATTAATATATTCCATAATATTAATAAAATGTAATGGCAACTATAGCAAGATACAAGAGTAAAGTACATTTACTGTAGCCTACAATAAATTGGCATGTGTTTACTTATCAGCCATAGTTACCAGGATATGTATTCAGGGCTGTTAAGTATGGTTTTAGCATTGCTTGAAAAGCTTAACGATTCAGATTTTTTTCATCATGGTCTTTGTTTTATAGGCTTAGACTTAGACTTCTCTTTATTGATCCTTTTGGGATGACTCCCGCAAGGAAATTAGATTTCCAGCAGCAGATTTTAGCATCTTACAAAACACTCTTTAAATAGAAAAAAGATAGAAAAAAATACAGTATAAGAATAACAATAAACTTTTAGCTAAATATTTTTACAAAAAATAAACAAACAGTTTTATTGTGTTATTATACAGTTAATAAATAAATGACATTTAGCATAAATTAGCAGTTAAGAGCAGTCCAGGTATGTATGTGAGTAGATTATTAATAATTTATTGCACAGTGTTCGGTTCTGTCCTCTTTACCCTATTTCCTCCTCCCCCTGAGTGAGGAGTTGTAGAGTATGATGGCATGAGGGACAAAGGAGTTCTTGAGTCTGTTGGTCCCACACTTGGGAAGGAGCAGCCTTCCACTGAACAGGCTCCTCTGGTTGATGATGACGGTGTGCAGGGCGTGGCTGGCATTGTCAGTATTGTCCAGCAGTTTGTCCAGTGTGCTCCTCTCTGCCACCGTCACCAGTGAGTCCAGCTTCATGCCGACCACAGAGCCGGCCCGCCTGATCAGTTACGCAGTCTGGAGGTGTCCTTTTTGGATATGCTGCCCCCCCCCAGCACACCACAGTGTAGAAGAGGACATAAAACATCAACAGCAGTTTGCTGCAGATGTTGAAAGACCGCAGTCTCCTCAGGAAGTACAACCTGCTTTGTGTTTTTCTGTACAGGTGGGTGGTGTGTGTTGTCCAGTCCAGTTTATTATCCATCCACAGCCTGAGGTATTTGTAGGATTGCACAGCCTCCACCTCAGCTCCCTCTAGCTGGATTGGTCGCAGTCTTGGTCTCGACCTCCCAAAGTCAATGACCAGCTCCTTCGTCTTAGAGGTGTTGAGCTGTAGGCAGTTAGTGTGACACCAGAGAGCAAAATCCCCCACCAGACTCTGATACTCCTCCTCTCTGTCACCCGTGATACACCCAACGATGGCTGTGTCATCGGCGTACTTCTGTATGTGACACAGCTCCAAGTTGTAACAGAAGTCTGAGGTGTACATGGTGAAGAGAAGAGGAGCCAGCACTGTGCCCTGGGGGGCTCCATTGCTGCTGACCACAGTGTCAGACGTGGTGTCCTTCAGCCTGACGTACTGTGGCCTGTCAGTGAGGTAATCCTTGATCCAGTTTACCAGATAGGGGTCCACTCCCATCCTGTTCAGTTTGTCCTGAAGTATAGGGGGCCGGATGGTATTGAAGGCACTGGAGAAGTCCAAGAAAAGGATCCTCACTGTGCTGCTTCCCTTATCCAGATGGGAGTGGACTCGGTGTAACATGTAGAGGATGGCATCCTCCACACCAACATTTGGCTGGTACGCAAACTGCAACCGGTCCTGGGCGTGTTGTACCTGAGGTCTGAGGAGGCTGAAGAAGAGTCGCTCCAAGGTCCTCATCAGGTGTGAAGTGAGCGCCACCGGTCGGAAGTCGTTCAACTCGCTGGGCCTGTTCTTCTTGGGAGGAGGGGGGGATTGTGGTGTCAGCAGGGAGGTGTGTAGAGGGAAGAAGGAGAGATGGCTGCGGTGAGGGTGGGGGTTGGGGGGACAAGGACGAGGGCTGGTTAAACCTGTTGAAGAAGTCATTCAGTTCATTCGCCCTCTCCATTGTCCCCCCCTGTAGCTCTGGTCTTTGTGTTGTGACCTGTGGTGGTCCTCACAGCTTCCCAGACCTCCCCAGTGGGGGGAGGGGAGTCGCTCTGTATGCATCCCTATAGGTTTAAATTCACTGAATGATGTGCTGAAGAAGCTTCCTAAACCTCAAAAGGTTGGAGGAACTGCAAGGAGGGAGCAACAACTCGTATTTCCCGGCAACCTTGATGGATGGAAGTTCAAAACTGTGAAACTGTTTAACAAAATTGGAAATTAGAACTGAACACACTGGAGGGACATTCTTTCTGCCTGTCTGTGTGTGTGTGTGTGTGTGTGTGTGTGTGTGTGTGTGTGTGTGTGTGTGTGTGTGTGTGTGTGTGTGTGTGTGTGTGTGTGTGTGTGTGTGTGTTTGTGTGTGTGTGATTGGACATGACTTGATTAACAGCATAAGAAATACAGCATATAACTTGATCTTGTTTCTATTTTTTATTTTTTTACCATTTTTATAATTTAATTTCCTTGTTTTCTCACAAAAAAACATGAAAAAATGTGATCTCACAGGGGTAAATGGCAAATATGAACCATAAATTATGTATATATCATTGATCATTGAGCTAAAGTAAACATCTGTTAAATTGTTATGGCTGTATTGATTTAAAAGCCTAATAATGTGGTGGTCCACCAGACCCAGGCACATTGGCTGTGTAACAAAAATATGAACACCACACAAGGGTTAAAGAGCATTAAAATGATAAAAACACATGGACTTTGTGACACCTTGAAACATAAATTGACACCTGAAAGAAACATTGATCAACACCAGCCAATCACCACCTTGGAAGACGGTTACTGTACCAGTATATACTGTATTTCAAAGGTCCATATTTACAAGAACAACACTTCCACTAACTATGTCCTAGGAAGGTCTGGCAATGCAAGACTAATACCTGCTCCGTCCACGTCACCACCAACAAATACTTGTGTCATGTTAAGACAACAAAGCATCATCTTGGAAATTTTAGTGAACAACACTAAATGAATCTCATTGTACCCCAAACCTGACAAAGAGCACCTCCGTGAAATTAAATTCTCAAACATCCAATCCTTTTGGTGTTTACATTCTTGAACCCTTGGTCACAAACTAATTACCAATCACAAAGTAAATACCAAGAAAACAGACGAATAAAGCACATAGGAGACACATACAACAAATCAAAGTGTGTAACACCAAAATGCAATACTAAAACACATGCCATAAAAAGTAAGAACACTCACAAATATGAGTCAAATATGTGATGAAGTCACCATTAAGACACCAATGAACGGTGGCAGTTCCAGAGCTACCACAGAACTAATAAGCATGTTTGAACATGAGGTGAGGTATGAACCTGTAATCAGATCTAAACACGTTTTTAAAAAACCTTGAAATTCTGAAATGTACAGGTCAACAGGGTATTGATTTTACATCAGATGAGACATCTAGTTCTACTGTGTTCTACTGTAGTTTTATCTTTCTGCCACTAGAGGTCGGAACAACATCATTTTAATATTTCTGCAATGCCAAGGCCTATTTCACAGATAACTGGCAGCACTAACTCACAGCTCAGTAAATTCTGATGGTGACATAAGCACTTATATATCAAATGTAGGCCAATCAATCCCTAGTAAATGAGTGGACACTATCTGTACAGCTAATTAGGAAACACAGATATATTTGAATGGCAATATGCATGTACAACTGATAGACAACATATAGGATTCAATTTTGTATGGATGACATGCTTGTCTGAGTGCAAGTGTGCTCTGCTTATCAAAACAGATTTCCACAGGAAGAATATTTTGCCTGTGTAAATACCTCAGCTTCATCTTATCTGTTTTCGATCGCATTTGTCCTTCTAGTCTCAGCTTCTGGGAAGCATTGGGTCTATTCTCCTGACTGTAAGACATTCATCTAGAGCATATTTATTATAATTATATGGTAGTTGTATTGTTTGATTAATGGGTTGGCTATGGGTCACGGACCACAGTATGGCCATCAGTACGTTATTAACGACCAAGGAGAGAGAGGAGTGTGTGTATAATTGTGCACATTTCTGTGTGAGTGAGTGGGTGTGTGTGGCATGTGCACAGACGAATAATACGCACAGCATCGACAAACGGAAATAGATGAATGGAAAAATATTGCAGTTTTATCTGAAACCAATAAGCAGAGGGAAGTGTGGTGCACCTAAAAATGGCCACATTTAATGTGGTGATTTGTCAAAAGGAGCCTCAGAACAGACCTGGGATAGAAGAGGAGGGGATATAACTGTGTTTGGTGGTGTTCAAAATAAGGAAGGAGAATACAGTTGTGTTATTTAGGAGAATGAAGTGAGACCACATACAGCCATGTGTTTGACCTGTACACACAGTCACTCTAGAGATGCATAGGCCAAGAAACACGTTCTTCAAACAAAATGTGTATGACTGCAGCCAAAATCAGCTCTTCACGGCATTACACACACACACACACACACACACACACACACACACACACACACACACCCATCAGCAGATCTCTCTGCAGAAAAACGTGTGTGTGTGTGTGTGTGTGTGTGTGTGTGTGCGTGTGCGCCCACGTGTGTGTATTACTGTAAGATGTGACAGTAAGTTAAAGTGACTTGTGGTCAAAAGACAACCCAGTACAATGTGTGACAGAGGATGTTCATGGATTAGAACGTGTGCTGTTAGATAACTCTGTGCTTAGTGTACAAAACACCCCTATAGCCAATACATGCCTACATGCAAAATTGGACCTGTATGAACTACGATAAATGAGTAGTTTGACAATATGGTAAAAAGGCTTATTCCCCTACTTGGCAAAAGATAGAAGAGAAGATTGATACCCCTCTCTCAAACGACAGTGGTATCAACCTTCTCATCTTACTTTCGTTATGAAGATTTATAAGCATATTTCCCCAAATTTCAAACTATTCCTTTACGCTCGTGACACGGGACTACATTGACAGCGTGATGCTGATGGAAGTCAAGGGGGGTGTTAAGGCACAAGCTGCCTTTTCATGCTGAAGGGTTTAAACACCCACACATGTCCTAGATAGAGGAATCCCCAATCCTTTTCCTCTTTTTCCTCCAGGAAATACATACACTTAGCTCCATCTTAGGGAGAATGACTCAAAGATGGTTGGAAATTCTATGCACCCACTAATTGTTGATATATTGTAAGGAGATTACATGACTAAACCGGTGTGCTTTCATATGCTTTACACCACTTTCCACACTGGTTACAGTTTTATCTCAGTTTATGTAGATGCATTTTTAATTTTGTGTAGAATTGAGTATGCCTTTTTTTTTTAAATACAGCATTAAATTGGTACCATCAACATTATAGTAACTGTTTCCTCAATTAAAATAATTATTTGAAGAGGATAATCAGTGCAAAGTGAGAGTAGGCTGCCTCACACACGCATGCACGCGCGCGCACACACACACACAACACACACACACACACACACACACACACACACACACACACTGATTGTCTTTTCTTTGTGGTGAAGTATTTTTACCCCATCCTCAGGGCAGCACTGAACTTAATGGGAAGCGAAGGCTTGTCCACTATGGTTAGTGTGTGTGTTTGTGTGTGTGTGTGTGTGTGTGTGTGTGTGTGTGTGTGTGTGTGCGTGAGTGTGTGTGAGTGTGTGTGTCTCTGTCCTAGTTGTTTACCATGCCCTGTCTCACTCTGCTCCTCACACCCTCCAGCTCTGACAGCGTGGAGTCCTCGCTACGACGATGAATGCGACATGCTGCTTTCTGATTGGCCAGAGGTGAGCTGTGACCTGCAAGCTCCTCCAATCTGCATCCAGACTGGATGTGAGAGAGGTGCGCGTCAGTTCTGCAAAACCCATAGTGACGCAAAAACAACAGTGTTTTTCCAGACCTATATTTACAGTCGTATTTATATGCATGAATCCATGCTTTGAATTTTTATTCTGACACCATATAAGGAATTCTTATAAGACGTCATCACAAATCCCCACGATTCAGTAAGACTTCTGTTAATCTTCCTCCTGCGAGTAGACTTGTATAATATATAACCCTTATTCATCATAACACCTGAGCATCGGCAGACGTTTGTGGGTGTGATTACCTTGGTTTGAGCTTCCTGGTTGTCCACTAGGCATCCAGCCTCTGCGGGGTTACTGCCCCGTCAGCAGGATTCTCTTATCAAGGCCTCCAAAGAGCTGAAGGTTGCTCCCTGATAGAACATTTTCTAGTGCTCAAATTGTTAAAAAGCTAGAAGGAAAGCTTAACTTTGCCAAGGCCCTTGATGTTGACCTTAACCCTCAGCTAATAACTAGTAAGAACAGCTGACACCTGACTGCACCTTGATCTGCCCTCAACATTGCCAAGAAGAAAGAGGGGCTTGAGACAGTGAGGTCAGCAGAATGATTCTGTAGACTGAATTTGAAGCGTGGAAAGAGATTAAAAACACTGCTGAGATGCACATGAGCAAGGCACTTGGAAAACCTTGGAAAGTTCAGAAATGTGAATAACAACATTTTCTGGATAAAAGAAACACACAGACGATTTATCCTTGTAATGTTATTACTGAGAAACAATCACTATAAGGTTCGTGCACACCAGAAAATCTTGACCCTGAAAAAACTCTGACTGACATAACTCTGATATCCAACAATTTAATTCAGTTGAATTTTAGATAGAGATCTGAGGAATGAAAAAGTGTGTAAATAGGCACGATTGACTAAAAGTGTGCAGAATAATCAGTGGGAAACAAGCAGAACAAGCTTCAACCTGACGAGAAGGACTAGCCCTAACATGCTGGACAGAGCATCAATTACAATTGTTAAATTTAAAGGGGACATATCATGAAAAACTCCCTTTTCCAGTGCTTGTGTACATACATTTGGGTATCTGGAGTGCCTACCAACCCACACACTTTGGAATAGGACAACCCAGTCAGTTTTTTTGTGGGCTGCCTAGATCAGAAAACTATTCAGATTTGGCTTCCCATTCCTATGCAGCTCATATAGAGTATAGCAGTATAGAATATACCACCCCCCATCTGAGAATCTCCACCCACGGCGTGAGAACTACCTTTGCAATGGTGCACCATATTTTTCTTGCAAGCAAATCAGAGCATGCTGGGCTCTTCGAGAGGCGGGGAGGCTTAGAGACACAGGCGCTAAAATGAAGTGTTTCAGACAGAGGGTAAACACACAGGTATATTCAGACAGACAGTATGAGAAAAATAATGTATTTTTTTAACATTAAATCAAATGTAAACATGTTCCAGCAAAAAACCCAAATACAAGTATGAATCCAAAAATGAGCATGATATGTCTCCTTTAAACCCCCTCCACTTTTTTTTTATTTTTTTAATTTTTTATTACTCACTTCACTATAATGTTTGACCTTCACTGTGCAGAATGAATTCTGGATGTAAAGATTTGTCCAAAAAGAGTCATACAGAAATCTATGGGCAATGTTATTTGGTTTCCACTTCAACACAACACAAGTTACTGTACACTTTTCTAGATTTGACTCCCACTGAGGCCTTTCACTTTTATGCTTTTTAAATTCACATTTTTATAGATCTTTTTATGTCCTATCATTTCCCTATCTCTATAAAAAGATTTTTTTGAAACATCTTAAGATTATAATTGACCTCAAAGAAAACATTTCATTTTCTAGAAGCTCCATGAACACAAAAGCCCAGAGGCACTTTCTATGGATTGACTCGGCTGTGCAAACACACAATAAACTCTCAATAAACCTCAAAAGAACAACAAAACCATAAGTAATAAAACTTATTTCTATATATTGATCTAGATAATTAATTACCTAATCAATAGTTTTTGTTGGCCCGAGATTAAACTATAAAACTATCTAACTTAAAAATGTGGGCATCTTTGCAGAAACAGTAAAATGCTATGATGGCAGGGTGAAGAAGAGAGAATCTGTGGCTTTAATACAGTTAACACAGAGACACACTTTAGCCTTTCTTAGTGTGTTCACCGAAAAGTCAAAGCCACTTGGGCTGCAATGTCTGCAGCGAGCAAGAATAACATTTGGCTCTATTTTGTCTAAACTAAAGATGATTCTCTCTTGACAGACTGTAAATAGAAAAGTGCCTTATTGATGCAATCAGCATGTTTTCAATTAAGTTGTGTGATAATTTATCATTAATGAATGTGTTAAGGTGTGTATGAATTGTCAGACATCGAAGTTTGCCATATATGGAAGACAGTTTAGAGTCCTCTCGAGTTCAGAAGGCCCATAATTCCTAGCGACACCCTTGGGTATATTTATAATAATCTCCAACACTCCTTTACCCCGTTTAGGTCTGTATTTAGCGCCATTAACCCAATGTGTGTCTCCTTTTCTCCCACACTTCCTTACTCTGCTCCCTAATAGCCTGGATTAGCCACTGCTTTAATAGACTCATCCATCTCCTCTGTTTATTCACTCGTTTTCCCACTCACATACGCACTTTCTCTCATTCTCTTTTTCCCTCCATCTCTCTCTCTCGGCTCATGGGCAATTACACAAACAAAATGCAGTTTGTTTTCCTCTCAGTCCGACTGGAAGGCAAATGAATGGATTTAGAAGGCAATTACATTTTTAGTTTAAGGTCAGTTGTTGTATTATATTATCGTTGAAAAAAGGTGAAGTCACAGTGTCACTCCTTCCATTTGCACAGTACATTAGCTATGTAGATTTATGTAAATTCCTGCCACAGAGTGTTGCTTCTGATTGGCTAGAGCTTTAAGCCCCCGCAAAGCAGCCTCAGAGCTTTCCAAATCACAAAAAAAATCCAACATTTGCATAGCTTGACAGGAAGCGAAAGGGGAGGCAGAGAGGAACGGCTTTTTGTCAGCTGACGTCGCCGGGTTGGCGGTCGTCAGACATACGTAAGAAACCCACGTATGATTCAGACAAAATCATGTAAGGGCAGCACGAACTTTGAGTCCCTTCCATGGCTTCTGAAGGGCAAGTCAAGGACATCCCCGGAGCTTCCTGAATTCTTTCTGAAATAATGTCTGAAATGTTAAATTCTAGATGTAAAGCCTTTAAAAAAAGTAACCCAAATACCTATTGGCAATGTTATTTTGGTTCTCACTTGATGACCAGTAGGATGCAGCAATGTGTGTGTGTGTGTGTGTGTGTGTGTGTGTGTGTGTGTGTGTGTGTGTGTGTGTGTGTGTGTGTGTGTGTGTGTGTGTGTGTGTCTGTGTGTCTATATATGCTGTTTATTGATTAGCTGCCATATCCCTAAACCAGCCTGTAAAGTAGAGGCACCCTTAAGTGGACATACACACACACACACACACACACAGGTTTTAAACTAAACAACATGTTTAAACTAGTGTTACTGTAATCGATGACAGGGACGCTTCAACTTTCCACCGTCACCCATCCACCAGCCCCCTCTTCCTCCCATGCGTGCCGACCTCCCACTCCACATCTTCCTCCTTTGTGTTTTCCGATTCCCTGAGGGGAGGAAGATTCCTCTTATCAGTCACAACCAGATGCAGCACTGTGTGTGTGTGTGTGTGTGTGTGTGTGTGTGTGTGTGTGTGTGTGTGTGTGTGTGTGTGTGTGTGTGTGTGTGTGTGTGTGTGTGTGTGTGTGTGTGTGTGTGTGTGTGTGTGTGTGTAAGAAAGAGGATAATCCCCTGCCTGGCTTTCATTGGCTCAGCACTAACCCGTTTTTTGGAGTAGCTGATGACTTGGGGTTTATTTTTGAAAGAGCTGTATTTCATTTAGCATTTTAAAGGTTGTGTCTTTTAAATGACACAACAGTAATTACAACGTGAAACATCTTAGAGTGGCATTTCCGAAAATTCATTATAAACCGTTGGTCAGCCAGTTTGTATTTGCATCCACTGACTTGATTAGAGGGTGTGTGTGTGTGTGTGTGTGTGTGTGTGTGTGTGTGTGTGTGTGTGTTTGTGTGTATGTTTCTACAGAGCAAAATCACGTCAGCCTTCACTTCATAATGGGATGATTTCACATGACCAATCTCCACTGTCGTTAACATCCATTGGCTGCAAATGCAGAGCTGCTTTTTGATTCCTTCCTCCATTCAGTGCCTCAGCCATGATCACATGATGCCTGTGTATGTGTGTGTGTGTGTGTGTGTGTGTGTGTGTGTGTGTGTGTGTGTGTGTGTGTGTGTGTGTGTGTGTGTGTGCAGCCCTGTTGCCAAAATTGAGAAAAACTCTCCCGGCTGTAGTTGCCATAGAAACCAGCGATTCGCCACATCTGGCAAATTATAGGGTTGTGTTGAAGGGTGAGAGTGTGTGTGTGTGTATACGTGAGAGTGTAAAGTGTTTGTGTGTGTGTGTGTGTGTGTGTGTGTGTGTGTGTGTTGTGTGTGTGTGTGTGTGTGTGTGTGTGTGTGTGTGATTGTAGGCTAGTGCGAACTTCTCCTGCATACCAAAGCTGATGTTAGGTGAAAATGAAAAGAAGAAATGGATGATTGATTACGATTTTTGCAGCCAATCAATGTCAGACAGACAGCACTCGCACACATACACCAGACAAAGAGACACACACAACCTGGATCATTAAAACCAGTTATCAGACTCTGAGTTGTGTTGAGACAATGTCCTCCCGGAGGGCAGCTCTCTGTACTGGTGTTTTATGACTTTGTTGGGGACGAATGAATGGAGACAGAAGAGAGGGAGATGTTGCCTCCAGTACCCTCGCAATATTGTCTCCATCGCTGATGAAGGGTGTACAGGTATGAAGTGAGAGAGAGAGAGAGCAGTGAGGTTCAGATAATACAATCCCCGTGTGGAGATGTTGGGGGTCACAGGGAATCTCCTCCTCACTCTTATATAAACCCTGTTAAAGAAGGTCAAGAGGAAAAATTGTTCTCTTCCAGTCTTTTAAGCAGCATGCAGCACTGAGTGATGGACTTAATCATAATTATAATACACCAGGGTACATGTACCAATACACACACACAGACACACACCCACACCCACACCCACACACACACACACACACACACACACACACACACGCACGCACGCACGCACGCACACTCACACACACACACACAGCACCAGCAGCCCATAAGGCACACCTGCCATAGAGATTATTATAAATATCCTCCATAACAAGAAGGAGTCTTGCATCCAAATTGTCACTTTAAGGCCCTACAGCGCTACAGTCCACCCTCACAGGTGTTTTCACTTACCGCCTAATTAGGCCTCTCCTCAGGACTGTGTGGGCGTACAGACACCTTCCTCACTCTCCTCTTCCACATGTCAGTTTACACCTTTATTTAGCACTACATTTCTAATGGCTACCTGTTTTATTTCTTTATCTCCCTAGTTGTTTTCTTATTTCATTGTGGTATAATATTTACTCTAGTCACCCATCTCTACTCATCATCATACCATCATATGCCTGCTTTTAGTAAATTGTAGCACTGAAGTGTTTTAAACTGGATTTTCCCGAGCACTTTGTAACTTTGTATCCTTAAAGGTGCTATTTAAATAAAGATTATTGTTATTATTATTATTATTATTTATGGTCACACAATTCTCTGTGTGAGTGTGTGGGGCGTTTAAATATCTGTAAGAAACCAAATCTAGCATCCATTCTGCACTCATTATGCAGACTGACACCTTTCAAGTATTTTATATTAATGTTTTAGCTGGTTATGGTATGTTATTTAATTAATTAATTTATATAAAGTGGGGTTGTTTAATCCATCACAATTAATTGCATTTATAAGATTAGTATATATCTGTGTAAAATGTAGACTAAAGTCAGACACATGTAGTGAAGTAAAAAGTACAATATTTTGCACTGAAAGCAGCATAATGAAATTATTCTATTTTTTTACCTAAAGTATCTTTTGCTGTGTCTGCTTTTCTGTTCACTTGTAGTGTCTGCCCTAATTGAACTATGTTTTAAAACAAACTTGAGATCACAGTTTTCTAAGTGGAAAGATTGCATCTTAAACTCTACAAAGTGGAAAACAATTGATGGCAATTTCCGTGGTATACCTGCAAACCTAAGATAATACGTATGCATGACATGAACATCACAACAAGCACTTTTCTTTACAAGGGATAAACAGGAGATCAGCCCTGCCTAGTGGATAAATCACAAGGGTAAATGGTCTGTTTAAGGTTTAACCACTCCCCATTAGAGAGTCATGTATGGCTGTCAGCGTGGTGGTTATTGGGAACATTAAGCTATTTATAAAAAAATAAAACACACTGCTGTTACAGTGTGAGTCTGTTTACCCTCCTCTGCACATGGCAGCATCTTGACTCCTGACCAATGGAAATATAATTTCTACCTTTGCACTGAAAAGACTTTGACATCTTTACGTTTTTACTTATATTCAATTAACTGAGTGAAAAGACTGAAAAGAGGAGGAAGAAAAGGGAAAATGGGGGAGAGAAATGAGAAGTAAAGGAAGATGTGAGATGGACAGCAGATAGAGGGAAGATGGAGAAAAACAGAGGAAGAAGAAGGTGAATGATGGATGGATGTGTGTCTGTGTGTCCGTGTGAGCAGGGAGAGAGGTATACAGAGAGAGAGAGAGGTGTGTGTGAGGGCGCCATTAAATCCTTGTACTATAAATCTCTGACAGTGCGTGTGTGTGTGGAGATAACAGAAGGATGTCTCTCTCCATTCTGGCTCTGTCAGAATGATGTATGCATCCCTTTCTTCCTCGCTGTGAAATATTACAGGGGGCCCTGTGTGTGTGATCTCAGCCAGCATGTGGCCAACATGTTTGGTAATTCCTCACCTCTTATCAGCGCTCACATGAGGTATTGTAGATGGGAGACTTGTGGTCGCATGGGAAAAGAGGCAAAATGACCCAGAAACACACTCACACACATACACATACACATACAGACGGCCAGAAAACAAACAAAAACGAAAGAAAGTCAGGGACAAGGGAGAAACAGGCAACAGATGACAGTGACAGCTTTCTTGATCAATGGCTACGAGCTTGACAGGTGTGATTGATCACATAATGGCGAGCACATTTCAGCGCTCTGCTCTTCATTTAGCTGACAGCATTTTCTTTATGGCACCTTGTGTTATGGTATCATAATCATGCCAGTAACGCTGGAGCGCCCGAGGAATAAATCTTTATAATCCCCCCCCCCCTCCCAAAAAGAGGTGCGGCTGAGCTGGATGCCGCTGCTTGGGCCTCTCTGTTGCCTTCAAGCTGTTTCAGCTGCATCATGGACAGAGAGAAAGACATGGAGGAGGAGGGAGAGAGAAAGGATGAAAAATGTCTTCCTCTTCAGGTGTCATCTTGCCATCTCACCTATAAGCAGGTGAGTGATGGTTTCAAATCTTAACAGACTCAAAGTGAATGCTAATGTTCCTCCGTATCTGCTGAATATGTAAATAGGCAAGTGTTTGCTAACACGATTAACAACCTTATGAGGTAATCATTTGTCAATGTTTTCAGCCTGTTCTTTTGCCCCCACGTGACATAACATATCACATCTCTACACTGGGTGTGGTGTCTCCCTGGCAACGTAAGCAAACAAGATTCTTATACAGTATTAAAGGTGCTCTAAGCGATGTTGGGTGACGGCACTTCTTGTTGACGTTCAAAGTATTTTCAAACAAAACGAGGCTAGCTCGTCCCTCCCTCCTCCTCATCCCGTCCCCTCTCCCTCCCTTCCGTGCTTTGGCGCAATAACCCCCCAACCCCCACCCCCAAATCCTTCTTGTCGGTTATTGGCTGGAACACTGGAAGACTGTTTGTTATGTTTGGTGGTGCAGGTTGGCCAGTTTGTTACAATTTTTTACAATGTGTTCAGGGGACAGGCACCTTGCAGATAGTGAGGAGATGTTTGTGGTATGTGACAAAAAACTTTTGTAGCCTAAAAAACGTGTGACATTGCTTAGAGCAGTGGTTCCCAACCTGGGGTCCGGGCACCCCTCAGGGGGGCGGCAAAGTCTTTATCTGGTTTGAGGTTGAGGTAAAAAAAAATATTTGCACATGTTAAACAAATTATGATAATACACTAGAATATATAATGTATACAAAAGTCAGTATAAAAACTATATATTTTTGTTCTTGCTTAAAATTGTAGGCAGGCTACTTAGTAGGCCAAACCTCCGGGACCTCTTAACCTGGGACCCTTGCTGTCATCAGGTCAGCTGCTAGCTGCTATCATCCTCGTCTTTCCTGCCGCCATGGCATCACTATTTTATGAATGAAACATGGCGGAGAAACGTAAAAGTGCTGATAACTGCCCTGAATCAAAAAAGAAAGTAAGGCTCTATCTCGAGAGTTACCTCAACTTTGGATTCGGGGGGGGGGCTCAGCTTTTCTTAGATACGAGTAGGGGGGGCGCCAAGGAAAAAAGGTTGGGAACCACTGGCTTAGAGCACCTTTAAAGGGTAAAGAAACCCCTCTGAAAATCTTATTTTTCACTGACCTCTAGTGGTTTAACTTCTCACCTTACTGCAGCAAGTGTACTCGCGGGTGTTGGGTGCACTGTTAGGCATGGTTACAGGTGCAACGGTGCAAAATGAAGCTCAAGGTGAATCTTGGCAGTTCCTGACGCCGCCTAAATCATAATGACTAAGATAATCCAAAAATGGGCAAAGAGGTGGAGCATGGATGGAGCTGAGGTGGGCCGAATGAAGCCTACAGTCTATGCTTGCCTCCTGTGACGGCAACCACCTGTCACTCAAAGCAGAACGCCCTAAATTATGCAGAACTTTAATCCTTATTATAATTTAAGAGGGTGAGTTATAAAAGAATTGATCCCTCATATAGTTGTCATTAAGGGAGAACTTAGCTATAGAGACTAAACCTGTTTTTTGTACCAGACTGTAAACATGATTAATTCTGCTGTAAAGGGCATTTTAACAAGAGGTCTACAGGGATTGACCCTTTGGAGTCAACATCAAGTGGTCACTCGATGAACTGCAGTTTTTGGCATTTCCGTGTTGGCTTCATTATTCAGCCCCGGTGGTTGATGCTTGGAAATAACCAGTTTTCTTTATATATATATATATATATATAAATATATATATATATATATATATATATATATATATATATATATATATATATATATAATATATAAAAATGTATCCATTAAACTGTGTTTTGTTTTTACAATAGCCTCTGCTAATTAAGCTAATGTTACCTCCATTAGTTGATTGAAAGTTTGTCTACTGCTGACTTTTTAAAGTTGTAAAGTAGAAACTAGGGAACAATTTTCATGCTAATGCCTTGAGGTCAAGGATGTGTAGGACTTCATCACTTTTAGTAAGAAGTTGATTCAGAAAAAAGGGTTTTTAAGGCCTTAAGGGTGTGTGGGAGAGAGAGAGACACACATAGAGGTACAGTGGAGGAGAACACATTTTCACTTTTTTTTTCTCAGAAATCTCTTTAAATGTATAAATCAGCCTTGTGGATCTCTGTTAGATCTGGTTTATGAAGCATACACCCTCTGGCTCTCTCGCACTTTCAGATAGTGCGAATATGTGTGTGTCTTTTTATAGTTAATAGCTTTTTACTATGATCATTTTTAATGCTGCTATACTGTGTAACTCTACAGTACAGAGCATCTTGGCCTCGACATCCGATTGCCTCTTGTTGCAGGAGTTTTCTGCTTTTTGCACAATCATCATTACATATTATTAGATTTTTTCCCCATCATCTGGTCACAAGACATAATTTTTTGGAGCCTGTGTAGGCTCTTTCATAGAAATATCTTCTTCTATGGATGGACAGCCAGCAGAAGCGACAGAGGCAGAAAATGAAGCGTGGAAAAAGGCCAGATACTGTGAAAAGTGGGAGGCAGATGGATGGAGCGGAAGGAAAGGGTGGAAAGCAAAACCCCCTGAAATGGGTGATGAGTGAGGGAGAGACAGAGATGAAGTGAGGTAAGAAAATGAAGAAATACAGACTTGATGAGTGAGGAAATGATGAACGGGCTGGAAGTGAGACAGATGGGTCAGCTCCATCAGTGAGCTGTGTGGCAGAGAAATGGAAAGACTATGATGATGACACACACACACACACACACAATGTGCCCAAAGGACGGAGTCATTAGATTTCACATGAAAAACAAAGCATGGGTAATAATATAAATATTAGCAGTAAAACCCCTTGGCTCATGTTACGAGGACACAAACAAGTGAGTGATTTAATAAAGCAAATACAATAAAGTGATGTGTCACTTTAGCATGTGTTTCTTCTAGTATGTGTGCACCATAGCAATGTAAAATGAATGAAGGGAAGAGGACATGATGTAAGACATTTGATTCGGCACAAAAACATTTTGAAAACAAAAAAAGCAATGGTACAGTACAAGACTCCATAAACGATCATAGACTTCAATGGTAGCAGCTCACCAGCCGTTATGATGAGATACGTACTGTTAATTAGTGAGATTTAGAGGTTCATTTGGACAGAGCTACGCTAGCTGTTTCCCCCTGCTTTCAGTCTTTATGCTACACTAAGCTAACCGTCTCTTGGGTTACCATTTACCGTACAGACATAATATCAATCTTCTCATCTAACTCTCTGGAAGAAAGCAAATACGTGAATTTCCCAAAATGTTGAACTATTGTTTTTGTGTTTTACTGTTGTAATACTTTCTAATAATAATAATAATAATAATAATAATAATAATAATAATAATAATAATAATAATCTCTAGCACCCATGGTGCTGAGGCGTGAGGTGGGGATGGTCAGAAGACCAGCTGAGGGAACGGGAGGGGTTTTATTCCTGGAGGAGGTCAGAGAGATAGGTGGGGGCTAGATGTGGCTATACAGGAAGTTGGGTTCATTTATGTCACATAAGAGGTAGTTAGTAATGTTATATTACTTACCTGTAAAGCATTTTATTCTTGGAACTATTTGTTGTTGTTTCTTTATTTGTTTCTTCTTTTTCTTCTTTCAGTTTGTCTGGTTTTATACATTGTGAGATGTTGTCATGTTAAATAAATGGCAATTTCGGTGTGTGTGTGTGTGTGTGTGTGTGTGTGTTTTGGTTTTTACACAAGGATGAATGAACCAGCCTCTGTTTTGATGAAGCTAATAAGAATCCTAGTAAATTAAATGAAAAATAAGGGAATGTCACTGAGAAAGACATATGACAGGCCTTATCTGTAAATGTCACTGAATTCACGCAATAGTCACACAGTTTTGTATTTCAAACACAGATTTTAAACAGTGGCGTTCCGAGCCTCTTGTAACCTAGATCTGTGTTATTTTGATCTGTGACGTGCAGTTACATCACACACTTTAATTAGCCTTACTTGGCCTTCGTACTGGGAAAGTTGAATTTTATCCAACAAATAAATCAATACTTGTAACACCTCACTTGTCCTGTTATGTAGTCTTTGTGACATCGGCACCTGGCATTTGGTAACCCTCTCTTTCTGTTATACAAGGTACACACACACACACACACGCACACACACGCGCGCACAACCATAATGGAGCAATTATCCTCTCCAGCTCCGATCTGCTCCTCTGATTGTAATTTGCATTTATTATTAGCTTTCAGCCTGCCAGAGGCTGTGAGGCGTGAGGATGGATCGTCATAGACCATATCACACTGATAGTCCTGCACAGATGCCTTACAAACACGTGTGCCCGAGGACACAGTAACATGAGCATCAATGTGCCACGCGCAAAGTTATGGTGAATGGGATCCACACACCCACATACATGCACCACAGATGAAGTCATTATGACAGCATGATGTTGCTTCGTTTTGATAATGCTGATCCCTGTTAATGATGGCAACAGTATGTTCAGTGGCGTTCCATCAAAGAAATACATGCTTCACATTCCACATTGTGGTGTCCTACAGGACTGTCGTGAGTCTTCCTGTCCCTTTTCCTCCTCTGTGTTCTCTTTTGCTGTCAAAACGACTACATTACATACAACCCGTCCACCAACTAATAGATGTGCATGCTGCTGCCAGTCTACGTCTGGTGCTCACAAACACGCACACAAACACACATGCACGAACACACACACACACACACACACAGGCTCACACATGCACACAAAGAGAATGTGCAGAGGATTACTGAAGTGTGAAATGATTCTGTTATCATGTCGTCTGTGTGGAATATATTTTCCCATCAACCGTCTATGGCAGGTGTGCCTTATGGGCTGCTGGTGCTGTGTGTGTGTGTGTGTGTGTGTGTATGTGTCTGTCTGTCTGTGTGCATTTTGTGGCTCTCTCCTTCTGTCTATTGTTGGGGAGAAGGACTTTGGGTGGGGTGGGGGGTCTCCATAAAAACAAGGTGACAGTGTCAGAACAGCTTTTGCAGCTCACGTTCCACCTTGGTGTTTGGCATTTGACATTTGCTAAATTGCTGTAAAATCTGATCTTACATGACTGGTTAAGTCAGGAAACAAGGTTCAGATGAAGGCATAAGTTAGCTCATCTACTCATTACATCAATTTTTGCATATTCAAAAACTCTAGACAGGCTCTTAAAAGCCTTGGGAAAAAAGCTTCTTACTGGGGTCCTACATGAAGACAGGAACAGTTTGGGTTATTTTACACAGACTTTTGGGGGGCTTATTTTGGAAAATGTGATGTTGCATACAGTATTTCCATGCACCAATCAGAGTTTAGCTAAATGTTTATCAATATATGATCATAGTTGTTAGTTGTTTTCTCATGTTGCCAGCTTTGTTGATCAAATCTGATTGAACCACACTGACACAGTCCTGATAAAGGACAATTTATGGGTATTTGACTGTGAAATTCTTAATAAATTTGCAACTTCCCCCCTAAAACTTTAACTCAACTAGTATGCAACTAATTGGTGTATTGTTGTAATACCACAATAACAAAAAATACATCTGTCCCCCTTTTTCCTCTTCCATAGCTTTCAGTTTGGAAAAATCATCTTGTTCCATATTGTCTGAGCTTTTTCCAACTTATCATTGAAGCTCAATGACATGTACATTGATTGAAATATTCAAATCCAAGTCTCCATATTTTCATGGCTGCAGCATTTGCATTCTAGACTTCTTGTGCATCAGATTTTATTAACACATTTCCTCCAACATAATTGGTGTCTTTAGAAACTGGGGTCTCCACTAGCATTTAAAATGATGTGGATTTAAATAAAAAATGTGTTGCTGCACAGCACGAGTTGTGGCTCAGTAAGACTTACAGGGTAAAAATGAACCATACCTCAGTCTGCGTTGAATGGAAACGATATCCTGCACAATATGTACTGTAGGTTCTTACCACATTTTGCAAGTATTAAAGCTCAAACTCTGTGTGCTTATTCCTGCTTACATGAAAGATGTCCTGCATATTTGTCTATATTTTATACCTCTTTATATTTTGCACCTGTGATGCTGCAAGAAAATTAATGGGCATTTAATTTGGCCGGGGAAAGCACAACAACTTTACATTAGCAACATTTATTGAATGCAACATGTTGACAACAAATTGCCCAACTTCAGGGGTCAATCCATGACATTCTTTGAGAAACTGACTTTAGTTGTGGCTAGTGGATGTGTTCTTGTCCATTTCTTCTTCAAGGCAACTCTGTACAGTATAAGACTGATTGCCTCCTCACCACTTTTTACACTCATGAAAACACACACAGTCTACACAGAAGCATGCACATGTACACACTCAATAAAACACACATGCACACGGTTCAGTGGCATGTCGCTGTGCATGAGAGGGATCCCTAGGGAGAGCTCAGTCCGAGCAACTTCACTGCACCGCTTAATTGGTGTGTGTGTGTGTGTGTGTGTGTGTGTGTGTGTGTGTGTGTGTGTGTGTGTGTGTGTGTGTGTGTGTGTGTGTGTGTGTGTGCAGGCATGCACATTTAACTCACTTGCATTTAACAGCACAAACTAATGTAGATTATTAGATTAGATAACATTATTATTATTATTATTATTATTAATAATATTATTATTATTATATGCTAAAAAGGTATAGGTGTGATACAGAAATAAATAGACCAAAATCTCCATAAGAGATTATGATTGATAGTGTTTTGTGCTCACTGCAACAGAGTTGCGCGCAGTCAGTCATAGAGGTGTTGGTTAAATTCCTGAACAAAGGAAACTCTAACGCACAGATGGTTTAGCTTAAGCTAAAGATAAGATAGTTAAGATATAAGATAGTTAAGGTCACAGTGGCCTCGAAAAAAAGTATATTGTGAAACAACAACAACAAGTAGAATCAGGAACAGAATGTACCGCTCGTGTGAGAAGAAGAAGCCACACAGCACAGTGGCCTCCACCCTGGTGTGGGTTGTGAGAAGATAACTGTCCCTGTCCTGGAGAAGAAGACAACGCTCCAGAGCGAGGAGGGGTATAAGAGTTTAGGGAAAGGATAGAACGGGGCTCACTTGGCAGAAGAGATGGGTGGACCGGCTCTGACTATTTGTCTGTTGCTAGGGAAACTTAGTCTCTGCTTTGTGATCCCACAGATCTGTGTCTGTAACTCTGATGCTTGACTAACTAAAACTTAATAGTAGAAATAGTAATATCGTCTCATTGATTATTGTGTAGGATCGGTGTAAAACCAATTTAAGAATACGCGGGAAGAACAATTGGAGTCAGGTTTTGGTAACCTTTTTAGGTACACACAGAGGATTTCCCTAACACTAACCTTACCTTTCTCTAAACAGTGCTTCAAATTCTGGCAGAAAACGAACAAACCTGTCAGTCATGTGCAGAGCTGTATAGTAACGAAGTAGAACTACTTCACTACTCTACTTAAGTACTAAAAGGCTGTATCTGTACTCTACTGGAGTATTATTTTTTTTCCTACTTCCACTTTTACTTGAGTACATATTTTCGATGAATGAAATACTTTTACTCCGATACATTTTTTTATGTGCTGCATAGTTACTCATTACTGTTGTGAATTCCTCACGCTACGGAGATAGGTTACAGATGTGTGTAGTTACAGCTACGTTAGCTAGTTACGTACGCTAATTACGAGATTGCATCGTGTTTCTTTTCATTACGGATGCCCGTTCAGAAGTCAGAGATAATGTAAGTTTGTACTCTTTCTATTTAACTGTTGTTGCAGCAGATTACGCTATTCCTGAGTTGTTTCAGTCTGCAATGAGTACTGAATGTTAACTGTTTGACCCTGTGATGTGGAGCTGCTAGTTTATCTGTATTTGCTAGCTTGCTAACTTTCCTGTTCATCACACGTTACTAGCTAATGTGTGATACGTTTTTTTGGGCTTTAATCTTTAAGGCCGTTATATACTAGACGCATCCAAGGTGGCGCGCGACATTGTGACGTCAAATTTACGTAATATCCTGCCGGCGCGTCCGATTTTTTTTTTTTTCAGCGGCACACGACAAAGCGGAAACGGAGGCCTGAATGAGTTTGCCGACAACCGGATGCCAGGACTCTCAGAGTGACTGCAAGTCTCTCATGTAAACTTACTGGGTTAAGATGAGCTCTTTTATGGTGAATGAAAGGCTTGATCCGACGAAGCAGCTCATTGAATCAAATCGAAGCATTGACGGCAATGCTGCTGCCAGTTCTGCCGTTGTTTACCTTTTTCTTCTTCTTCTAGTCTGTAGAAAGAGCAACGTCGGTAGCATTTGCTCATTAGCGCCACCGCTGTTCAGGAGAAGACTGAAACTAGTGTTGCGACCACCAGCGCAGGTATAAATAGTCATGGCGATCTCATGACGTCACATTTGTATGCGCCAGCTGCGCTGCGTCCAGTATAAAACACGCTTTACTGTGCTGGAGAGGCTGTTCATTTTACTTGCACAGTGTGATAATTTTATTAAACATTTTATTTCAGTATGTGTTAATATTTGTTATTTTTAATATAATATAATATATTTAATATTTGTTGATTCCTTTGGCTACAACCTTAGGCTAAACATTTGAAATAATATAAACAATATGATATTCAAACTTTTGACTGCTGTCTTTAATAACTAAATAACACAATACTTGTAATTTTACTTTCAGTACTTGAGTAGTAGATTTTAAAATAAACTACTTGCAATACTTAAGATCAAAAAATGTTTAATACTTTAGTTCTTCTAATTAAGTGTGGTGCTTAAAGACCACTTCAACTTCTACTCAAGTCACTTTTTTGATAGAGCACTTGTACTTTTACTCAAGTATGGGTCTACTCTCTAGTACTTTATACAGTACATGTCTGGTCATGTGCTAATTTGTGCTCTGTGGGAACTCTGAGTCTTCAGCCTGTCAGTCTAACAGTTTATATCTTCCTAAAAGTACAAGACAACCATGAAACAATACTGCCAAGTGCAGAGGGGACCTGACCCTATTAACCACACACACAATATCTCCATCCTCACATTCTCACACACACACACACACACACACACACACACACACACACACACACACACACACACACACACACACACACACACACACACACACACACACACACACACACACACACACACACACTCACATTCAAGACTGAGGGCAGCGCCTTTGATGTATGCACAGCTAATGTAGCAGTAACAGCTACTTATTGGATGAAATATGGCTGACATGGAGGGTGGACGGAAACAATAGGCTTATGTGTAAGAGGGGCATGGGAGAGAAGCCTTCAAAATATCATATTTCTGAGCTTAAATGTGACTTTTTGTGCATTCAATGCATTTTGGTGGCTTTTTCATTTCACAGATTTCACAGAGCAGCCAAAGCAACTTGCAGTTCTGTTGCAAACTGATGGAATTATAAAAAATATGTAGGCCTACAGTATGACAAAACTTTTTATAACACCTGTAGATTAATTCGAAGAACAACCCATACGATGAACAGAAACGCATGAGTCATATTTAAAATGAAAAGAAAACTACGTACAGTACTACATCACTGCTTCTCCATACTCCAAAATTCATGACACAAATTAATCAAATTCCAATCAATCGCAAAATGTCCGGCAGTACTTGAAGGCAGCATTGACTCGGAGTAGCTCGGTTACTATGTTTACTTCACTGTTGCGATGCAACGACAGTCTGTCCCACTGATAGAAAAGTAGCTAGTTAGCTTACCTTAAAACGAGAAAACCTAGGCATTACAGGAGAGTTTTAGAATAATTAGCTAGTACTTTAGCTAAGTTGCAGTCGCTTTATCTTCCTCAATGAGCAGGTGAGCAACTGGCGGCTTAACGTTACCAACATTAACTAGCAAGACTAATGTTAGTTCACAAAAACATAGTTAACGTTAATGAATGATTATAATGTATTATGCAACGTTAACTAGCTAACGTTATCTGCTAATTTAAGCTAGCACTTAACGACGTAGCTAGTAATTTATTTCAGTACTTCGAATGTTGCTTCAGCAGCTGTCATTATACAAAAAAGTATACCTAGCTAAACGCCTGAAAAATAACCAAAGCATAACGTTACTGTACAATATAAGGTCATTATATACGCTAGAGTGCCACATATAAAGCTTAAAGCTATGTAGAAACGTTAGGATTTTATAATCCATGCTATTTAATTCACAAACAATAACATGATTTCACTGCTGCAATTTGATGTCCAGTTTAGAGTGTTTGGGGAAATCCTCCACCAGTTCACAGAAACAGGTGAGCACTAAATGATAAAGTCAACTGTGTTCTGTTTTATTACAACACTGTAGGTTTCTATCTATCATATGCTTTTTTTATGGATTACATTGCTGATGTTGATTTTCATGCTTGTGCATTGCTACTCTGCATGCCCCAATAAACATTGTATGCATATTACAATCATTTTGACCTCTCTACTTGGATGTAGTTGACAGCAGAAGTCCCCTCTGCAAATGCTGAGACACACAAACCCAGTGGTAAGAAGTAATTCTCATTTCATATCAATGTACAAACATCACTTTCAGACTTATTTCCTTTTGTAAAGACTAAAATGAGACATAAGATTTCACGTGAGTTCCACTTGCGCTTATGCTGCTCATCAGCTTTTTATGGCAAGCTTATATTCTTATTATGTTCTAGACCAAGTTTGGGAAAAGACAGTCATCAGGGACATTAAACCTCGGTAAGAAAAGTCCCATCTTAGCAAGTATACATTTCTGTCATAACACACCATGGTCATCCAGTATTTTAATTTTTTTATTTACTTTCTGCATCCAGCAGGAGTCTTCCTGCCCGGACACCGCCTCGTTCTGTGAAGGTGGGTATTCTGAGATAGACTACACAAAGACTGGATTGACGGAAACGTGTTTTGCTTCACTACTGTAATTACATTTTTTTTTTTCTTTCTTAAGGTTTTTTGCCAGGAGACTCAAAAGTTTGGGTTTCCAAGTGGGGATTTGCTGGATGCAGACGGTATGTGGTGTTGGACTTTCTGAGATTGAGGGAAAATTCATCTCATCAGTACTTTTTCACATAATGTTTAACAATTATGCAAGGAGAAGTCTGTTCCTGAACATGCAGGGATAACAATTGCTCAATCGAAAAGACCAGACTGCAATGCAACTCCCAGATATGTTAACTAGAGCTTCATAATGAATGAAAAATGTGATTTGCTCTTTTTCATTGCAATTGCTGTTGATCACTCGGCACGAGCATATGGATAAATGTGTACGTGCATGCTTGTTAATTTTGTCAAAAGTCATTCTGGGAAATGTAGTAAGTCACAAATAAAGCCACTAACTGTGACAGAATAAGAAGAGACCGGCCGCGTACACCAAAAGTAAACTTTGCTGTCTGTGTCATTTTTCCTCATCATGTCTCCAGACCGTTACAATAAGTTTAATGTTTTGTTGACAACATAATATCAATGGATAGTTTCAGCTTGTTATGTTCACACGATTCACATTAAATACTACTATCTGTGCCCAAAACAATATTTAAAATCCATGCAGGGGTTTACTGTCTAATTTGAATGTATTGGATGTCTATGGTTCTCCTGTAGAGTGCTCACCAAAGGAATCCATCAGCATAACACCAAGGTCTGTACTCTGAATTCACATAATAAGTGATCAGACTAATGAAATGTCACCAACACACAGTTTTAAATCCTAAATGCGATTTTTAGGGTTGATAAACGCACACAGTTGACTGCAGTGCCTGATGAAGAGCTGAAAATGAAAGACCTGAGGAAGCCCCCAGACTCAATACTTATTGGTACGTTTATTGTAGAACAAAATGCAAAATAAGAAATGTAGCACGAAAGAAACTAATGATAGTGTTAATGGTTGTCAGGAGGAACAACACATTCTCCTCCACCAGCTGAGCCTCTCCCCACACATGGGCCAAATGGAGAGGAAGAACAGACAGAAGAAGAGGATGCTGGGGATGAGGAACGAAAGGCACCAGTGGAGCTGATAATGGAGGTGAAGTGACTGATCACCATCAATGATTCTACGCTTCATGCTCTGCTGAGAGGATGGGCTAAACTGGAGTAACTTTTTGTTTTATTTCAGATGCCCAAAATCATTTGAATCCTTGGTTTTAGTCAAAGATATATTTTTACTAAACTTGGATATACTTAGTTGAGAGAAAATGAAATTGAAACCCAGTTTAAAATGTGTGGTTTCAGTTCCTCAGAGCTGTGATGGACAGAGACTTCCAGCTGGCCAGCAAACTGTGTCAGATGAGTATGTATCCTGCATCCATCAAGTCTATGTCTGTCAGTCAATAAATCTGCCACCGGTGAAGCCAGCTAATGATGCCTCTTCTCTCCTCGGTCCAGTTCTCATCTATGAACCAGACAATCCTGAGGCCTCTGAGTTTCTCCCGCTGATCCAGAAGAAGCTGTTGGAGGGTGAGAGTTCCTCCATCTATACAAACACTTATGCTCCATATTCCAGAACACACCATGAGTTTGTGTCATGCCTTTTTCATTAGAGCAAGAGGCAGAGCAGAACACTGAGGAGGAGGAAGAAGAAGAAGAAGAAGAAGTAGATGGGGATAATGATGACTCCGATAACTCCGGGAGTGATGAGGAGTCATCTCAGAGCTCAAACTGTTCCTCTTCAGCTTGCTCCTCCTCGTCACCATCAGATGATGATTATGATGATGAAGAAAAGCAAGTAGACAGACACAAGCCGTGTCCTACTTCTCACATTTCTTGCTAAATCTATTGTACCAATACAACAGAAGCAATGTTAGACACTGTCACCAGATATCTCTGCTAATAGCGTCTTGGAACAGTCTATGTGCATTTTGTAGATGTTGTGACAATGATGCATTTTTTTCAAATTACACATGCAAATTAAATATGTATTGTGGACAAAGCTGATGCCCCTGTTTGCTGAAAAAGTAAACTTATAAACATGCCATTAATAACAGCTGTGTTCGATTGCAGTTTTCTAATTCAAAGCCCTCATCATTTATAACTACACCGGTGCTTTACCTGCTATAACCTATAAGTCAGAATGTCTGCTGCGAGACAGGTCATCTTCACTAAAACTGAAACGATTAGTTGATTAATAGATTAGTCGATCAACAGAAGAGAGAGCGAATCAATCTGTAACTAGTTTGATAAATGATTATTTGCTTAGGTCATTTTTCAAGCAAAGATGCCAAACATTGGTTAAAGCTTCTCTAATGTGAGGACTTGCTGCCTTTCTCTGTTTTTGTTGCATAAACAAAAGCATTTTCCACTGTTTTCTGACATTTCATGGATCAAACAATCGAGACAATATCCGTCAGATTAATTAATAATGAAAATAATCACTTGCAGCCCCTAATCTTGATTACAGTATCATACTGATGATAATGGAAAAGGCTTCCCTTTTCTTGGGCACCCATGTGAAATATTTGCAGTACATTTCTTTAGTAAACAAATAACAAACAAAAAGCACTTTGTAGAGATAAAGATTGTTTTACTAAAGTGTTAGTTAGTATATATAGTACGTACTGTATGTATAGGTCCTAAAAGCTCAACTTAACAAGGCGCCATTTTTTTTCCTGCTTAAAAACAGACCAAGCACCGGCCATAATTGCATGTGTCGCTCAGAGCCACGTCGTTTCGTGCTCATTGGTTCTAGGTCTATTTAACTGCGTCCAGAGTCATTTTGGTCTGTGCTGTTGAAAATTGCAAAAATTAACTGAAAGATAAATTTGCATTTGCGAATTAGTCTGGCTATACCAGGATAGGCCAGACACTTAACACCCCTGAAATCATGAAAATAATTTTGAAGATGCTGAATGAAAAGAAAATAATGTTTGTATCCCCCAAAGCTGGTTTCATCAAACCAGCAAAAATCTGTGCGTGTTCACGTGGGCAAGCGCTTCATACCCATACTGTTGTGATCAGAGCTGTAAATAAACACAATTATATTTATATTTATACTTAATTTATACTTTTTTTTATTGATCCCCAGTGGGGAAATTACAAAGTACAATTCATTTATTTGAATAAATCTTCATTTTTGAATATAGGCAGTTTCTATGGATGATGATGCTGACCATCAAGCATGTTTTTTCTGTGCTACTCTGCTCTGTGTGCACACTGAATCGTTACTTTAAAGGTTACACAGCGTCTCTCACACACTCAGCTATCAGCCAGTTATTATCACATGGCAGAGCTTATCTTTATGAGTCGTCTCTACGCGTGACTTGTGAAAAAGAGAAAGTATGAGTGCCATCTGATAAAGGCTGTGTGTAATTTGCAGTGACTGAATGAACATAATGGCTGCTCTCTGTCCATTCGGTGGACCAGGACACAGGTATGAGGATGACAATAAGTCAACGCCCTCCAGGCTGGATTCACTTTGATGTCTCAGTGTTATTGTCCATGTCAAGGTTATAAAAAGGGTGCAGGTCAAAAATGGTGATGGGTGCAGTGTAGTCATCTCATGAAGGTGAATATCTCAGCCAGCACTTTGTATGGATGGATGGATCATGGACTGTGCGTGCTGCTCTCTCCATCACTTGGTGCTTTTGTAAGAAGCCCCCACAGGTTCATTGAAACATTATGAATGTATATCTGTTGTTACTAAAAACCCATAAACCAACTTTGTCATCACAAGGTCAATTGCTATGTAACCCACTCAGAATACATTTCACATTCACGTCTCCATCCTGTGAAACACACACACACACACACACTGAGGGGTGGGTATACGTCACTGGTGCTTTTCCTTTTGCTTTTTAGGCTTCTTAAAGTGGATTGTGGCTGTCAGTAGCACTCAGGGAAGCTTCTTTAGTCGTCAGAGGGAGGCAAGGCTGTGACTCATGCTTGCGTGAAGAGACCAATGAGCAGCCAGAGCCTGAGATATAAATAACGAATAAAAAATATTCTTGAGGGAGAAAGGGTCACTTGCGCGCCGCTGGATGGGATTTTATTAGTGCGCTCTGTTGGTATTCCGCCATCACTGGACTGTTCCTTGTCGTGTCTTTGGGTTGCAATTGTAACATCTAGTTATAGTTTCTCTGGACTGGACAACCTGTGCGCCCGTGAGTCGGTAAGATGCCTCCTCCGTTCATTTCAGCGGCGCTCTTGATATATTGATATATAGGCTTCATATTTTTTCGTGGACACAGGTGATTGTAACGTCGGAGTTTGTTTTTTTTGGGGGGGGGAGGATAGACTAACAATTCTTTTTTATATTTCATTATATTATGTGTCGTTTGAAAGAAATGAGTCCCAGATGAGTGACAGGAGGAATTCCTTAGCTGTCCAGTCTGTCTGATGACATTGAGTTATGATGAGATGGGATGTGCTTGTTCGAAGCCCAACTTAATTGAAATGTCGATTGCTCAGTCAATATGTAACTGACGTAGGCTATTTATAGTTGCAGCTTATCAGTATTTGCTTAATAAATCAGTCTGTTTAAAAACAGGTGTGACTTTACCAATATTTCCTGTCATGTATTAATTTATATTTTTTTGAATAGCACATGTCCTCCAACTAAGGCAGGCTGAATGAATGTGTTTTTAATCTTGTTTTCATTCGTTAGAAATATCTCTCTAATATATAGCTATGAGTGCAGTGGATGATCACAAACATACAGCTCATACATTTTAATGGTCTCGTGTCGCTCTGCCAAAGACTGATATCTAAGGGAAATTATATTGTTGCTCCAACGAGCCATTAGAACGTATAATAACTATATTTCTTATATGTGGCGCTCCCTGATAACTGAATGTTATCTTTAACATGTATCCTGATGTGCGCATTGCTTGTGCGTCGTGCGCAATTCTCTCCAAATTGCGCGGCTTGGTTCATAGCGCAATATCCTTCGGGAATAACTCGTTCCTTGCGACGCACCGTGGATAACATGATTGCCTGATCAAATCCTGGTCTGCCAATTAAATGGATTGTAGTTATTCAAAATATATATTTCAAATGTGAGTTGTGTAAGATGACCTGGTCACTCCTAACCCTGGACCGTTTTGTTTGCAGTTGAATTATTTCCCAGCTGGAGATCAGATTACAGAGGACTGATGGCCACGTCTGAACCGAGAGCCACTGGCGGGGACCAGGACCCCAACTCCGACAATTTAAGACCTCCGTCCACAAGTACGTCCTCCTCACACTCCTCTCCCTGTTAATAATATCGTAATCCAGTATCGATCCCCGAGGGTAAATTCTCGTTAAGGCTGTCCCTCTCCGGAGCGTTCAGACTGTGCTTACAGAAACAGCCCACTGGAGCTGACCGGGACTCGGTGCCTTGCTCAAAGACACTTATGCATCCAGTGCGATCTATTGCCAACACGAAGGCTTAACCCTCTCTCTCTCTCTCTCTGCCTCTGTCTGCCTCCCCGTCCCTCTCTCCCCTCCTCCTCTGTCTGATAAAAGCGAGTCTCGCCCGGGCCATTTGCTGTGTGGTCTCCGTCGTTAATCATTCCGGTTAAAAACAGAGCCATCACAGCTGCCTGTCGCTGTCTGGCGGATCAGCGGTGCGCACCGAGCAGTGGACCTGGCGCAAAAATAATGCACCGTTAAAGCATTGGTATTTTTAATGATCCAATATTTTTGAATAAAAATGCATGTTCATATCGAATATATTCCTGGTTTGAATATTTTCCCTATATTTTCTTACATTAACGCCTTCGTTGTCTGGGGTTTAATCGTGCGTTTTGAAAACGTTTTCGACAAATTTTCCACACAAAAAAATTACATTGTTTTATTACTTAGGCCTATTATTTATTTTTGACGTTATTCATTGTATCTCGTTTATGTAGGCCCTCGGGGCTATAAGCTGCATTAGTTGCGCATGGAGATATAGGCTATTTTGCGTTTTTTTATTTTTTATTATTAATAGCTGAACACATTTATGTAGGCCTACACATTAACCTATGGGTTAATTAGGCTAATTGTTTTAAGCCTTTGTCGCATGCCCAAATCGACTCTATAATAGTGCACTTGAGCAGCCATCTGCAGTGCAACGCGGGGAAAGGATGGCCGCTTTTTGTCTTTGGCCAAAATGTAAAAGGAAATAGGCTGCAGTTCCTGAGGGCCGGTGTACAATTCAATTTCATATTTTCTCTTTTTTTTTTCTCTCTTTATCGAATGCAATATTTTTGTTGAATCTTTTATTTGTGGCCTTTGGGTGTCAATAAACATGTCTACAAAAATGTAAGACTTATTTTAAATGTGAATTTGTCCCGAGAAAAGCTCTTTAAAAAAGATGTTTGTTTTGTGAAGAAAGGTTTGTTTTGTCTGACTTGCTCGCACACTGCTGCTGGATGTTGCCATTATCTCTCTTCCACGCTCCATCTCACGCCTGGCGGCATGTAGTGTCTGTGCGTGCGCGTGTGCGCGCGCGCGCGTGTCTGCTGTGTGTATGCCTTGGCCTCAGCACCTCGAGCGGCTCTCTAGTTTCTCTCAGAATGAAATTGCTTCAGTGAATTTAAATACTTGTTTTTTGTTATGAAAGTTTTCCATCAGGTGTATTCGCCGCCTCGCTGTATAGCTCTGCTGCCGCGCGCTCTGCATTTTATTCCCTCTGGCTTCTGCTCCATCTCTGCTCACGCATGTCCACGCTCGGGTTTAAGTGTGTAGCTGTGAGTGTGTATGCATGAGACGCACTATAGCCTACTATAAGTTTCTGCATCAAGCCGGCTATAGACTTTCCGGCCACAGACATAACCAGCTCGCTCCAGTCACATACTGTGTTTCACTCAATTAATCCCTGCCCTCCTCCGTGAGCTCATTTCACGGGCGTTAATTCCAGTCCGCCCCTTGGCTGGGTGTGTGAGCCGGCGTGGATGTGCCGTGCGGGCCACTGGCGGTGCCTATTGATTGAACCTAAATCGGAAATGTTATAAGACTCATCCCCCGATGATCAGTGGGTGCTGTGGTAAATAACAAGGTGGATAAATCATCGGCCCAACAAAGACCACTTTGAGCCAAATGACTACGAAACAAATAGTTTGAGGCTTTAAAACCCCGCATGAAAATACCAAAACACCCGGAGTGTTCAGAGTCACACACCCGGCCAAGAGCCGTGCGCATCACGCAGCTTCCACTGTGCTCACTGTGCTCCACCAGCTTTATATCCATAATCCGCCCATCCACGTTGTCTCCGCGGCCTGCACACCAGAAACTCAAACGTTCATTCTGTTTTAGCCTACGAATATGCGTGGATGCACGGATGTACACGGAAACTGGGGATGAAGATTTGTGGTAAGTTTTTTGGGCACATAAACCGTTCCACGTTAACTCCTTTCATATGTTATTCACATTTTTGACATCTTAGAAAAATGCAATTTTGGAAGGACCAGATTTCTTTGGCATATGAATGTATGATAATATGTCTCCATAATATTCCATTAGAATGCATAAGTGTCAGCATAGGGTGGCTGTTATTCTTAAAAGAAATTCCGTTTGCAGGCCTAAAATAGGCCATGATAAAGGCTGTTAGAGCAGGGCCATCCACGACTGTCACCGTGTGTTTCCATCTTCTAAAGGTCAGTGGACATTAGCCTGTAGGTCTTATGATGAGAGCCCCAGATCACCCACCCACCGCCCCTGACCCCCGCAATGTCTTTTCCATTTCACCAACAAGACAAAAAATCCCCGAGACAGGCCTGGAAATATAGCATGTTATAAAGCCCAGAAAGACCCTCAGAATAACCTGTAAATAAAGAAGTAATTTCATTTTCCGTTCATATCTTTCCTTGCAACAAATAATAGTTTTCTTTAAAAGCCTACTGACAATCACACTGATGGCCTATACAGTGGAGAACGTGACGTCAAGGGACTGTCTGTTTATTTCTCCATCATTTGAAGGAATTTGTTTCTAAAAAAAAAATATATGGATATGTTTTTCTTGCAGCTTTACAAAGAGGGAATGAATATCATGTAGATATGGAACAGGAAACAGGATATAATTGGCCTTTGTGTTATGGCAGAAATCAATTAAAACCAAAGGATCGAATAAGCTACGTATGGGATCGCCAACGTTTGGTATTTCTGAGAATGAGAAAACGACCAATATATTTTGATTGGTCTAAATTACATTTTAATGGACTGAAATGGAAATTGAATGGGGATATTTCTATGTGGAGGCTTAAGCAGTTAGACCGTCTCAAATATTGATTTCGGAAATGTCATATAGGATTTAATGAGCAAGGTGTTATTGAGTTGGCATTGAAAAATATTAATTTTATAGGCTTACAGATAACAACGGTGTGTGACTTCCATGTGTTTTGTGCACAATTAGTCCCACCCGTGACCACATTATCCTGCCGATATAAAGGCCCAAATGCAGAAAAAGGATCAATCATAGAGGTCAAAACATGCTTAGGGGTCTGTGCATCCTTCATTAACCCCTCATTATGGGATGTGCGTTTATTGGCTGTATGGGTCCTCACCGCGGGCTGTCCCGTCCTGGCCTGCCCTCGAGCCGATCAGTCTGTGGACTGGGTGTTTCCTCACCGAGGTATGGTTGTGATGTCACAGGGTGGGGCGGGCACCCCACACACACACACACACAGACACGGGTGGTTCCTCTTCCTGTGTGTGTCCATATATGGCCTATATAGGTTTGGCCTCCACCAGAAAATCCTCAAATTTCTCAGGGCATTTAGGAGCTGACTTTAGACAACACAGATTTTTTTTTTCAAAAGCTGCCTTACCACGTATATATTTATAGACTAAATAACGCGGAATATTTGGACATTCATTATTCGTCTTTCTTGCATTTAAAAAATAATCATTTCTTTGTGTGGGATGGAGGTGTTTGGTGATAACTCCTGTCCTCCGCCGTGTAACACCCTAGGGTTCCTGCAGAAGAACAACAGCCTGGACGAGAAGGGGAGGCTCGCGGGCCAGAAGAACTTGCTCTCGTGCGATAACAGTGACAGGGACGCGCGCTTCCGCCTCTCCGAGACCGACTTCTCCAATCTGTTCGCCAGAGGTGAGAACTACATAAGCGCTATTTCGGCTTGACGTATCTAAACAAATAAGCTATTACTCAATTTTGTGTGCTTCATTGGCGCTGTACGCTATGGTCACATGTCATAGGCCCATTACTTCAAACTAAAGTGACTGTTGGCGACTTTGTCGAGGCGGCCTACAACCAGACAAGCACATCTTTGCATCTTTGTTGTTAAAATTAGTTGTTCTCTTTTTGCTACAATATTGTCTTCTTTTACCCAGTGAAAGTCAACTTTCTAGAGGACGACGACTGAAGTTAGAGGCATATTAATAATTAAATAATTAAAATATCTAGAAAAAGAACCAGAGGCTGGTGGTTGGCTTTAATGTCAAGTTACTCAAAATTATAACAGTAACACATAGGCTAAACCACTTTTTGAGAAAAATATATCCTAATGTTATTTTTGTAAAGTGTTGTCACCACAGCAAGTATAGTCTACCTGTTGAGATCTGGAATCAATGCACTTCTCATCTTAAATCCCACTAGAGAAAATGTACGACCATACATGGAGTAGTTACTAATGATATTAGCCTGTTAACCTATAGCCTATTATAAATAGCCTATTACATTATTCGACACAGATCACTAACAGAGAAATTGTAAGAAATACACAATCAAATTTGGACTTAAAATAATAACTATGTGCCCAAAGCTTTCTAAAGGCTACTCAATTAAATGTCTGTGGTAAACATGCTCAGTCTAAAAGGGACAAAAGTATAAAGCTACCAGGCTAAATTCCCATCACCTTTCTCCTCACCTCTTAGACTTGCTGCCAGCCAAAAATGGAGAAGAGCCTACTATTCAGTTTTTGTTGGAGATTGTGGACATCCTCACCAACTATGTCAAGAAGACTTTCGACCGCTCCACTAAGGTGCTGGACTTCCACCACCCCCACCAGCTCCTGGAGGGTATGGAGGGCTTCAACCTGGAGCTGTCTGACCAGCCCGAATCCCTGGAGCAGATCCTGGTGGACTGCAGGGACACGCTCAAATATGGCGTCCGGACAGGTAGGCTAGGACACCTTCAAGGTTGAGCTATAGAGCTGTATCTGAGGGGAAAAGGGGGGGGGGGGTTGAATTATTCATATGCTGGTATAGGTTATTTAGCAAAAGGACACTGAATGTGTGAATATAAAAAGCAATTAACTTCTACTCTGTCAATTCAAAAATGGTGTTTTCATCTGCAGAGCAACGTATAGTCATATACGTCATTATACAAAGCAAAATATAATACTAGAATTTTACAGTAATTTTATGATATATTTAAAAAAAAAACACTTGTCCATTTTATAACTTGGTGAATCAACACAAACCATTAGAGAAGAAGCTGTTTGCCAGATAGTGTATGGCCTATTACAGTGACTGCGTTATTTATTGTCCCCCTGGTAATTCACTTGACATCCTCCTTTTCTTTCCCCTCGACTTATTAAAGCAAGTGTCGCCTGAGGGGATCCTAACACGGGCTGTTTCAAGCTGTTAAAAAACGACAAGGCTCAAACTGTCCCTTGGGTTTTATATATCGAGCAGGGTCTACTGTGCCTACAACTCAACACCACGTTTCAATTGCAGACATGGTGGGGGTTTTTGTGCTCAATTTTGTGAAGTCGGACTGGAGGAGCTGTCCGTGGTGCTGAAATATAAAGCAGCTCTTTCCTCTCGCTGTTAAGCAGCACTGCCATTGATTTGGGATTTATTTTCCCTATTTAGGATTTTTATTAATAAGTAAGTTAATGTGACTCACATATTGATAAGGCTATATGAGCCATACAGCGCCACCACCACCACAAGGTGCTTATATCCATGACTGCATTTAGGCTCCAGGCCTATTGACGGGGACTGTGTGCGCAAGCACCTTATAGTCTAAATGGCTGTCATATAGCCTTGTTAACAATGTAATTATATACACTGAACAGTGCTATGTCAGATCCCTTAGGTTTCATGGCTTACCAGGGGAATACAAAATGATAACTGACCAACGACTGTGAACATTGAAATTAAGAATTGTTTCATGTGTCTTTCATTTTTATTTATTTATTTTCACAATCAGATGTAGGCGGTCAGCTTTAGCCTGCAGGATATTGAAGTCATATGTCTTCATAAAGCTAATGTACTCAGGACAAGGAAGATTAGCGGCTGTCTTATTGCTTTCTCTTTATATAAAGCATGATTCCCTCATAAAGGCAGTGAAGCGCAGTTAATAGGCAAGTCATTAAAACAGTTATATTAAGATAGTTATATTTTTATGTTTAGGTCACCCACGATTCTTCAACCAGCTGTCCTCTGGTCTGGACATCATCGGTCTGGCCGGAGAGTGGCTCACCTCCACCGCCAACACCAACATGTAAGTCATACAGTATGCTGCTCTCTTTGCTTGCATGCTTGTGCATGACCAAGTTATTATCTAATCAGGGAACTACCTCAATATACTGTATCATAACAGGACAACCGAGTTTTCCAGTTTGTAGGCCACTGGAAATAGCCCCCAGTCATTATCATATAGCCATGGTGGAAGTGCTTATTTTGTCCCCCTCAGCTCACTCTACAATTGGTCAGAACATCCTCTGAGGGCAGTTATATAAAGTGTTTGGTTTGTCCTGTTGAGACTGTGTATTGACAGACGGTAGGCTGCCACTGTGTTGTATTGTATATCGGAGGCAGCCCAGCCCCAGGGGTGGTTAGATTGCATATTGATCTCAGGTCACAGTTACATGGTGGCCCAGTCTGATAGAGGGCATGAACCACATCAACATCACACACTCTCGACACATACACACACGCACAAACTCTCACACACACACGTGCTGTAAATAAGCTATAACTCTGTGTTATGATCACTGGCATAGAACATCACATGAATACTACTGTACAATATCAGATTATTGAATACAGACACATGCACACACAGAGCTACACACATAGACAAGCACATTTTGGCAATTCATTTTCAGTGGAGGGATTGATTTATTCATGAGAGTAGATATGAATTCCTCCAAAATAAGAAATCACAGCCCTATACACTTCTATTCTACGAAATATATTTTGTTTCCTATTCACGGCCATATTTACAGTATTAAGACTGACGTTAAGAGCTAACCAGAGAAGAAAATGTACAGCACTCTTATGTATGGCTGAAACTAACGATTATTTTCCTTATCATTTAATCTTTAAAAAAAATTAAATATTTAAAAAAAATTGTGAAAACTGACCATCATTCTTGACTGAAAAGCCTATGATGACATCATAAAATGTCTTGTTTTGTCTGACCAGCTGTCCAAAACCGACAAATCCTCAACTTACTTTTACATAAAACAAAGGAAAGCAGCAAATCCTCAGAAGCTGCAACTAAAAATCTAACAAGGAATCCATCGATCAACTAATTGTTTCATGTCTACTCTTCTCTATGAGAGAGACAAATCAGGGTTTGGCATGAAAACAACAACAGTAAGCATGACAATTAAAGCAAGACAACTGCCTAAAAATTCTAAAAGCATTTAAAAACAGTTTTTCAAAGCAGAACCAGTCACTTAAATATCTATGTACAACAAATCTGCAAGAGATTTCCTTGGTGTAGTTTCATCGTACACACACTGACATATCGCTGCAGAGACAGCAGCACCTGCACTGTGCATTAAAACCACACGAGATAAATAGTGGGCAGAGGACAATATAGTACACCACTCATACACACAAACTGAGCATTCAGTATCCTCTAACTATTGTGGCCTCTATCCTTCCTCCTAGAATGGCTGCTAAAGAAACGATCAATCTAAGGATAATAAACCAACCGCTAAAGGAAAATTGAGACACTTAATTTATCCCATTTCTCAAAACATTAGCTTAGGAAACCACCCACTCTTAGGAAAAACTTTCCCATCTCATCTCCTGCTTGGAAGAATGCCCCAAGAGACAGGGCCAATGAATTCACACTCTGGCGCACACTTTCATAATGACACACACAAACACACACACACCAGCTATGGCTGTCCCAGATACAGCAGCTAGGGTTTCCAGTCCATTGACTGCAGGCTCATTGTGAGCTGGTCTTAGCAGATAGGCCAGCTGGGCCCCACACTGACACACAATGTCCTCCGGCTGCACAGAAAACCCTGTCACACTGGGGAAACTGGCTGCTGCAGCTCCCTGTGGAGTGCTCATTCCGGCTCTATTGTCCCTGTGGGTACAGACTGACTCAGTTCTCCTTTGAGGGTCTGAGAGGAGAGTGTGGTTGGGGGTCAGAGGGTTAGTCACATAGAGACACACACACACACACACACACACACATTCAAACACAGACTCATACACATTGAGTGCCCTTGATGACGATAATAAGGGCATTTAGGGGCTGTCCCTGGAGACAGGCAGGTGACTCAGGGGTAATTTTCACCCTGAAAAGACCAATGATTGGCTCTGATTGTGATAATGATCACCATTATTGTCATTACAGCGTGAAATGACTCACAGAGAGAAGGAGAATTTTAAAAAGGTGCACTGGTTTTGTCCCTTTTCTGCTGTGAATACATTGTAAGAAGAAATGAAAGTGGTACATCCAGGATATTAGGTGTTTTGTGTTCCTTATATGAACCCATCATTTCAATATATCAAAGAACACCATATTTTCTTAAAAGTAGGCCAGTGACAGGCTGCAAAATGTGACATTTTGTCTTTGTGATTTTATCCATTGCTGTCGCTGTTCATAGTCGAAGCCCAGCAGTCACGATCTGATCTGGTGTATTGACCAGAAGCTAATGTTCCAATCAACTCCATCCCGTGGGTGAGCCCTCACCAGGGATAATTAACAAGAAACATGTCTTTTTCTTCTCTATTTCTTTATTATTTTACAGTAATTCGATTTCCAACTATCTTCGATCATAGCATTTACTCTCTTTTCTTTTCTCCCTTATTCTCTGCCACTTCTTTCCGCCTTGTTTGTTCTGTACACTTTCCTTTCCATGCCTCCATATCATCCCCTCCTCTTCCTTTGTTGTCCTCACAGTTTGCATCAGTGCATTGTTTCACCTACAGCTCCCTCTGCTCACAGCCTTCATCTCTCCTCTCTAACCATGCTACGAAATTGCTTCAGTCCTCGTTTAGATATATACGTGTGAACAAAACAGAGAGGAATCGAAGACTAGAGAAGATTATTATTAGATTGATTATTGTTGTTTTAGATAGTAATGGTGGTGGTGTCTGATGGGGGTGTAGGAGTGTTGTGTAACTGGCCTTATTAAAAGCAGGGTAGACAGGGATCAGTCCTAAGGGTGCGTGTGGGAGGCGGTGAGATGGCCTGTCAGTTAGCAACGAGAGCAAAAGCTCAGGCCTCACTGTAAGAGTTGACACACATTTAAGGTACTTTAGCTTCTTCAGGAGTGTTGCTCTTTTGTTGTCCATGGAGCTATGAGTCATTTTATCTTTTGTTAGCTGACAGAGAGGTCCGAAACACGTCTGCCATTTTTTAAAAGCTGCCTTTCCGTCTCTCACCTCTCTAACAATTGTGAATATTATTATTATTTTTTTTTATCTTTTCTTTTTCTTTATTTTAATGAAAGAATGAAATTAACAATTATAGTGTCTTCCTCAATTTCTGAATTTTAGGGTCAACAGAGGCTGTTATCTGTTTAAAACACTCTCCCTGCCAGTCTTTCTTTCTTTCTTCCTCTCTCTCTCTCTCTCTCACACACACACACACACACACACACACACACACATTCACGTCCTCTCAGCCATCAAATCAGCCCCATTCAGAGTCGCCGCTGAGATTGGCAGGATTGACAGATAGCCATCAGAGCTTTGTGGGCTTTAATTAAACTACTGAGTGATTTCAGAAAGCCTTTGAATTTGAATGTTTGCTGCCTGACTCCTATCAGACACTTTTTAATTAGCCCAGTCAGCACAAGCTCCAGTTTGTGCTCTGTGGATGGAATTATGTTAGGCTAATGAAAAACCAATGAGTTTGAGTGTGTGTGTGTGTGTGTGTGTTGGCGTGTCTGTATTTAGGCTTTCTTATCTGCAAGTGTGTGCATGCATAAGACTCTTCTTTGATTCTATATTTATAAATCTTGTGATGTGATTGACAGGTTCACCTATGAGATCGCTCCAGTGTTTGTGTTGATGGAACAGCTGACTCTGAAGAAAATGAGAGAGATGATTGGTTGGGCCGGTGGAGAGGGAGATGGACTCTTTTCACCAGGTTGGTCTATATATAACATATTGAGTGTGTGTTATTGTGTGTTGAATCAGTATAATGAGTATAGTTACCATGCTGCTGTTCAAGGTGCTGATGTGTCCATCTCTCTTCAACAGGGGGCGCTATCTCCAACATGTACAGTGTGATGATGGCACGTTACAAGTATTTCCCCGAGGTCAAGACCAAGGGCATGTCTGCGGCTCCTCGCCTTGTCCTCTTCACATCCGAACACGTACGTGACACACACACACACACACACACACACACACACACACACACACACACACACACACACACACACACACACCATTTTAGGTATTCCAATAAAGCAGGCGCTATGCTTCACTGGCTGTAGATTGAGGCCATTGAAGAAGTCTGGTAATAATCAGTATGTCTATTTGAATCAAGGCAATGGCTAGTTTTATGGATTCTTTTTGCTTTTATTGCATTTACGTTTGTCTATAAAGAATTGCTGACAACATGACAGAAAGCAAACCAAACCTTCCAACAATTACCTCACAAAATCTCCACTTCATTGTTTCACACTATTATTTAAATGAAAGATGAATTGTATACTTAATGTGTGTCTCTACAGAGCCACTACTCCATAAAGAAGGCTGGAGCTGCTCTGGGTTTTGGCACTGATAATGTGATCCTGTTGAGCACAGATGAGAGGTGGGAAACTCGTCTTAGAAATTAAAAGCCACAATTAATGCAATACATGTGTAAAATACTGTATTGTGAACAATGTGATGACAAGAGGAGACTACTCCATGGTTCTTGTATAACTTATTGTATGTAATGATAATATGATGCTCAACACTTTTTCAGGGGGAGAGTCATTCCTGCAGATCTGGAGGCCAAGATCATTGATGCTAAACAGAAGGTCAGTGTCACTGTTGCTTTTTCTTTGTTTCTCTCTTTAATTGTTCCTGCTCTTTAACCAACATTTTTGTGTGTTGATTCTGCAGGGATATGTGCCATTGTTTGTGAATGCCACAGCTGGTTCGACAGTGTACGGTGCATTTGACCCCATCAATGAGATCGCTGACATCTGTGAGAAGTACAACTTGTGGCTCCATGTTGATGTGAGTAGTTGACACTGGAACAGTTGCTGTAGTATTTTGATAGCAGTAGTTGTAATATACTGTATGTCCTTGCCCGCATACCCTCCTGTAAAAGTGCTCTTCTTTCCTCAGGGTGCGTGGGGTGGTGGACTACTGATGTCCAGGAAGCATCGCCATAAGCTTGCCGGAGTTGAGAGGTAAGTACGTGGGAACAGATGGGTTGCTCAGTATTGTTATTTAAAGAACATTTCCAGTGAAACTACCTCAGTACATTAAGACATATATTAAACTTTGCAGGGCCAACTCTGTCACGTGGAACCCTCACAAGATGATGGGCGTGCCTCTCCAGTGCTCTGCAATCCTGGTCAGAGAGAAGGTACAGCAAACACACACACACACACACACACATATACACACACACACACACACACACACACACACACACATACATAGTGCTCACATGCCATGGGCATAAGAGGATAAAAGGTTAATAGTGTATGTACTGTACTTTATGTGTGTCTGTAGGGAATTCTGGCAGGCTGTAACTCCATGTGTGCTGGCTACCTGTTCCAACCAGACAAACAGTACGACGTCAACTACGACACAGGGGACAAAGCAATCCAGTGTGGCCGACACGTCGACATCTTTAAGTTCTGGCTCATGTGGAAGGCCAAGGTGCTTAAGAATGTCTTTAAGCCAAATTGTCATGGTCTTATCATAGCAGATGCTGAAGTTTTATAATCCATGTTTTCTGTTATAATTAGTGCCTGACAGACATTTTTTTTTAACCCTGCAGGGCACCATAGGGTTTGAGCAGCACATTGACAAGTGTTTGGAATTGTCTCAGTACCTGTACAACAAGATCAAGAACAGGGAGGGATATCAGATGGTGTTTGATGGAGTGGTAAGCTTCCCTAAGGTTTTATTCTATCAAGGTTATTTATCACTTAGGAAAATTCAATATTGTATCCTTTTAGGATAATAAGCTATACTGACATGAGACCATAAACAACAAAAAAACTCAAAATCATATATTGATTTTACAAAACGTTAATTAACATGTTAAAACTTTGTTTATAACTCTTCTCTGTCACATTATTTAGCTTGCTCTTTTTCCTCTACCTCCATCTTTCTTCATTTTCTTTTTGTTCGTGTGTGTGTGTGTGTGTGTGTGTGAGAGAGAGTGCGAGTATATTAACTGTGTTTATTTCTGTCTGCAGCCCCAGCACACCAATGTTTGCTTCTGGTACATCCCACCCAGCCTGAGAAGCATGCCTGATGGCGAGGAGCGGCGAGAAAAACTCCACAGGGTAAGACCCTCGTCAATGTATTTACTTTTAATTTCATCAACCTGTGCATTACTGGTGGTCTGCGCCCATGGACTACAGATGGAAATTAGCTACTGCTACATCTGGTTCAATAAATGTATTGTACACAAAAAAAATTTAAAAAGTAAAAACATTCATTTCAAATACTTTCATCTATCAGCTTACATGTTTAGCCTACCTTTTTATTCATACAACCAATGAATGATGCCTTCATGAACGCTATTTATTGCAGACTCCCATTAGGAATGCAATTTGTCTCTAAGTTTTCTCTTTTCCTAACAGGTAGCGCCAAAGATCAAGGCCATGATGATGGAGTCAGGGACCACCATGGTGGGCTACCAGCCTCAGGGCAAAAATGTCAACTTCTTCCGCATGGTCGTCTCCAACCTCGCGGTCACCCAGTCTGACATCGACTTCCTCATCGATGAGATTGAGAGGCTCGGTCAAGATCTGTAGTCCTTCTCAGCCGTCGCTGCTCTAGTGGCCAGAGGGCGATCATGCAGTCGTCTATCTGTTGTATTTCCAAGGCAAATGCCAATGGGGGGAAACATTTACAGTGCTGCGGACAGAATAATGATAGGACATGTTTTAGGTTCTTTCTATCCAGTCTGTCTTTGTCTGAAGCATTCTGACTGTTTCTCCAACCGAAGGGAAGCTAGAAATGAGAGAGACTTTGAGTGTGTTACTTGCTCGCCCACATGGTTCCTCCTCTATAAATATATAAGTATCTGAAGGCTCCACGTCCAACCAACATGCTCTAATGTATGTGTGCGCTGTGGATTCTTGTAATGTGTGCGTGTATGTGATCCAGTTTCTCGTTTAATGTAGTTTGTGTTTTAACGTCTGTGTGTGTGTGTGTGTGTGTGTGTGTGTGTGTCTATGTGTGTGCCTGAGTGTGTGTGCGTGTGGTCAAACACTTAAAGGGAGAAAAGCACAGATGCAAATTAACAAACTGTCATAAAATTATTCTGCTGTATCATACATTTGCTACGCAAAATTGAATCATTGGTGCTTTCCGCTGTACATATTATTCTCAGTGCACTGACTTATTTGTCCTAAACCAGTGTCCGTGCAGTGTGTGTGTGTGTGTGTGTGTGTGTGTGGTGTGTGTGTGCGTGTGCAGGTGTGTATCCTGTCATGTATTTTAAGCTAGCACTGTGTTATAAATAAGCTTTTCATAACCTTATGTGCACACCCTACCAAGCGTGTTAAACTGAGGCATTTTGATCACCTCCAGCAACTGATCTACAGTCTGCAATATTTTCCCTCATAGAACTTTAAGATTAAGATTTAAAATGTCCACAGCTGTCCCAAGTCTGTGACAACTTGTAAAACGCTGGCTCGTTGTTTTCATGCAATCATGTGATAATCATGTGTTTATAACATTGTTAAAATATTAAATATTAAGATTATATAAGAACTCATATTTATTGCATTTCCACTGTTTGCAGATTCAGGTATTTCATTGTAAATGTATCTTTATTTGTATTACATTGTAATACATTTCTAAATGTAATCACAGAGACTAGAGTAAAGTTTATTTATAGTGCTTTTGTCAGCCAAAGAAAGCGAATCGGGAACAGAGCAATCCATTGTCCTTCATATAGAACTTGTTATAGATTATAGGTGTTTGTAAAATGTTACCTATTGACCCTTGACTGCGATGCAATTTCTATGGTGTGTTTCTTTCTGTGATTGTGAGTCTTTTGGACCGAATGTTTTGAGATGACTGACTGGCCTTCTGATGAGATTAAGAATGAAGTTTATATAATCCTCGTCTTTTATTTTAGAGAATAGCACAAGGATGTGAGAATGTACTCTTTTGAGACTGGGAAGAAAGTATTGTTGTATCTGTCTGAATCCTAATGCATTTACTGTAATATAGTATATATTAATTGTAATACATATTACCTGTATTCTCAGTGTTATGGGAACTCAATGTGTGTCTTTGCACAATGTTAACCTTTCTTTCTTCCATTGTAAATGGATGTGTACTATGGCAGTATTATATAAGACTTAAGTTAACAAAGTATTTATGGCATCTAGGGACCATATGTAAATGGCACAAGTGCATAAATAATTTTTAAGGTAATCTGTGTGCTGTATGTGACCAATCTTTTAGTTTTTTGTTGTTGTTGACAAAGCCAGCTGTAAGGGAACGTTTCCCAGGAGGCACTTTAACAGAACCATACCATCTTGAAAAAAATTAATAAAGTCTACTAAAGGAAAACATGAGTCTGACTTATTGAAACACACACACACACAAATCTCTGTCTTTTAGATAAATGTTTTTTTCTCTGCGGCTCCACAAACAGCACTCTACAAAAATGTCATATCACACACACACACACACACACACACACACACACACACACACACACACACATACACACCACATTATTGCCTCTCTGCCTAATCATCCTCGAGGAGGCTTTGTTTGGCCCCCAGCTGAGTATTGGATTGGCTGTTCTTCAGCGTAAAACCCTCCTCTCCTATCAGCTTTTTCTCTCATTTATTCTTTCCTTTCTTCCCCATCTCTTTCCTCTCTTCTCCTCTACATATTTACTTTTTTTCCCCTCGCATTTGCTACTCCCTTAATTCTCTCTTTTTTCTTAATTGCCCCCATACCTCCTCTCCTCTTGCCTTTATTCACCTACGAGTAAGATGTGATTAAACCTTACTAGGCCAAAATGTCATAGATAAACAAAGGCACTTGTTACCTTTACATGGAGGGCATACAAATATCAAAGAGGAGGGTGGTTGTGGAGTGAGGCTTGAGATCTACAGTGAGATCAGCAATGAGTATGTGACGTATTGCCACCGCCCTCTGGTGGTGGTGGTCTGTCTGCACAATCAAATGTGCAAAATGAGGGGTTTTAAAACTTTCAAATAAAACCATATTAATAATATAAAAAATCAGCTGTATTTTTCAAAAGCTTTGCCCTCTGCCCCATGTAGGCCAGGAAATGAAAAGTATATATTATTCACTGCTATTCAATACAATGATAATGTAGCTGCAGGAATATCTTTTATGTATGCACTGTACATATAGGGTATGCAGGTGTGTGTGTGTGTGTGTGTGTGTGTGTGTGTGTGTGTGTGTGTGTGTGTGTGTGTGTGTGTGTGTGTGTGTGTGTGTGAGAGAGTAAATTGACTTCAACAATCTAGTACATCATGAATTATAACAAGAGTAAGCTTGGTTTTTCAACTATCCAGTTAGCAGGTTTATGTGTGTGAGTGTAAGAAAAATGTAGGCCTATGTGCATATACACATGCTATAAATGGAGTCCTACTGCTTTTGCAACTGAAGGGGTTTTAAGTGAAAGAAAGGGCACAGGTTTTGTCACTAAGGCCAGTTTGTCAAACGCGGTTCCCAGGCCCCTCGGGCTTGGACCCCTAATGCCCAAAATGTTACAGTGAACAGTTTGCATGTTTGTTCTAATGTGGCATAACATTAGTTTATATTTCAACTTATCAATTGCATAAATGATAGCACTTGGTTTAAGTGGGGTGAATGGTTATAGGAGAACTGGAGTGTGTTCAAAAATAATTCTGTCAAGATTTCTACATTATATGTTAAATATTCAAAACATGTCCGAAATAAATAGTAAATAGCTACCTCTGTGTTCGTTTCAAAGCTTTGTGTCGACTCTACACTTAATATAAATGAGCTCTTTGAATGAATTGCAAATTTCAAAAAGGCGTTATTTCCTGCCACGTAACGGCGCATGCGCATCGCTCAGCTAACCCTTTGGCTACGTGTACCCGGTGTGTGGAAGTGTTCAGGTATCGCATCTCTGCTGGGTAACAAGCTGCCATTAACATCTAAAACGCCTTAAAAGAGCGGAATCATGGGAGGTGCGCAGAGTATGGAGATACCGGGAGGAGGCTCTGAGGGCTACCACGTCCTCCGGGTGAGTTTTTAGCTGCTACAGCTTGCTGTTAGTTGTTAGCTTAGCATCGGGTCAGAGGCGGAGGATTCCCTGCTCTGTGTTGACGAGAGGCCGGGGATGACTGCTGGGGGGGCCTCCGTCTGAAAAAAACATGTAAAAAAAAATGTTGTGTGCGTTTGAGTTGTGTCAGAGTCACAGATCGTGTCTCGTTGTGCTTTCTGTTTATGCCTGCCTCTTAACTAGTTAAATATGCTACCTAGATGCTAACCACCACTGTCTGAGCTAGCCGAAGCTACAAAGCTGCACTGAATGACAGCTGCCAAGCTGGTTTTTGTCAATGCATCCGTTATCGAACACGCCCCTGTGCCTAGTGCTTCTTCTCCCTTGTTTTGCAAAATTGTGACTAAGACGGCTCTAGTAGCAAGCTAACACTGGCGAGTTAATGTCATCCTATTCCAAGCATCCCAACTTGATTTATCAGTAACGTTAGTAACGTTAGCTAGATGCTCAACTGGACAACAGCACAGTTGAAGACCACAGGGTCACCGGTCCCATCCTGCCGGGACAAAACCTCTAATTCTAACCGATTTGGCTGCATGTCCGGTAATGGACATGGAGGTTACTACAATGGTAAGTTAGTTGTATGAATCTTAAATCAAACCATGTTTGTTTTCCCTAAAGTTGCTTACTTGGAAGCCACTGAAGACCCAGCTCCCTTGTATGTTGGTTAGCTCAGGTACAACCTGTTTCTGCTGTATGGAGTATCTCGGATATTTTTATTTACAAGAAATTGATTTAAATGCAGAAAGTGACAGCGTGCAGTCCAGCAGCAGCAGCAGCAGCAGCTCAGGTTTTCTCTCGTTTCTGTGCAGGTTCAAGAGAACTCGCCAGGACACCGCGCAGGACTGGAGCCTTTCTTTGACTTTATTGTCTCCATCAACAACACCAGACTGGTAAGGAAAGCCAGCAGCTGTATCTGGTAGGATCAAATCCAAGTCCCAAGGGACTGCGTGTTTCATGGTTGCCCCTCTGCTCCTCATCCTCTACTTTTCTACAGAACAAGGACAATGACACATTGAAGGACTTGCTGAAAGCCAGTGTGGAGAAACCGGTTAAGATGCTAGTTTACTCCTCGAAGACCCTGGAGCTGAGGGAGTCTACGGTCACCCCTAGCAACCTGTGGGGGGGCCAGGGCTTGCTTGGCGTCTCCATTCGTTTCTGCAGCTTTGAGGGAGCCAATGAGAATGTTTGGCACGTGCTGGTAAGTAACCCCAAAGTATAGTCAGTATTTTATTCTTTTAAGTGGTGCGATGGTCGTTTACTTATTCTCCCCCCTCTATTTTTTTTAAACAGGAAGTGGAGCCTAATTCCCCAGCAGCCCTCGCTGGCTTGCGGCCGCACACTGACTACATCATTGGAGCCGACACTGTTATGAATGAGGTAGTTTATCAGCACTTTGGGTCCTTGCAACCGTCACTCCTGCACATTCTCCACCTGATAATGGTAACGATGGTGATTGTGTGTCTCCTAATTTTATCCACCTTGTCCGCCTCTCTGTGACTTCATGCAGTCAGAGGACCTGTTCTCTCTGATAGAGAGCCATGAGGGGAAAGGCCTGAAGCTCTATGTGTACAACACAGACACCGATAACTGCAGGGAAGTGATCATCACACCCAACAGTGCCTGGGGAGGAGAGGGCAGGTAAATCAGACTTTTTGTTTCAAGTTATCAGTAGTATGCGACGTATCCATCTAGCTACCATTCAAATCAAGATATGCAGCAATCCACCAGCAAAGACAGTGAAGAAGAAGACTGCAAGTAAAGATGGATGTAAACAATGATGCTTTTAAAAAATCAGCTTTACAGATGTTTTATGAGGAAAGAAATGCGTTCAACACATTTGTTAGAGCTTAATGTGTTTTTATTTTTATTTTTTTTTTGTAAACTGAATGTAAACATACATTTTGTTTTGTTAACAAGACAACTCCACAGGGCACCTTTTTAAAAGGTGATGTCAATCTTGTGTTCCAAATGTGTTTTCACTGCCCCCAAGCGGTCATAAAGGTTATTATTGCAGGTTTAACAGTGATTTTTGTAAGTCAACTTAGAACAACCTGCAGTTATGTCCATTTTGTCTATGCTCGTTGCCATTTTTGTGTCCATTGTCTGTCACTATTCTTCATGCATGTAGTTATTTAAGTTATTTTTTTGCATCTGGCACAAGAACATGACATCCCCATTTCAATCCCGCCCACGGAGTTCTGATTTCCCAACACACCAGGGGGAAATGGCCGTCAATATGTACACTACCAGGTGTATTTAAATCGCTGAAAAACTCCGACATATGGGCAGTGATTCAGTGCTCTGAAACCAGGCTAATCTCAAATGTTTGAATGAAAATCTTTAGGTTTGTCAGAGTGATTTGTGAACTTTTTTTCCTCTCCCTTTTCCAGCCTTGGATGTGGGATTGGCTATGGATACCTCCACAGGATTCCCACTAGGCCTTTTGAGGAGGGGAAGAAGATCAGCTTCCCTGGACACTCTCCCAGTGAGCCCGTCAGTCCGCTGAAGGATGGCTTCACTGAGGTCAGGACACACACACACAAACACACACTTAAATGCTTTTATTTGGATCTGAAAGGCATCGCAAGAAAAAAACAAGATCCAAATACTCTGGGAAGAGTCATTGACAAGGTGACAGGTCTACATGGCTCACATACTTTTACAGGTCTTTCCATTTATAATACTCAACACGGTTAAGGATAAACAAAACATCTCCGTCTCCATATTTGCCTAATCATCCCCAAGTGGCTTTGTTTGGCCCCCCAGCTGAGTGTTGGAGTGTTCAAACTCTCTAAATGCAAGGGCAGAGAGCAATGCTGCTCGTTACAGTCAATTGCACGTTTGGATGAATGTGACCTTATCTGTTTGACAGCCGTATCTTTTTCTCCCTCTTTCTTTTTAACACCTTCAGGTCCAGCTTTCAGCAGTGTCCCCCACTGCACCTGCTGTCCCCACTGGCCTGGAAGAAACACTGTCAGGCTTGTCGATCAGCACAGCTCCGCCCTCCATGCCCAGGGAGCTGCAGACAGGTATTTCTGTTCTTACTCCCTTTCTTTCACACACATTCATTTACTCCAACAACAACACATACATTATGTTTATTATATGACAGGGCTATATATAAAAAAATAAATAAAAAAAAACTGTGTCACAGTCATTGTATCTTTACTCCCTAGGTTTTTAATGTGTTACTTGTGTCTTCCTCCCCTTCCAGGTTTGCCCACAGTTCCTCTGCTCTCCTCCTCCACCAGCCTCAGCCCCGCCCTCAGCCCACTCACTCCACTGAATCCTGCCACCACAGGCTTCAACCCCGCCACCACGCTACCAGGTGGGTGATTTCGCAAACGTATTCATTCAAAACACACGTCATCAGTCTGCTGAGTCAGTGAGCTTTTCAACGCCAAACCTTTGGAAGATCCAGTGGGTGGCAGAGGCTTTACAGCTCTTTCTCTACAGTTTTATATGGGTGTGTACACACCCTAACCCCTATTTTCCAAAACAAAACCGTGGCGCAGCACAGACGCGCCCAGTGGAAAATCGGGGTTACACAGAAAAAAAAGAGACTGGTCTGCCTGAACTGCATCAGCCAATATCAAGTCTTATTGTGTATACACTTTGTTGTTAAAAGGACAAGCCCCAACTTATCAGTTAACCGTATTTATTGTTCAATTTAAGCAGCTTCGACTCCCTGAACATAGCCAGGGTGTGAGTTCCTATCAAACTACTATCATAACAACACCAACACCTTTCCATGTGTTTATTCTGGTTATTGTTTTATGTTGCCATAAACTGCCAGCTGTCTGAATTCCCACCTCTTCTTCATTGGATCTCGTTCACATAAAATGTCCCAAGTCACGTGTCACTCCTTAAAGGCTCACACCAACCCGACCGTCGGCAGAAAAGGCAGTCGGACTGATCAGTCGGCTCCCCGAGGTCCAAAAAGTACCTCGGAACACACCGAAGTGACGTCGACCTGAGACTTAGTACGTCTCCATAACAGCAGGCGGCGCTAATCTGTACGGTCGCCCTGAAAAATGAAAACCAGCAGCTGATTGGACGAACGCGTCACGTGGGTCTGGCTTCTCCCAAATTTCAAAGCCAGACCATAATGGTGGCTCTTTCGGAATACGATGTCATATTTTTGAGATTTTACTATTTTGATAATCGGTTTGAGTCCATGGCTGTGTCTCATTCGGCACACTTCCGTCAGTACACTGCTAATGTGCACTGACCACTTACTGCTGTAGTGCCCACTTTCGATGGTTAGCATTGTCTCAAAAGTAACACTTATGTTAAAACACTTACCGGAAACGACGAGCGCTTGGCTCGGCTCGCCGCCTCTCAAAATCTGACAAATGTATTAAACTGACCTTTGTCGATCCAAAAATCAGACCGATTCAGCAACTGTATGGCACGTTTCGGTGAACTATTTTCGTAAAATACGCGATCGTATTCTGAATGAGCCGCCATTATGCTCTGTTGTGAAATCCAGACCCACGTGACGCGTTCGTCCAATCAGCTGCCGGTCGACGTCCCTGGTCCCTCCCCTTTCCGCTTTGTAGTCAAGATGGCGCCCGTTTAGTGCGCGTGGTGTCCATCGTTCCACACTGAACTTTTTGACCGTTTTTTAGGGGGTCATCCTGGGAACTTTCAGTGCACTGACTTTTTGCGTTCTCTACACTACATACTTCAAACTAAGTGTTTGCAGTGTGGAAGTAGGCGGTTTGAGACACAGCCCATTTGTATGGGAGGAAAAAGTACAAATGTTCTGACTCCAGCTTCTTTAATGTGAATATTTTCTAGTTCCTTCACTCCAGTAAACTCAATATGTTTGAGTTGAGACATTTGAGTCATCTTTGCTTTGAAAAACAATGGACATGTTTTCATTTTCTGACTTTTCTTGGTCTATTAACCAAGAAAATAAGCAACCGATAATGGACAATGAAAATAATCGTTTGCATTTGCATCCTTCCTTTTTACAAATGAGTGAATAATAATAGCGCACCCTCCTATGGCATTGTGTGTGTGGTTGTAGGTCTGATGTCCCTCCCAGGTGGCTTACCTCCGCTCCCCAACTTGCCTAACCTCAACCTGCCACTCCCAGACCTCAGTGCCGTGTCACTAGCAGGCACCTTACCAGTAGGAACTACAGGTAAATAAAGCACAGAAAACAAACAAACAAACATTTTCACTGGCATTTGTGAAGTTTTTGGAATTTGACTCTATTGTCCTGGAACTGTATACAGTGTCTGTCTCTGAAGTAGCTGTATCAGACAAACTGGGTAACATGGTACATCCACCTCCAGTATAAAGTTTCAGGGTTTCCGCTGGGTCTTTTAAAAAGTCTAAAATTTCAAAATCTAAATTTTAGGCCTTGAAAAGTCTTAAATTCGCTGAAGTATGGTATTCTAGGTCTTAAATAATTTTAAACAGGTCTTCATTTTCCTACGTCCATGCAACGCTACCTCATTATGCTCATTTTTTAAATTCTGTGGAGTTGTAGTTTCTTTTGCTAATCCAAATATAATTTTGCTGTATTATGAGACCAACATGCAACTTACATTGCAGCCAATCAGCTTTCGTGTTATTGGCGCGAGTCTCTTTCGTATTGTAGCACAGACATAAAACGCATTTTATTCTTCAGCTATGGGGAAGTCCAAATTTAGCGTTACATGGCTTGGAAAAACTGAATTTAGGGCTTAGTTAATGTTGTGGTAGATGTCTTAAATTTAATTCATCATAATAATAAAAGTCTTATATTTGACTCTGTGAAACCTGCAGAAACCCTGAGTTTGTACTTATTATTATAAATATATGTTCTGGGATTCAGAGCATATATGTTTACACAAACTATGAGTATATGGTCTCATACTTTATTCACAATCCTTATACTCTGAATATAGTAATACGTCTGCATTCAGATTCTATGCTATATGACTGAATAAATTGTGTTCGATTCCAGGTCAGTTGGAGATTATAGTTCTGTTGCCATACATGGCCAGGACATCAGGTCACATCTTACAAATATACTTCTAAGTATATGCTTATGAATTCTGTGAGGAGGTACAGGGTCCTTTTGTGTAAGCACGATCGTTACAAACATTAGTTTGTCCCTGTGTCAGTTAAACTGATTAATGGGCCTTCTCCGACCGGCTGTTTGCTTGTAATTTATGTACTTAGTTTGTTTGTTTTTGAGATGTATGCCTTTTTGTATTTTAATTTTAATTTATTCTTTACAGAGTGGATAGCTTTGTGACTAATTTGCTTGTTTGTTTTTATCTCAGGCTGATGTTTGCATTTGTGTTCTTATTTTACGTGTTTTATTGTGATGATTTAGACGGGGTAAACCCAGCCCCATCTGCCGGCGATTTTATTTCGCCCTGCAGCTCGGGCTGGAAACCTGTACGTTTATCTATCCTGCTTCCGTTACAATTTTGCGGGGACCAATCACAAACTTATCCACCTGGTGCGCTATTGGCGGTTTTAACACGATGACGATAGAGAAGCGACCAAGCAGCTTCTTGTTTACGTTCAACATAGCGGCGACCGAAGCGCATCAAGGCAGCAACCCGTCGGTGCCGCTGTCGCTGCTACGTCACCCGGATCGTTGGTGTGATTGGTTGAAGGACTGTCCAATTGCGTTACAGAGTCATTTGAACTACGCCCGTTGATCACGCCTCTTGTGCGGCAGAAAATACAGAGCAGACTCCCCAGACTAATGTTCAATCTTAAAAGATTGAGCTTGGTCTGGTGATAGCCAGACTAATGAGGATTGGTTTTGATGCAGCAATTCTCTTAAAGGAATACTTCACCCTCGAAATGATCATTTGTACATCAACTCAGCCTGTGTTACCTTGGGGTTTTAAAGAAATTTTTTTGTTTTTCTCGTATATATCCACGGTGAACGAAGAATCCCCCAAAAAATCGTTTTTCACCGTGGAGGCATGCGAGGAAAAACACATTTTTCTTTGATGTGGATTTTTTTTTTTTTTTTACCTACCTAGTCAAGGAAACACGGGTTGAGTAATTGATATCCATACAGTATGATCTCTTTGAGGGTGAAGTATTCCTTTGATCCAAGACAATGTTTTTTCTATGAGACCACAAAGTAACCTTTCTCTCAGTGAGAAAGCAAATAAGCGTATATCCCAAAATCGCTGTAAGTACAAGTGTGCAGTGAGGTTAATTTTAAATATAAATTCTAGCAAAAAAAAAAAAATACCCGGCATCAACACATCTCTCTTGTTTTTCGTTCCTTTTTCTTCAGTGCCCCCTCTGGCCGCTCTCCCACACCTCAACCTCCCAGGTCTGGCCCCCTTACCCCCACTACCCACTCTGCCCATGCTTCCGTCCCAGCTGCCTCCTCTCCTCCCTCAGGGAATGGTCCCCCTGCTGCCCACCTCCACCCCCGCTCCCACAGCCTCGGTCACGGTCACAGCAGCGCCTGAGGCCGAGCCCGCCGCCAACCCCACAGTCGCCACGGAAGCGGCCTCCAGTAACGCCACGGAATCCCCGGCCCCCACGGAAACAACACTAACGTCATAACATGGGAAAGAAGATCCCGCTTGCCATTAAACCAAAACACACATCTGGTTTCTCTTCCACCCCCCCCCCTTCCGTCTGTCTTTCTTTCTGTGTTTTTCTATTTATTTGGCCAAGAGGGACTGGCAGACCGCTGCACCGGTTCAGACACCGAGGTCGGCATGCTCCAGGTATGGGTGAGGGAGCTTGTGAGGAGCGATGGAGAATGAATAGATATGAAGAATGGAGGATATTTGGAGGTCTTTATTACCAGATTGTCATAGAGCTTGTCAAAGCCACTGTATGAGGAGGACGAGGTGTACTGTTCGGTTTGTAATTTGCTTCGCTCTTCTGCTGTTACAACAAGGCAAAGAACTAGCTTAGGACTTTTCCCTTTCTGATCTGGCGAGCCTCTCTGTTTTACACTTGTGTTTTTATACACACACACACACACACACACACACACACACACACACACACACACACACACACACAGTGTATGTTAATGGGGCTGAATGATAAATCAAATTTAGTGAATTCCTTATGTTATAAATGACTACGAATAGAACAACTAATGACACCTAACTGGAAGCTGAGCTCACAGTCCAGTCCAGAGGTCATTAAACTGGTCGTACTGGAATAAACCAGGACAAAGATATCAGAAGTGGGCCTACAGGAGAAAAACATCCTTCACTGCTGCTTAAAACATAGGTTAAAGATAAAGGTAAATATGAATTTATGTTATAGATTGGTCTCATCGTTCAGCCCGTATATGTAACCCTTTATCATGAGTTAATGTAACCCCTGACCAATAGATTAATTTGATTGACATGTATACATTTTTGTTGAAATTGCTGTAGGAGTGTCTCCACCCAATGAATGAATCTGCATTGTTTTGCACCACCCTTGTGTTTTGAAATGATTACTCTGTCCCTTTTTGTACGTCTCCATTTATATCCAGAACAGTATCCGTCTCTACTACACAGGGATGGTAAGAGCCTGAAGGCCATGCCAGAGAGGTTTGCAGTTACAAGAAATACGGAGAAGGGTGTATGTGCTTGCTGCTGGGTGATCAGTAGGTAGGGTGAAACATGGGTGCAGGGATATTAATTACACAGCGCGTCTCCTGGCATGGCCAAAGCAAATTGGTAGGCAGTGATGCAGTACAACCACAAGGTGTCACTGTAACTGACACTGTAAACAGAACTTGATGAAAACATCGACACTGTGCACAGTGTGAGCAATAAAGCCAAATTAATTTTACACAATGCCTCTGTGTCTTTAAACCGTGTTTGTTGCTAGTCTTTTCCAGTCTCAGTCCCCAAAAACAAAACGCGTGTAACATGATGTCGAGGAAGTTGGAAATAGTAAAGTAAAGTGAATGAATAAATCTGATAAAATACAGGAAAAAGAAAAGTTAGGAAATGCCTGTATAATTTGTAATGGTTAATGATGTTTCAAGTATGAGATTAACCGTGGCCTGGGAGCAAATAATAGCTGTAATAATTTGAATTATATAAGCAGTTAATTGTGAGATTCAATCACTACTGAATATTGAAATTTAAATGCCACTGAATTTATTACAAACACCATCTATCTGAACCGGGATCCCTGGTATCCTTGATGCTCACGATTGAATATATCATGAATCTTTGACAGTTCAAGGTATAATGTTTCACCAAATCCAGCACTGTAATACCTCGCAGTACTGTGACAAACTGTGTCTGGGAATTTGTGTATATTCTCACACATACTGTAGATAATCACCTTCCTGTGCTCCATCTTATATTAAACACTTCCACGATGCATAATCCGCCACAGAAAATATGGGTCACACTGCAGGAATTAAGACTTGTAAGGCAATTTTTATTGCATATGAGTGACATGGCCTAGCGTCGCAACCCCATCGCTAATGTAATCTGACACGCAGCTCGCCAACGTCTTTACTTGCATCTGTCTACACACGGCTCTCATTAATCACGTGGTATTTGCAGTTGATGCTAGCACCCATTTTCTACTGTTCTTTTGTCAAGTAGAAGCAAATACAAAATTTAGACAGAAGGGGAGAAGTTTGTTTTATGCCTTACTGCACTCAAGTAGGTACAATTACAATTTATCAAACTGGACACTTTACCTGTTCCATTGCACTTCATCACTTGCTCTCATATGGGAGCAGTAAACCGTGAGCAGGTACTTCCTGCATGTTACTGAAAGTACATCACTGTTTGGGTTTTTTGTTCACCTAACGGCTTGCACATAAAAAAAAATTATAAGACTTAATGCAGGCAAGAGTGCAGCGAGAAGATAAGACACCACAACTTGCTGTGAACTGCCCCCACTTGTCTTTTTATCTGACGTCTAGTCGCGGGCGAGTTCAGGTTAGCTTGTATGTGAGAGGGTTTTTATAATGCCACAACAACGTACAGGTTGGTGTTTTATTTACAGGACAACAACATTTGGATATATCCATTTGCTTTCTAGCTGCAGTGAATCATGCTGCAACACAGCCAAACTGGAGCGTGCCCAGTTTTACTGGCATGAACAGGTGTGGTCAACTCTCACTACACAGCATACTGGGACTTCGCTCAATATAATGTCTGTTGAACTTGTACATGAAAGTAAACAAAAACCCCATGTGAACAACATTTGTGTGTGTGTGTGTGTGTGTGTGTGTGTGGTTCCTCTCAACACAGTTCAAGTATGCACATATGCGAGGTGAAAACCATTCGCACGTTACAAACTAAAAGCAACATTTATAGCAGCAAACTGAGAACAGCTTTCAGGAGGAAACACAAAGAAACGGAGCAAAGTGAGACACTGGGAAGCAAGGATAAGCCTCATTATTATGTATTTGCTAGTGAATAATGTCTCCTGCACATGAAATGTACACTAAATTCTGTGTCCCAACAGCTGATCAAGTCCCTCAGTTCAATCCAACTCTCTTCTGGCAGGTTGAGCACATCAATGACAACATGTTACTGTAATACTCTGCCGTTTGAAACATTTCGACTCTCATCTGAACAACGAAAATGGATTTAAGACTGATTCACAGATCCACTTCCTGCAAACCCAGTAGTAGATCTGAATTGCTTTGCAACTGAAGGAGAATGTGAACTGAGGATTGGGCTAGTGATAAGTTCAGAACAAGCCCACGCTGTAGTACTTCATGCCAAATTTATAAAACCAGATTAGCATTATCTGGACCGGAAGTGCAAATCAACCCCAGAAATTTAATCTGGAACTATTTTTTTTTGTTTTAGTCGCTTCCCATCAAAGTTACATCACATTTAAGTGAACCCCCATCATGTGCAGAGGGACTTCAAGGGTAAATTCAATGACACCATCGCTCTGTACCTCATAACAACGGATTGCAGAGTATACATGAGCAGGTGGCCCATATTTAATACACAGACACTCATACCGTCTCTGCAAAACACACACCTGTTCACCCCTGTCTTCTGATCTCCAGCTGGTCAACGCCACCCTCACATCAGCAACAAGAGAACATCTAGAACGGTGGCTTCATGCTGAAGAAATTCTAAGCCATCTTGTGAAGTGTATTATGATGGGCTAAACGAGGTGGACAGGGCATCTAGGCGCTCCTACAGCTGTTGAAATGTCACCTAAGGGGTTTATTTAATTAAGTCCACAAAGAAATCTTCTAGATTCAACGTTTTCTTTTCTGGCTCCAAACAATGCCGAGTCTGTCTTTCTATTCTTGCCCCTCTCTCTTTCCTTTCCATTTTCCAGTTATGTTCTTTCCCCCCATCTCACGCTGTTGAGTTCAGGGGCACAACTCTGTACAACATATGCAAAGGGGAGTATCCCACTTGTACTTCTTAACTCTTTTCCATCTCATGCTCTACATTTAATTCCACTCTGTTGCTTATTCGACCATTTGGGAACAGCTCAGGTAAAAAAAAAAAAAGATCCACTAGATCCATTATCCTCAGATTCCAACAATCCTGCCTTGAGACTGGCCAGAGGGTCCTGTCAGTTACGTTGAGAGAGCCAGTCAGTAGGTAGAGAGAGATGAGGCGGAGGGCTGCAGGGAGCCGGAGGAGTTTGAACGTCTCATGTGAGGGAGGAGGTAGGAGTCCGAGCACAGTTGGTGAACATCGAACCGGTCCTCCTTGCGGTAGGCCAGACAGCGCCGGATAAACGCCTGCAGAGCAAAACATATTATAAAATGAGCTGCAGGCTGGGTGTGTTGTGTGTGTGTGTGTGTGTGTGTGTGTGTGTGTGTGTGTGTGTGTGGACTCATATTTACTTAGAGATACTGTACCTTATGTTGAATTAGTGGCAAACACTGTGCTTTAAACTGTTCTTTTTATAGCGACACATTAGGGATGATTCAGATGTTCCAGCATGTGCCAACGTGTCATTGGATAGCCCAAATAGTTTGAAAGCTCTGGAGGACATTAATACTTAAATTAAAGTAAAATTGCAACACACCAATGTCTTAATTCAGTTATGCTTACACCTACGAGGGTCTGGTGGAACCACAGACTGGATATAAAGATGGACGACACATCTCCACTTCCTCCCACTGAACAAAAGTGAAGCCAAAATATCCCGGATACGGGCGTTGCCAGCTTGTAATTTTGGAGCCAGAGACTGCGCAGTAGTCATCGGGTGGTGGAGCCGCGGTATCAGAGTCCCGCCCATTCACCCGCCCGACCAAATGCGAGTCGATCACAGCTGTCAATCATGACGTTTCACCCCATTTTTGATATTTCAGGTATTTAAATTAACTGGACCCAAAAACAGACATTCCCATGTGACAAGTTAAGCTATAAATGTGTCTTTATAGTTGAAAATTAGAGAAACTGACCATATCAGGATATATAGAAAGTTAAGAAAGATGTTATCCATAGTGTCCACTCCTTAATCCTTTTATGCCAATAGTTGGTTTAAGGTAATGAGAAAATGATATTTACATGGTAACTTGTAAGTCAAAATATCAACTTGATTGGATTAATTCTGGAATATTGCATTCAATATAAACTTAGCCATCGTGCAGTCTGAGAAAACTAGCAATGACAGCAGTCACTTGAGTGGAAATAACTGGAGGTGCCAAGCATTTCTAAGCAGAATGTGTACAGTTAAACCAGCATACTGGTCCTTGTCTCAATACACATACATTACACACTGATGTGTGTTACCTTGGCCTCTGTGCTAGCCTGTGGTTTGGCAGGGAACTGGACCTCTGTGGCTTTGAGGATGGTGTTTTCCTGGAGAATATCCTGTTGTGACTGGTTGTGACCAAACGGCTGGGGGAAAAAAACACATAAAATCACCAACAATCCAATGTCTTTTACGTCGCTTCAACTACTGCGACTGGAACCTGAACAACTAATTCACTAAGAAGAAAATGTACAAAATCTTCTTTTTTTCCTGCCACAACTCAAAGCACTGCCTCTGAGACCGGACCTGAGTGGCCCAACATAGTCATTGTATCCATGTTGAACAAGCTACTGAAGGTGTATAAGGTCTGGTATGAGTTCATTAGCCTTCTCCAAAGTGTAGCAGGTGAGGTTTAGTGTTGTACCTTGCGTCCGTAGAGGCACTGGAAGAAGATCACTCCCACAGACCAGACGTCAACCTTGTTGGAGATTTTAGGTGGCTCCTTCCCCACTACAAAACACTCTGGAGGAAGGTACCTGAAACACACAGAATGCAATCAGTGTCATACAATGTCATATAGAGTTCATACACATTTTTGCAAATCAGACTCCTAGACTTTCCTATGATTATTTCATACCATACAAGTCATGGTAGGCATTTAAACCATATGCAATATGTCTGCCGTTAGGGGTCTCTCTCGATTGAAACACAGACTTTTTGATGTTGACGGTTATAGGACGCCATTGACAGGCGACAAAACGACACACTTCTGGCCATAGATTAAAATTACAGATTGCTCTGGTTTGAAGATTGTTGGAAACATTTGGGATAATGTAAGTACACAACTACAAAAAATGTATAACAGGTATAATCGTTTTTAGACATTTTAATGGAGATATATTACATGCGATATATATTTCAGGTAATTCCTTGAATATTACTTGCACAATCCACTGCCCATAGTAATGATCAAACAGTACGAGATTCTGCGATTTGCAATATGCTACAAGAAAATGGTCAAGAATACAATAATGTGCGTTGAACCTTAAAGACTGACCATAAAAAGGGCTTTAACTAGGGTTGGGTACCAAAACCCGGTGCTAATACGGCACCGGTGCCTAAACGACCGGTATCTAACGGACCGAATTGCAACGCAGATTTCAGCGCCTCATTTCAGTACCAATTAAATGCCTTTTGCACTGCTCTCTGATGCTCTGAAATAGACATTAGAGGCAACAGGAGTATTGCTGCACGTGGTGCTAACACTAACACTAATACACTTGGCAGCAGGTAACGTTAGCCTACCGTTAGCTAGCAGCTGGATTAAACACGGTTAAAATGCTGACAGCTAAACGGTGTAAAGGGTGTCTGTATTTCACTGTAGAGGATTCAACAGCGGGACGTTAAGCAGTCTGGAGCTGCTGTTGTCGGAAAAACAACAGACAGTGCGTTCACTTGAAACTAGTAAACCCCGTGGTGCATTCCAAGTTATTATAAAATACCATATTCCCCTATTTTTTTAAGTATCGGTTCAGGTACCGGCACCGTTTTAAAAGTATCGTTTTAGCACCGGTATCGGAAAAAAGAAAAACGATACCCAAGCCTAGCTTTAACCCACATTACGGTGTCCTTCTGCGAGGGGTATTGGTGTGTGCGTGCGTCTTACCAGTAGGTGCCTGCTCCCTGTGATGTGAGGTCCATCCCGTCCACACCATAGTTATCATCATCCATAATCTTTGACAGGCCAAAGTCTGTGATTTTGATTTCTCCGCACGCAGTACCATCGACCAATAAGATGTTACCTGCGCACCACACAAGACGGTGAGACTCAGTACAGTGTGTGTGTGTGTGTGTGTGTGTGTGTGTGAGTGAGAGAGAGAGAGAGAGAGAGAGAGAGAGAGAGAGAGAGACAGAGTGATTGACGCAAGATCAGGTTTAAATTCAGGGAAGGATTAGTTTGAACTACAGCAGCATCACCAACTGTACTGCATTGTAAACAAAGCAGTATTACGGTTTTCATCAGATTCCAGTTGTATACATTTAATGCCATGTAGGTTTTATCCAAAAACCTTTGAAGCGCGTAACCCACCCGGTTTGAGGTCGTAGTGGATGATGGGGGGTTTGATTTCATTGAGGTAGCGCAGGGCGCTGACAATCTGCATGACAATGGAGCGTGCCTCCTTCTCCGACATCAGCTTGTTTTGCTTCAGGTAGAAGTCCAGGTCGTTGCCTTCGCAGAACTCCAGAACTGTACAGAACCTGGGAGAGCAGAGGACGAGACGGACACACGGTTACATACAGGAGGAAAACATCTAAATTCAACAACTGAATGTGAACAAATCAAGGTCAATGTATTGATCCCAAAGCAGAGATCAACTGCTTATCCAGTTTCTTTTAAGAGCTGGAAGGACTAAAGGCTAAGAGGAGACATTTGCCTTCCCCCTCCTCCACATAGGAGGTCAGGGGTCAGAGTCAGGACTTTCTGCTACCGAGTGAGCCAGACTTAAGTTTCCAGTCATGAGTGTGAGCTACTCAGTTCCCCAAGGAAAGCTTTACCAACATGGTACAATATGAGTTGGCCCTACGCTCAACCTTTGTACTCAACATAGAGATGGGTTCATCTGCTATCTGGACAAATATCGGACGGGTGACTGAAGTTCACATGCTTAGTTAAAGGGAAACGTCCGTTTTTTTCAACCTGTTTTGTGTCTAAGTGACTGATAGGAACAACAATCTTTGACATTGGTCCAGTATTAAGCAAGATCGCTGCAGTCGGCAGCGGTGAAACAAGCTAACGTTTCTGGTTAAACAGAGAGGTCTTAAAAAGGTCTATCTCTGAAGGGATCCTTTTTACAATGTTGTCACACACTTAGAATATTAATCTGAGCCTGTCAGTGGCAAAACGAGCACTTTTGTGAAGGTAAATGCAAGCTGGACAATTGCCCTATTAACTTACATTGCAATCTTGCTTATTACTGGACCAATGTCAAAGATTGTTGTTCCCATCAGTCACTTAGACACAAAAACATAGGAAAATAGGGTCCAGGCTGAAAAAAAAAGTAGTTACCCTTTAACAAAGAAACCTTAAAAAAGAACTCCCATTGTACGGGCATGTTGATGCTGAATCATGCATTTTTCTGTGAACTGCTTTTACTATTTCCCAATCTGATAACACCTGTATGATGTATGCTGTTACTTGTAGCAACCACTGACGTAGAGCCTTCAGGCAGAATTCAAACATTATTGGAATATTTACTGGGTAGGGCCTTTTCTCAAGGTTTGAATCTTACTGATTCAAAACCGCTGTAAAAATGTTTTTTAATCTCGTGCTGGGGGATCAACAACCTCAGGATATGTCAACCCAGCTGGGCTGCAGCTGGCAGAGGTCAAAGGTGACTCACGTGTCAGTATCCAGGGAGAAATAGTCATAAAGTTTGACTATTCTGGGATGGTCCAGCTGCTTGTGTATCCGGTACTCCCTGCATGCATGCCTGGAAGGAAATAAATGTCAATGTAGTGGGCTTGTAGTTTGGGAAACATTTTGTCTTTGTGTATCTTAAGTTGGGTTTGTGTATGAGACCTACTTGTGGTAGTTCTCCTTTTTCTCCTCTCTCCAGTTCTTGTTGAGTTGGTGGATTTTAACAGCTGCGTATCGCTGCTCAAACAGGTCAAAAGCCTGAATGGGACAAGAAAATGCACACGTATGTCTCCAATATTTTGCAGAATAGGGAAAAAAAAAAAATAATGATATTCCAACTACACAGACATTACCTTATAGACTTCACTGAAGCCGCCCCTGCCCAGCAAGTGCAGCAGCAGGTACCTCTCATTCAGGGTAGGATGGTCTTTAAAACTGTGTGAGGAGGCACAATATGGTTTGTTTTATGGTGGTTGCTTGTATCCGACTCTTGTCACCTTTTAAACAAGCACTTTGCAAAGATGATTTTTATTGCACTTCCATATTCTTACATCTAGGTCTTTCAACTATAGAAGACTATTCTGTTACTTAAATGTTTTGTATTGACAAAGTAAACTAAATGTCTTGAGAATGGAAAAAGATTATAATTTACATCTATTAGGCGGGTTTTTAGTCCCAGTCTTAACCATTATGCTATTTGGCATGTTATGGTACTGTAATTAGAACGGACTTACGCCGAGCTGTCCTCGTTGTTTATCCTCTTCAGCTCTCTGATATGGAGGTTCCTCACCCGCTCCAACCGCTCCAGCTCCGCCTGGATCTCAGCTTCCTCCTGCATAAATACATCATATGAGAATCTGTTCCTGTGTAAGGATTCATGCACCTAATACACATGTATACAATCAAACAATTTAGGACTCCAGCGGCCATTTAAAACTGAATGCATAACCATCTATGCATTGTTTTGATTAGAGTTTCAGTGTTGTAATGCACATTTTGGCCATTTCACTAGATAACAATGCTTTATGGTCACACTGCTACTGACCTTCTTCAGATGTCCAAGGCGAAGCTTGAAGATCTCTTCCTGCTCGTGGTACTCAGCGAGGGTCAGTCTGCCAAAATACGGACAACTCAAAATCTCCGGGCGAAAAAGAAATCTCAAAAAACCCACTTGATTGGGGACATTCATTTTGGGCTACAGGAGTGATGATTAGTCATCTTGCAAGGATTGATTTAAGCCTCCGATTGAAGAGGAATTGGGAAGAAAAGTGTATCTAAAATATTGCTCCTAACTGTACGTACACACCGCCGCCGACTTGAGCTGCAAAGAAGCTCTGGCCGCCCTGTCAAGGACGCTTGTCAAGAAGTACGGGGAAGCTGTTTGACGCTTTGGCCGCTTTGACGTGGCAGCATTCTTCGATCATGTTCAACACATGATTGAAGACAAAGCACAAGCAGCCACTGCACGGCCAATACACTGACACTAGAAACCTTTTATAAATTACATATATAAGGACAGAATTTGTATTGTTTGTTGGTCGCAGCGGTGTCTGTTAGCAGTTAGCTCGCTCATTAGCCGCTGAACCGCAGCAGAATGCAGGCAGAGCAAGCAGCCGCCAGCTGTTGATCCGTGCAGGACTTCACCGTGAGCGGACTGTTTACAGACCATGTGACGGCAGGTAACGATAACTGGTCCCTATACGCAAACAACGTCTTATCATAAATGATAGGGGAACCCAGCAACGGCGATTATGAGCTTTTCCTCCATTTTCACGGAACTAATGTTTTGGTAGGAACAAAAGTTTACATCGTATGTTTCTCTGGGATCAGCCAGCGCGAAGGACGTCTATATTCCGATTGGTTGCTGGTGTTTGCCGCTGCTTGCCGCTGAACCGCGTCATAGCTCGTTACCATAAAGTTGACCAAAGTTCAACTTTCTGATTGACGCTCTGGACGCTCAAAACGCGACACCAACAGATTTGACGCTCCTTGCAGCTGAGAGAAGCCAGCTTCCATTGAAAATGAATGACTTCCGGTATCTTTAGAAGCTCAAGTCGGCGGCGGTGTGTACGTACAGTAAGAGTTCTACAGTCAAAAATATAGAAATGGGAAAATCATCCCTCTCATTCTTTATGGTCCAGCATCCTTCAGTTTTACATTGACAGTATGTAGCCATTTCAGTGTACTTACAGTTGGGGCAAGGAGGGCTTGAGGAAGGGGTCAGAGTCGTTGCCGTTGACCACCTTAGTTTTGCGCTGCTTGGGTTCAGAGGTGGAGGCCACCGAGAGGGAGGGAGATGCAGGGTTTGGAGGCTTCCTCTTGGCCAGCAGCTTCCTCTGTCGCTCTATCTCCTCCCTCTGCTGGTTGATGCCCTCCTGTTGCCTGCACAGAGAAGAGGACACGGAGGCGTTGGGAATGGGTCTTACGGGTAGTGCTGTAGCAGACAATAAACAGCCTTTCATATGTTTTATACTTGGCTGTGAAGTGACGCATGCACAGAATATCTACTCAAAAGCCACTTTATTTCTGAACCTGCAACACAGTGTAGAGCGCAACGCTCAATGCAAAATCTAAAAAGTAATATGCTGAAATTCATGTCATTGGATGGAACACTATGCATGAGTTTGCCTTCTCTCACTTGATCAGGTTCTGGAATGCGTATCCGTCCGTCCACTGCTCCGTGTAGGACGCTCCGTGTCTGACAGTGGTGAAGTGACCGAGACGGAGACGGTCCTGCATGCTCTTCTCACGACACGACTGCTTCTCCTGGGTGCTCTGCTCACAAAAAAAGGCAGACATTGGAAAAAAAAAATGTGAAAAGTGACAAGCCCTCACCTATAACCTCTCTCAACACAGACTGAATGTGTGCTACATTTTTTTAAGTTAAATACATATTAAAGCCCCATTCAGGAATATTTCAATAGCACTGGATCACTTGACTGTACTTGATCACTCTTGGTGCATCTCTACGCTCCAGCCCAAAATGGTGGAGACCTAGGGAAAACTGGCAAATATCTACCAACGCGCAGACCGAATTTTCCCCTAAGGAGTTGTCCAAAGCAGAGCTAAAACACCAGAGAATATATTGCTCCGTATCTGTTGCGTAATGTGTAAAGTACGCACGTTTCTAATCTTTTATGTCGCCAACACATTAGATGTACAAACACGACGATAGGGCGGGGCGATATGACAATATACAGTATATTGTCAAAACAATATAAAAATGTCTATGAGATACATTTTTCTACATTGTTTTTTATAACGACGGCGAAAATCAGCGGCCAAACTGCGTTATGTCATTTGGACGATGCTTTACATTCGGATGCTTGCACGTGGGACCAAAGCTGGAGCGAACCATAGAGGTGCCGTGTTACTATCATGGAGTATGGAGAATACAAAAAGAGGCTTTACCATATGGTCATTTCATATAGACTATTTACATATTGAATTACCAGAAAACAATGCCGCTGTTTTTTTCTTTAACCAAATGTACAGTGAACACACAAAAGGGTGCATGCATGCAAAGACAGATACCTTCTCTACAAGCAGTTTCTTGCTCATAGTGATGCACTTATTGAGCCTCTCCTTGTATTTCTCCAGCAGTTTTTGCTGTTCATCTATCTGTCTCCGCAGGTCACAGTTAGCCTGTAAAGGAAAGACAGCAGGGATTGTATTACGTTTGGTTGTGTAGGTATAAACATAATACAAACCTGACCTGATAACCAGTTGTACATTAGACAGTTGTCCTCTTATGCACTCTCCATCAAAACTCAGTTTATGGATGCTGGACTCACCCTGAGCAGGTCATCTATTCGCCCTTCTTTTTTTTCCAGGTCCAGACTCTTATTGCTCTCCAGAGCAGCAAGTTTCAGGCCTGTTAACTCCGTCTAAAAGATTCAGACAGAGAGGTACCAGTCAGAGGTATATCAATAAATGTACAATGAAGTCTGTCATGTGAGTGTTTCATGTACAGTATGCATCACATTACCTGGACACACTTGCTGGAGGAAGCTTTAGGATTGTGCTCCCCAAAACACAGACTTGTAGGAGAGGAGCTATTCTGCCGGACCTACAGGCCAAGTGGTATTTTTTACATCTTGTAATAACACACAGAGACTCACATCCTAATAGCCCATCAATAATACTTGTGTAAAGCATTCTACGGTTTGTGAAATACTCACGATTGAGCCTGGGGCAGAGTGCGAGTTCTGTGGAGAGCGACGAGTCGATGGGAGGCCTCTGACTGGACTGGAACCATTTCCACCCTGGAACTTTGCAGAGAACATGGGCAAACTTAAAAATCGGGTTCCAAAATAATAACGATCATACCATTTTGGGATTGACGGGAGTTGCTGTAATACTCACGTCAAAGTAGTCGCTGATCTTGGGCCCACGTGTGGAAGTCTTACCTGCATAGAAAATTTGAACAAAGATTGAATGCAGAAATGCATAGATGCCTACATCACACTGATTTCTTGCAGGTGTCAGTCATACCTTGACTACTCTCTGAATAGGTTTCAGCTTTCCTTTTCCTCCCTCTGGACGATTCAGAGTGCTTCTTCTCCGGGGTCTGTGAATCCATACGAAATAAGAGAGAAAAAAGAGGCATAAATCCCTTGTGTTTTACCTAAAAAAGCTGGTTTGAGTGGTGGTGTTCAGCAGGAAGAAAGAGTACATACTGAGTAGGCAGGGGAGCTCCCTCTTTTCAAATCAGAGTTCTTGGGAAAAAAAAGAGAAGGAGAGGTGGAGGTAGTGGGAGAGAGAAAGACAAGTAGGCAGTAGGCTTGCCGCGGTAGTAGATGTTTCCAGTGGTACACGGTGGTCGAGCATACACCAATTACATTATTCGCCCACCACCCCCACCGTTGTTTTGTTTTTATAGAACTAAAACCCATGTAGCTGATTTTCGCGTCAGCGCCCACGTTCATCAAAAAAAAAAATAATAATAATAATTGTAAATCCTAAGCTTGTTGTCAATATTACTGCTCCGTATAGTGGCAGCAGCAGAGTCGCAGCACAGAGTATGTCATGCAGAGAGTAAGGCCGGTTACACACTGGATGCGTCGCATGAGCGTGTCAGCTGCGTGGCGTGTCCGTTTATATTTCGGGCTCCCATGGTAACAGGTTACAGCTTACACACTGGCTGCGTGACGCGCAGAAAACGCGTGCCTACTAGAAATAGAACAAACGCCTATTTTTCACGCGACACGCAAGCGTGTTGGAAGCGTTTCCAGGCAAAATAGAATAGGAAAAGATGTTTATATGTCATTTAGACACAAATACATATTAATAAATGACATTTTGATGTTTGAAAGTCTCTAGGTTTTGATATAAATGTAATTTAAACAAAAAAAATCGATTTTCTAATATTGCACCTGTCAATACAGAACTAAATATTCTGTAGCCTATTTTGCCGTCAATACTGCCGACGTTGTCTTTGCTGTAATCAAATCAGTATATATTTATGTTTAACATGGTATTTCATTTTAACATTGGGAAACATACATGTGTCCAGACAAGGCTAGCAGCAGCACCGCGTCAGACACGTTTCTGGTGTGTATAAAGACATAGAAAATTCCACGCAGCCGCCACGCAGCTGACACGCAACAGAAACGCCAACCTCATGCCACGCAGGCAGTGTGTAACCGGCTTAAGGAGAGTTTACCAACAAGACAATGAAGGAGGATTTTTTTTTTTTGTCAAAACCAAAACCACCTATTCGGCAATATTTTGGATTTAAATCCATTGCTAATGGGGAGCCTGATAACGTTAACGAGGCAATCTGTAAACTGTAAACTCCGGCGGCCACCTCGCAGACAGAATGCGGCACAGAACAACGGCTTCGCAGCGGAAGAGAGTTTATTCACCGATGGGAAAATGACCTCACCATGGCATCCCTATTGGGTAGACCAAGGATGTACTGAGAACATGCAACTTTGTCTAACCAGGCTTTATTTTTGATATCTGTGTAATAAAGTAAGTAATATTTCATTTCAATTGAATTTGTTCGGTCTTCTCAAAATAAATTAACAGTCACCCATGCCCATTGCAAAAATGACTATGTCTGTGTGTGTCTTACCTCGGACTCCTTGTCGCTAGATGAGCCCAGACTGCCATAGCTGTGGTTAGAGGACTCATTGGCCAGACCCTGCACAGAGTGAGAATTCAAACAAATAAGTGAACACATACAATATGAAAATAGTCTCCACAGGTGTGTGGTGCTATCAAAGTTTTGCAACCAGATGAAAAGTAAACAACAGTGAACGAAGCCTGGGTGCAGTCTGACACGTCTGATAGGAATCCAGATCTTCAGTTGTTAGGTGTGTCACTTGGCTCTTTTCCACCACATGCCCGTTTCCAGGAACACTGCATCCTTTTTAAGGAAAATAGGAACTTTCACCTGCTTTTCCACCATGAGAACCTGGGTGTGGTTTTTATTTCCTGCCTCCAAAAATTCCCCACTGCTGAAGCAGTACTTTCTGAGGGCCTAGGAACTATCATGGTGGAGTTAGTCACTAAAGTTAGTCACTGACAAACACGAGCCTCAAGACTGCTACAACTTGTGTACGGTATTCTTTCTACTGTAGTAGTAGTCTCAAAAAAAGTGTTGTCTTGTGAGCAAACATTGTGACCGACTGTGTTTGTGTGTGGTGTGCAACGTATCTCAAAAACAAGGCTTCAGTTTTTCTGTATTGCGGTTACCTTAGCACCTCCACTGGTGCTCCCAGTGCTGCCTCCTGTGTTGCCAGTGACAGCTCCTGTGAACCTGGCCTCCAGCAGCTCCTGTCTCCTGGGGTCCAGGCTGTGCAGCTCCTCCATGGGGCCTGGCACAAGGGGATCAACACAGTAAGGTTAGACGCTTTCATTATTGTCATTACAAGCAAAACGGCAGTGACATGTACAAGGAATCAGAGCTATTAAGCCCTGAACATTTTCTCTGTGACCAAATTACGAAAAAGGAATAAAAATGGCCAAAGAGAAGGAACAGAGGACAGTATCTGGGGGAGGATTAGTGAAAATTAGAGTGATTACAGGATAAAAATAGAAACATTAATTTGATTCAGTCAGCTGGGCAGTAGAGGTAGCTCTTTAAAAGATGCACTTTCATGCTACAATGGAAGATACTGCAGATGAGTGACACTGCATTTCTAACTTAAGCAGGAAGGTCATTCTCCCACTGGGAAGTCAGGAGGGAGAAGAGTCGAGGCCGACCTGAGCGAGTCTCCCAGTTTGTCAGCACAAAAATCTTCAACCGGTCGAGCCCTTCTATTTTCTCTCAAGTTAGACCGTCACAACGGCCTCATTGCACAGTGCTAAACTAGTCTGTGATATTTAGGGATCCCAATTCCTCAGAAGCCTTGCAGATAGAGCACAACACCAGCTTTCCAGTTTTCTTTCAAAGTCACGTCTTTCTACAAAGCTGCACAGGCAATGAAGAATACATTTGGGCCTTTTAGCTGTAATGTAGCTAATTCAAAAGCTACACGTGTGCAACAATGTTACTAATGCTGTTGAGACAAGACACAGCTTTTGTTTAACAGGCCAAACTGCCTTTTGCCTAGTGTTACATTTACATTTCCTCACGATATAACCAGATTTGCAGATGTCAGAGTGGTAGACCAAGCCATAAATCTGAACCACAATATTCATATTCATGAAATGATTCTCACAAAAGCAGTTGCCTAAACATATATGCTGCCTGACTAGGCCTTGTTCTATGACAACTGGTTTCCAGGGAGAGACACACTGGTCCTCCGCTCCTCGCTGACTACTGCTGAAAGTGTTTGTTTCCTTATTGGACATTTCCTGGCTGTCATCTTTACATAGCTTCTGGCACAGGAGCAAGCCCTAAAAGGCATAATAGCCATTATGAAGCCCCTGAGCAGTTAAACAGAAAGCAGAGCACACAACAAGGCCTGTGTGAGGTTATCTAAGGACAGGGGAGAGCTTAATTAATCCATATAGCTAGAGCTTCATATTACAGCATTATTTTGTATGTTAGTAAATAGTAAGTTGAAACAGTATTTCACGTTAGACGTCTATAGTTGAAAATGAATTATTAAACGATTACCTCTGTACAGTAATTATAACGCATTTATGGTCGTTCTTACTAACTTATTCACATCATCGCTGTCTAAATAGTTTAAGAACAGATCATGTCCTGTAATTATTACACTTAGCTGGAAGAGTATAACTAATTGCTCCCACTTGTGATCACTGTTTTGTTACATCACAACCATGCAATATCGAGTGAATAAAGTCGTAAACACATGTCGAAAAACAGATGCATCCAAACTGGCCAAAAGGGTAAAATCCAGGGCCTGCTCTCAAGTTTATAGCAGTGGGAGCATGCATTGCAATGCATTAATTGGATGCATGCATAGCTACGTTGTTTAATATCCTACTAGATGCTGTTGATAGGGGGGCATTTGCAAACTGCTACAAAAACACTGCTACCGCATCAACAGCTACGAGTAACAAGAAATCATGTAAGCTTACATACAAAACAAGCTAGCGCTTCCTTTGTGCAAACATGATAGCTTGCTGCTACTTAGACTGGCCATCAACTGATCTGACAGCTGACGTTTGGCTTCCAATTCACGGCATCAGTGAACTTGACATCCATTTTTACTTCAACAAACGTTAGCTCGACACGGCCAAAATAATCCACTTCTCCTGGAAAGGACACACTTTAAGGAGAATACGAGTCAGTCGTACACTTGGCGAGCTAATATACCTTCCTTGCTCTTTGCGGTCGCCGTTATATGTTGTTGAGAAATCGTTGGGGACGAGGAGAGCTGCGACCAAGATGGCGTCGCCTCCAAACTTCCACCACCACTTCCACTGTTACTTTGGACACTCATGAAGCCACTTTACCGCCGAGTGGAGCCAGCGTACACACTGCCGTTCGTGGAAATCCCAAACTTGCGTCCATCGATGACACCTGCTGTAGCCAAACAGGCCAGGAAACGTTGAGTCCTATCGTTTTTGTGTTGCTAGACGTCTCGCATTTTGTGACCCGTGCGGGTCCTGCGGAGGAGCGGCTTCTTTAGAGACTCGCTGAAACGGATCCAATGTAACCTTTGCATGATGACCGCCCCGCGCGCCTGTCAGCATCCAGTTCGCGAACGGAGCTTTGATTCTAGTAGGCGAGGCTATCGCGAGGCTGGCGCGCACCTAGCAGCGCGATGGGGGATGGCATGACACAGAAACAGACACTGATCTGGGATCATTTGAGCCTCCTTCAAACTAGCCATAGGTTGACTCTTAGGCACATCTCAGCGTCGACCTGAGAACAGCCTCTTGTTTTGGTGAAAACAACAAACACCCCGAAAAAAATGGCCGAAAGTTCTTGTCTGCTTGAGGAGAACGACAGAAAACAGGAAAACATGCGCGCGCTAACGCGCGCGCGCACACACACACACACACACACACACACACACACACACACACACACACACACACACACACACACACTGTATGTATATCTATATATAGATATAGATATATATCTATATATAGAGATAGAAAATATATATAGATTATAATATATAATGTAAATGTATATGTAATGCATAGATACACGTGTGTATGAGTGAGTAGATGTGCAAGTTTGGGGGGGGGGGAGGTGGGGTGCAGGTGGGAGGATAGTGATGTGGTCTGGGCTATAAGGTCTTTTGTTCCAAATTTGGTGCAGTGCATCAAAATGCCTTTGCCTTCTTGTAGGGTAGCATACAAAAAGCGTGCACACACACAGACTCTTTAACTCTTTGGCCTACATCTTATTACACTCCTGTCTAATTTATTTTGAAAACAATAAATTTCTTTAGCATGAAAATAAATTTACTGTAACCCAGACTGTGAGATGAGAGTTGGCAAATGTGTGTCTTCCCTGATGCAAACAAAATTACACAACATTTTTTTAATCTATAATAGCCTATTTGAAAAGTAAATTCTAAGGTAATTTCATTGGTTCAGATGAGGTATTTAAATGATAGTAAATGCACTGCAAGTACCTGCTCCACTTACAGTCACATTGCATCATGAAATAGACTGAGGCACAAACCATAATACTGCACTTCATATGCACCTGCCCATGGTAACCTGAATTTTTGGTCACATGGTTGCCATGGTAACAGAGCAATAGTCTTGACAGGCAATGAGGAGGGTTGTATAAGCAGTCTACTACATTACACTACTACGTGATACACAACACACACACACACACACATATACACACATATACAGAGTAATGTCATTTCAGGAATGAAATTGGAGTTATGTTATGAGGAAAAGGGGGACGGGTGACTGATATTCAAGCAGTAGTCAGGACATTCCTGGAGTTTCAAATTTCTAATGGAAAACTGTGAGTGTTGGCTGACATTTTGAAAACTGCCTCCAGCTTGTTTATAAGACATACAACTGGCCTACAACAATGATAGCCCTTCAAATAATACTAAAAGTTTGAAAATACAAAGTAAAGTGAAAAAGAAGTAGTTGTACATTTACACAAGGTATGGTATTTCATAACTGTCTAAACACAGCTTTTTGTAATAATAAGCATTAAATCAGCATTCAGTTAAGAATACTCTAACTCTTCACAAATGAAATACTAAAACAAAAACTGAAACCATGTTTTCTGTATTTCACAGGTGTCAGAAAATAATCTTGCCATTTTTGCACATGGTGCACTAAAGTCAGCAGTTCTGACATTTTTAAACATTTATGCATGCTGTATACATTTTTTATAATAGCTATGTTTTCCTCTTATTGTGATGGGTGGTATGAATTATTGAGGTAATTACAATTTGGTGAATTTAGATCATAATCAAACAATTGAAAAGTATGATAAAGCATTAAGACCTTTTTTTTACCGACCTCAGCTAACACAGTTCAGATGATATCAACAAGTTCTCTTTAGTGATGTGTATAACGGCTCTCTCTTGAGGTCTTCTTCAAAAGGGCAAAAAAGGATATCTGATAAATTTTAACTCTCACAATGTGCCTCAGGAAACATTACCTACTGTATATGTTTCATACAAAAAATGCTCAATATTATTCAGTATTTGTACTACTTTGATACCCCCTGTAAACTTCCATAATAGGCCTTCTTCACAGCAAGTAATTTGACCCGTCATAGCAATCAAAGTCCAGTTGGAACAAATCACATTAATTACTTCTTCATTTCATTTAGTTGTCCAAGTAAGCCCTGCAAGTATGCCCAGAACCAGAGCCTTTGAACCTGGAAGGGGCACATCAAAATTGAATGCAGCCATAATTGTTGTCAATTACACCTTGTGTAACATGGTAAAGGTCAGCTGTGCTCCATTTTCCTGAACAAAATAGCTGGAGAGGAAAACACTCCATTAAAATAGGCACAACATTTAGTTTGGCACAAACCATATTGCTGGGACGGTAAGAAACTCTCCATTCAATGGCACAGTACACACACATATCCCATTCCAGTTACCTAACATTCATGGCCCAACAGCACAGATTAGAGAAACAACCTGTGTTAAAGAACAAGCCAATTGGTTAATCACATTGTTAACAATGTTAACTGTCATCACAATGTGTGCTCATTGTATTTTAGTAAATAATATATTGTGCAGACACCAAATACACAGCACAGACCCCATTATTTTTGTTTAACAAATGTATGAAAATATGTACATTATTTTAAAATGTTCTTTTGAGGACCATAAGATAAACACAATAGACATTAATAGCCATTTTCACACTGCATTCTCTTAGTCCAGGGTTAACCTAAGCTGAGCTATACGATTCGCTCTGTGCACAGAGCCCATTCACACTGCACTTCTACCAGCCCTCGGTCAAGTGTCAGTTGGACACGTAACTAATGTTAAAATTCTAGAACGATGTTGCTGCTTGCTGCAATGTACGTTCTGTTAGCCCCCGTTTCACACTGGCAACTTTTAATCCCCAGGCTTCTTCAATCAGTTTGAGTGTTTTTTTCAACACAAATTACATATAATTATCTAATATATTTTAGGTTACATGTGTACAGTGTGCAGAAAACTGTATGTCCATAAAATAACAAAGTGTAATGGTCTGTTAACAAGAATTTCATGTCTCTTAATAAAATCATAAATGAGGGGCATCATTGTAACGAAAAAAAGAGGAACACATGGGACTAAAGGATGAAAAAAATGAAAGAGTGATGAAACTTTAAATGTGTAATACAAACCAGTATTTGTGAAAATAGAGATCATTCTGGACAATAAAAGATATGAAAACATCAAATTTACTTAATCTACTGCAGCTAAACAAAGTAGGAACAAGAACATGTATTTGCTCCTCTGTAACTGCAATAGTTATTGATAAATCACTGTTAAATATCTTAAGATAAATGACTCAATGATGGAAATTTATAACACGTTAGGAATTGCAGTCAAGACAAAAGAAAATGACAATATGACATACATGACTTACATTTTAATATCTCTATCTTGTTTAGTAGAAGCAATATCTATTGGGCACAAATGTGCCATTTAAAGTACACAAATACATATATTGATCAAGAGTGCATATAAATCACAGCGGCTCAGTCTATTCTTTTGCCCTTAAAGCTTCAGGAAAACATGGTATTCCTTGTTCGAAAGGCCTCTGTCTGCCTCTCGTACATAGTGACATAGGATCTAAGAAGGTCCTCCATTGTGTTGGCCTGAAAAGGTAAGAAATGGAAGTCTTTGTCAGAAAGTGTTTGATTTTCAAAATCACTTCTCATGGACAGACTAAATTATAGAATAACGTGTCCTGGCATGTTCTGCAAGAAAACTTGGACATTATGAAATTTAATTTAAAAAAAACAGCCGCTCACCTGAGGGGTTTCACAGACAAAGATGTTGCCCCTCACCAGGGTGCCAATGGTCATCTCAAAGTAGCCGCCTTCGCTTTGGTACTCTGTGATGCGGCTGAACGGGTGCATAACCAGCAGCTCCTTAAAGGATTACAGTAAGATTAAGATACATTAAGATGTGATGGGTTGTTACCAACAAAGACAAACCCACCTAGGTTAGCACAAAAATATCACAAACTGCGAAATACAGTGAAATAAAATACTATCACACAAAATGACAAGCTGGAACATCTATTTAAACTATTAAGGAAGAGGAAACATATCAATAAACAACATTTAAGATTTACCTTTGTATTTGGGTCTGATAAGCTGACACCTTGCTTGCTGATGGCGATCAAAACTGTATTTGGGTAGCTAGATTCACACGTTTGCTGCAAAGTCAAATGCAAATTAAATCATAATGTGACAAAACAGTTTCCTCAAATTGTAGTCTGCCAACTTTGCTGTCACTTAATTCTGGCAACTCACTTTAACTTCAAAGAAGGCACAGCCAAAGGTTGGCCAGACCGAAATGCCTTTCAAGAAGGCAACTTTGGCCTCTTGCAAAGTCATGCCACTCTGCTTGTTGTAGGCAGAGATGATGTGCTGCAAGTAGAACAAAAAGCAAAGAGAGAACTACTCAGTGGACATCCCTCACCCTGGACGCACTCATATACTGTAAGCTAGCTCTCTCCTGGTAAGATCCTTTTTTTTTTAGATGAGGAATTAAAATGTCATACATGTCTGCCCTGCCTCTGTCCATTCCTTCCTTTACCTTCTTCCATTCTTCAGGGGACATGATTTTTAACTGGTCAGCAGGAACCAAATCCTTCAACATTCTGGGGATCATGACAAACTGCGACCTGTCTGAATCTACTTTGGCTCTGAAGAGTAGCCCACCCAGGTTAATCATCTCCTCTTTGGTGCAATTGTGGTATCCACGCAGGTACCTAGGCAGCTCCTATATGGAGGCAAAAAAAAGGGCATGTGTCATGACAATTCTGCGTGTTGAGAAAGAGTAAAAGCCAGCAGAATGAAGAGTGTGTTTCAATTGAATACCTGTGGGAAATGGAAAGTGAGGTCTGCAACCAGGTCTTTCCCCGGGCTCACGTTGAACCAGAGCTTCCTCTTAAAGATCACCAGGTAGGGCACGTTGGCCTGGTTGCCTGGGAAACAAAAGCCCAATTATAAATATGGAGCATCACTGACTATCAAACCTGAAGTCATCAGTATGCGGCATTACCTTCCTTCGCTTTTTTTCCTTTCTTAGGAATCTCTGAAGTCTGCCTTAAACTGTCAAAAAAATACTTCTGCTCCTGCAAGCTTGTGACCTATAATTAAATCAGAATAACATCAGTATGTTGAACAGGGTAAAAGTACGACCTTGGTTAATCCAGTCAAAATTTGTAAAATAAATAAAAATAATTATGACCTCATTGTCTCAATGTTTTTACATCAAAATTAGTTGTATTATCAATGTAAACCAAACCACACACATAAGCCCCCTAAGATATATAGGAATCAATATATCTAATTAAATCTTCATCTTTTCTGTCCCATTACAATGTAATAAATGGCTATGGAATATTACCAAACCCCACCTTGTTTGCAGTTTTTAGGTATAGGCCATATCCGTCAGCTGAGCTCAGTTTGAGCTTAGAGGCAATACTGTAGCACAGGTCTTTGATTGTGGTCGTCGATTTCACCTCCAATATCTGCACAAAAGCCATAACAGTAAGTATAGAAACTTTCACTGATATCTGAATTAATTTGGAAGTTGTTTTAGAACCTCAGGTTAAAACTATATGTAGGGTAAAAGTTCTTTGCTTGTGTGTTTCCTTATGAAGGATGGATACTAATAATACTAGAATAACCAAGAACTGACAGAAATAGAGGTGAGTTCCAACTCCCTTTCATTAGTGAACAGAAAGAAGCAATGACAGTTAATATCAATGGGCCTCATTCACCAATATCTTCCTAAGATTTCTCTTAAATATGTTCTTAAGAAAGTTTCTAAGAGAAGTCTACGTCGGATTCATGACGTGTTCTTAAACAGCAGAATTGTTCGCACCTGTGTTCTTAGGATTGATGATGAATCCCACGTCTTCGTAACTGAAAGCGCGTGTCAGTTGTTCCTAATTGGCATAAGATAACGCCCCGCAAATTCCCATATAAGGACATGACACTTCCTGTGCACCTCCTGGGAGACTGCGCGTAGCCTATTAGAGATTGTCGGAGCGGCGGTGGAGGATGTACTGAATCTCAGTACAAAAGTACAAATAACCAGAGACATATTTACTTTAGTAAAAGTAGAAGATGTCCACTACCACAAACAAGGCCTGGCTTTTAAAAAGAAGTTCCTATCCTAACCAGCATAAAACGGAAATGTGTTGTTAGAATCGGAATGCGGTTGGTTTTATTCATGGATGTATTTTAAGACGGTTTTATTTTCTTTAACCATGCAAGTAAGCAAATAAAGTCTGTGAAGCAGTGCAAATGGGGAGATGTGAAGAGGTCCAGCCAAATAAATAAGATATGAACGCGTCTTACGCAGCCTGGCGGAGTAAACGACGCTGTGGAGAGAAATAGATGGCAACTATGATTTAAAAACGGGAATAATAAAAAAAAAAAAACATTTTCATTTTCACTTTTACCGGAGGCTGTATTACCGAGGGTCAGCGGCGCTGTGCCCGGGCTCTGGAGCACCGGAGCCGGCTTGGATCAGCGGTGCCCCATGTATACAGTATCTACGGCAACCAAACTTTACTGGTGAGACAAACGTGTGACGGTCAGGAAGACTTTTGGCAGGGGGGAAACTGATCAGAAAATGTAACGGAACATTGTAGAAATGTAGTGGAGTAGAAAGTATAGATAATTGCTGCAAAATGTAACAAAGTAAAAGTCAAAAGTAGGCTATGCACTATTGAATCTACTTAAGTAAAGTACAGATACGTGAAAAATGTACTTAAGTACAGTTACGAAGAATGTGTACTTGGTTACATTCTACCACTGCATTTTGGCCCTATACATAGGCGCGGGAAGTAGGGGTGCTGGGGGTGCGGCAGCACCCCTTGTTGGTGGCAGCACCCCTTGTTGTCAAACTGCGATCAAGCCCGTATTACACAATGGGCATTAATCATTATGGTGATAATTATCCAATCAGAATAAAGTAAAAGTTGTTTAATGTAATGATTGGGAGAAGGCCGCATGCACTGTGTAGATTGGCTAAAGATAAAGGTGGGTGGGCATAGAGCAGGCTGTTTACATCGCACTGATCCAAGATCAGCTTTCTAAGAACGAGTTGAGATTGAAAGAGTGGAATTAATTTGTAACTGATCCCCGGTCAGATTGGGTTGTATCAGCGAGTGAAAGTGTGGAAAAGGGAGAGAAAGATGCGGCTGCTATAAAAAATGTCCCGCGAATAAATAGCTTTTTAAAAAGAGCTGGGAATGACGAAGAGGAGGATGTCGAGGAGCTAGCTAATGTTAGCTTGGAAGAATCGCTGCCTTCTACCAGCTACACTCAGCCACAGCTAACGGTGGCTAACGTTAACTTTAGCGAAGTTGTTGTGGAAAAAGACAGAGATGAGGCCGGTCATCAGCATTACAGAACAAGGTAATGGCACCTCAGGTACCATCATCTCTGAAGAGCCTGAACTACGGGGACCGATTACAGAGACCGTCCGGGAGGAAGTTATACCCAGAGGGATATTAGCCTTTCAGAATCGGCGGCTAAATATCCAGCATCTCGGAGGGGGGACGAGGCTGGCGGCAGAAAGACCCGCTCTCTCACTAACGAGGCACAGACCCGACACCTTCACCACGGTGAAACGGTACCACGGGAGTGGATTCTATATTCACTGTCCACCGGAGACATTTGTTGCGTTGCCTGTAAAGTTCTACCAACACACAGCAGCGCATCTGTAGTAGGGTTTAGCGAGCTGGACTTAGAGGATTTGATCTGCGACTTTGCAAAGAAAAAGACAAGAAATTAGAACTTCTAAAGGTAAGAGCTATTATGCTATCTGTAAATTGAGTAGGTTAATATAATCTGTTGTGACCGTGTGACCAGATAATGTACATATTTTGTTTAGTTTATTGAAATGCCATGCATATCAGACGTATTGCATAATAATTTTGTGATGCTGCTATAGGCCTGTGTGAGACTAAGTTGTCAAGTGCAGTAGCCTATATGTTGGCTTTTGCAGTTTGTGAAGTTGCAGCTGACAAAGTGACTGTTATTTAACAACCTGCACTCAGCTGTGTTGTGTGATGGCATTGTTGTATCTTCAGTCAATCACGTTTCAGAATTACTATTGTGCTTTCTGCTTGGGTGATTTTTAGTGAGTACTATATTGCCATAGTCTTGAGCCATACAACGCTTTGGTATGATTTAATTAATTGTAACACTGTCTTGTGATGTGTGAGTCAGATGGCAGTACTTGGTTTATTGAACTGGAAAGGCATACTTGACGCCTGCTCAGCTGGACTAGTCATTCATCTTTTTATTATTTTTTATTCGATAGTGACAGTGGATAGACAGGAACGGGGGAGAGAGAAGGAATGACACGCAGCAAAGGGCCGCGAGTCGGATTTAAACCTGGCCGCTGCAAAGGAATCTTTTGACCAGTAGTGATTGGCATGTGATTTAGTGCCTATATAGTTCGCTGTGCAGTACATAGCAGTATGTAGCCTACTTCATGGGGTGGGGGAGGCAGAGGGAGAGTTGTTCTGCGCACCCCACCCGCCCCCGCACCCCTGCTGGAAATTACTTCCCGCGCCTCTGGCCCTATAAATAGCGATCAATCACCAAATAACGCAGGATTTAATCAGTTTAATTGCTGATGTAAATTGCAGTGTTAGTGTTTTTTTTGCATAATAGGATTTCGTTTTCAACAAATGATCAGAAATACATTACAGTACAATACTATCATTGTAAACGACTGTAGAATTAAATAAAATGCAGTAACCAATCATTTGGAGCAAATTGTCATCACTCAAATGTGCGTAAGAGTGCTTTTCAGTGTTCGTAGATTTTGTTCTTAGCTAAGAACAAATCCAAGTTAAGAAAACATTAATGAATGCCAGAATCTTCGTAAAAAGTTCGTAAGAAGGGTTTAAGAACACATTTCTTCGTAAGAACGGTTGGTGAATGAGGCCCAATGTCCTGATCAATTGATAAAGTGCACACTAATGGACAGCTCATCTCAGTGTTTGGAGTGTTGTGTCTTACATCACTTGTGTCATTTGGGAAGTGGACTTTATGGAAGATCTGGGTGCTGTTCTGTTGGATGGCGTCCACTTCTGCCGAATGAGAGGGAAGCGTCCTGGGCTCCTTACTGCAGGTACAAAGCACTCAGATAAATGTATTGAACACACACACAAACATATTTAAAATGAACCATGCAACAATAACATAGCTGAGTCATAGTTTCCATTTTGTTGGTGAATGTGCTTGTGATTTGCTTATGTGGACTGATGATTCATATTACTTATTATGACGAATGAACTGAGTAAATAAATGGTGAAGACAACACATTTCTATCTGCACACTCCCTTCTCAGTAAATCTATTTGACCCCTTAACAACCACTATTACTACTACTTCTATGGAAGAAAACAATTGCCATAATGATTAAAATCATAACAGTACTGGTGCAAAATTGCTCTAATTACTGCGCTTTGCGAGAATATTTCAACTTAAAGGGGCACTCCACCAATTGTACACATAAAGTGTAGTTTACTCGTCATAAGAAGTACAACTCAACTTGTGAAAACAGCTGTATAATATCTTGTGGTTTTAAAAGATAACCCTGAAAGACACAGCCAAGTTGTATTATGGTAATTGTAGGATCCAGCACTTTTGCAGCTTGACGCACACTAGGGAGTAAAAGTAAGAATATCTCGGCATCTGCTTAATCAATTTCTACTATTCTTTTTTAACCTGTCACTCCTTTACCTCTTTAAAATAATATAAACTCAACAATGACTAAAATATAAATTTGATAACAATTAACTGTTGGTTTAAAAGCATAATTATTACCTAATTAGGACAACCAGTTTTTCAAAACAGTCATGATTTAGAGAATTCTGCATTCTTGACCTAACTACCAGTAACCAACCCTTTGTACAGGACGTTGTTCTCATCTCGTTACATGTGATTTATTATTTCTCATTTCTGTTTCAAACTCCAGTCTGACCTGCGCATCGCATGCAGCCTCTGCAGGCAGTCAGGAGCCAGCTGGTCTCTGCGCCGTGACTCCAAGAAGCTCTGAGTGTGTCTCATTAAATCCGGACTGGGCGGGAACAAGCCTGTACACAGCCACATGAGCTGCCACCCACGCTCCACACTCAACCTGAGAGTAAGGGAGAGCAAGAGCAAGAAAAGGGCAAAAAATCATAGAGGATTGGATGTGTTGGCTCTCGATTATGTGGGAATGCTTTAACATTATACAGAAGTAAACACCGAAGGAGCACCTGTTGTTGTTGTTGGTCATCTGTCTCATAATTTGGCAGTAGATCTCGTCCTGCAGAGCTTCATGCTGGGTGGCCGGACCGAAGATCTGGTCAGTCAGCTCTAAAGGACTGCGAGCGTGTTTGATGGGGTAGTCGCCCATGTACTTCAGGATAGGTAGCAGCCAAGGTTAAGGATTTACATGGACACAAATTAAACTAGACTAGGGTCTGTATCACATACAAAAAATATTATTATCTGATGTTTTTTTTATTTAAAGCCCAATTTCTCCACATTCAACTGGTAAAACTCCCTACAGAAAGCAACAGAATACAATTTGTAAAATCCCCTCAACCAGGTTTAAAATCTCGAGGTTTTAACGCAGTAAAGTATTTCAACATTCTCTAATGTTACAGCTGTTCCTGAAACAGGGATGTGAGTGGAACGGAGTCCAAACCTTCCCTCATCAGCAACAGGGCAGCATTAGTTTCAAGGATATCAGTGAAAGCGTTGCAGGCCAGGTTGCTGAGGTCAGAGTTGCGGACCAGGCTCCTCATCAGTGGCTGTTTGAGAGGTTCTCTTGAACTAGCCCACAGCTTCTCCCTGCTGACCCCTTTGGACGCACCATGTCGACCGACAGGGCCTGCAGGCCTGCGACAGGGAGGAAACAGTGTGTGCACATCACTGCAATAGTCCTGTTTGCTGAGTTTTTTTGGTCTTTGCAATACTTAAAAAAAGTTGTTATGATGTCTGACTTATTGTTAGATGAATATTTGAAAAGTGCCACATTATAAAGGGACTTATATGATATCAATACCTGAAGTTCTCAAGTGCAAACTCTTTTAAAGAGACAGGAGCCACTGTTTCGTAAATAGGTAGGGTGTTTTGTGCTACTGAAAGTTTCCTTTGGCCTGGGCTGATCAGTTCCTGATGGATCAGAAGCAGTTCATTAGTTACACCACAAGGAGGCGCTCATATGACCCATCATACTCATGGAAGCATTGCTGCATACATACACCTGAAAGCTCACTATGCAAGATTTTCATGTCTGTACATACAGTGCATGTAGACTTGAATAAAGTAAATTACTGCTTATGCACACAGTGTCTATTGTTGTAAATTTGCACATTTGCCTCTTTAGCTTTTGACACATTGTTATATTATGTAAATAGGCTACTAACAACAATTGTATTTATAGATTCAAAGGTTTCTACAGAGGGAATTTTGAATATATCATTTTATCACTCCATAAATAAAAAAAAATACTGTCAACAGCAAACAAAACAAACAAATCTATTTTAAATGTTTAAGGTTTAACATGTAAAAATCCGGCTATGGACAACCATAAGAATATAGATAGGAATGAAACTGGAAAGGTGTATGTAAGTGCTGCTAAAGTGGAGATTTCTGGCTCAGAGTATGAGAAAAACTCATTTTGAGAAAACGGCCTTTGAAGATATGCATTTTAAAATTCCATACAATTTATTGGAAACCACTATTTATAGACACAGTATCTAATTAAATCCCTTGGCAAATAGGCAAAGTGTAGCAAAATAAACACCTAGCGGTACATGTGTATTTTGGTTGTTTTCTTACCACTAGTCTGAAAGAAGACATGTTATGGAAGCAAAATAGCCACAAATCTCAAAATTGACCACTGCATGAATAAACCGTGTTTTTGCCTACCGTGTCTGGCCTTAAAATTATTTATATTTACTTATATTCTAATGTCCTTTTTGTATAGAGTTTATGTTTAATCATGCTGAAATATATTCATGCTGCAATAAAAAATAACTAAAAAGTATGACATGTAAAGGTAACTTTACCAGCAAATCGCTAGTGGGCTTCTCTAGAGTCGGCAGAAACTGCACTGTATCCTTGTAGACCACACCGGTGGCGCTGGTCCGATTGTTGGTTGCTTTGATCAAGTTCTTATCAGAAGAACTTTCTTCATCTTTCTCTACCAACAGCAGGTCCCCTCGTTTACAAACCAGGAATGTGGGGTCATCTGTAGAAGAGAGGCATACGTCTTTTGTGCATGTGTGGGATTAAATAGTCTTTGCAATTGTGTTTGAGCACTACTATAATACCGTACACGCTGGAGACTCTTACCTGGTTTACTGGCATCATGCCGAGCCACTGCATACACTGAGCGCTGTCTCAGCCCTTTCAGGTTTTTCTCTATAACTGCAACCATGTCCACAGCTTCCCCAGACTTCAGCACAAACTCTCCTTTGACTGTGGCCAAACTTACTGACTGAGCACTGACATGGCTGTCACTAGACAGGTTATAAAGATCAGTTTTATTTGTTTGATGCTTTTTGAAACTCAGTTAAAATGTTTTGCAATGGAGTAAATTAAAACAAATGATCATATTGGAAGAAATACAATTTTTTTATCCTTACCTGATCATGTGTATGTCCTTTACCTCTAGGTAGGAAAGCTCAAGGAGTCTCTTGTCTCTTCCATCCATGAAGAAGATGCTATTCCAGTTTACAGCCACAACAAACCTGCTTTTAGGCAAAGGAGGTCCTGTGGGCAGATATGTTAAAGCAAATGTTCCAGAAGCAGGAATGTAAGTCATCTGCCATTTGTCAAATTGCAACTGGTAATTAAAGTTCAGTGGAGATGCTCAGCAATATGGGGGAATATTATGAATGAGTAATTTACAGGAATATAGCAAAGTGTGTGACATCATTCATATTTCTCACATTAATTACATTAAATGGTGACTGTCATCTGCAATAAGCCCATTTGCAGTAGGAATATGTTCTTCCCCCCTTATGCTGATTTTTTTAATAAACCATAAATCCAAAGGCACAAAGACATATGGAATTATATCATGACCTCCCTGGGTGTTGTTATATTGCATGTTAAATAATATGTGCAATATAAGCTGTATGTTGACTGACCTGACATCATTGTAGCTTCATAAAACTTAGAGAAGTGCAGAGGCCATATGTGTTGGGCGCTGTTGACCAGTTCTCCTTTTACACTGTCTGTTTTCTGCCTTCCGTTGACATAGGGACCCTGTAGGATCAGGATGTAAGAATTATCCTGAGGTGACTCACCTTTATTGTGCCCATATGATAAGGAAATAAAACTCAAAATGAATAAAACTGGGGGAATCATCTAGAACACTGCACATAGCATACACAAATTTGTTTCAGGCTCCACTACAGAATCTTCTTTTGTCCTTTTGTTTGACTGCACTTTACCTGTAAGTGTGCTTCGCTTATGAGTTGGATCCACTTTGTCATAGATTTGTTCTCAATAAGTGTGGTTTCGATGCACTCCTCAACCACCTTTTGGACGTTGTCTTTGTTGTATGCAGAGCCAAACTGGATGTAATAGTGCTTTGCTGCCAGCTGGACGTAATCATCCTCCTGAGAAATGCAATAAATTTTTATTGGATACAGTTTACACAAGTGGTTATTTTTATGTTGTTGCTTATTTTGTATTGCACATTGATATCATTTAACATGCTGCAGCAATAGGAAAGGTGTTGACTAAAATATCAATATCTACTATAAGAAAGTTGTAAAGGATCTCAACTCTGGTCTCTTTAAGATTCTAAGTACCATTGGTATTTATTGTTGCTGTATGTTGACATTGGCAACAGGGGGAATGTAACAAATTATAAAAGTTATAACAAGTAACAACCCTAACCCAGAACAAGACTCAGATCCTTTTCACTTCTTTTTGAGCAAAGCAAAAGGACAACCTTTTCTATACTTTCTTTTATTTTATTTTATTAAACCTAAAAAAAATTCTTTTTACCATTGGTGGCAGCGGAAATATCCCGCAAACACACCACTCACATATCATCACCATGTTAGCAAATGTTAGCCCGTTGCTTATGTACACATTTAGCAGATAGGTCTAGTATTCACTTTTCCTTCTAGCTCTAGTTCTAGTTTTGGTCCCCACCAACTCCTGAGGGAAATATTTGGTTATTTAGCTGGTAAATGCTCTACTATGTTCACCAGCTAGTTGCTAACTCTGTCTGCCGTTTGGTGCTGGGAAGGTAGCGTACAGAGGACCCCCTGTTACTGCTGAAAACAAAGCTGTGAGAGTGAACCAAAACAGTATGGTTGCAGGATGTAAAACCAAAATAATGATCTGAAAGATGCTAAAACAACAATTGAATATAGCAGCTTTAAATTTCAGCCGCTATTCAGATTAGCAGACAGTTTTGCTGGCCTTAACCAACCTGGTCAACAAGAGCCAAGAACATATCTAGAGGGATGCCAACCTCAATACCGTTATTTGCTTCTAGTGTGACATCACATCAAGGGGTAGTTGTAATAAGCCTGTTAAAGTACTGCGACTTCACCATATAAAAAGAGGTTGGAGTGAGGGGGACTAAGGAGAACAACTTTTGTCCTTTTCAATATAAAATTAACATCTATGACAAAAAAATCCACCCGCGACTTGTCTTAGTTTCACATTAGGAATGAATTAATAATGATTATGTAAAAGTAAACAAAGTCCTCTCACTCGTGAGCCTCACCTTGTCACTGATGTACTCTCCAGACTTGATTCCCTTGATGACCTGTCTGTAGATTAGATCTGTGCTGATTGGGTCAACTGAGCAGTCATGCCAGGGTGTGAACAGTTCCTTTCGGATGGAGAGCTGCCAGGGGGCGTCCTTCTCATCTTTGCTCTGCCTCCTCATTTCCTGCTCGCACTGAGACACTGCGTCAAACACATGCTTCCCACAGCTGCCCAGAGACCACATCTGGAGACAAAAGACCAACAAGGATTGAGTGAGTATGGTTCCTATACAATCTTTGTACTGGAATTTATCACTGATTAAACATTCAGAAACTGGATTGACAGTATATGGTCGGTAAGGTCTGAATGAACATGACAAGACAAGAGACAAGGAAGTAAAGCACACCTTTTCATAAAGACTGATGTACAGGGAGAATCCATATATGTCTCGAAGATCAATCTTGTCAGCCACAGCTTGACAGACTTCAGCAGAGGTGGAAGCCGAGTCCAGCTGTACACTGATATTGCGGCCGTCCAGTAGATTCACAGACACATCTATGGGCTCCTTAGATTTGGCAGCCTGTCAGTAGTTAAATGAGGTTGGATTGAAATTAAAAAAAATAATCCAATAATTTGGAAATTCAGAAAGAAAGGTAACCACAACAACACAACAAAAACGTGATTCAGTGTTTCTACCTGTTGCTCGAGCCAACAGGGCAACTCTTTTCTTTCTCCGTTGGCTATTATACGACGCAGGCGCCCAGTACAGTATTCTCCATAACCACTTGGCTCCCTGTGGACAAAATTCTCCAAATACTGTCGAACAGAGTAGATTAGAACAGGGTGAATGAAAATTAGCAAAGTAAACTATCTGAGCAGACCCAGCAAATTTGACTGTTGCATTAAACATACAGAAATTTCGGGCTGCAGAGGATGATAAGGATATACAGTGAATAAAGCTGTCCACTTTTTCGGTGCACCATCAAGAGTATCACTTTATCTTAATATAATTTACTTAAGAAACAGTTTACACCTCTGTATATATATATATATATATATATATATAGTTCTCATTATGCATATATTCATTACTACATTCCTTTTTAGATTCAGTCTTAATCATTTGCAATCCTGACTACCTAAAATGACTATATCATTAGATTTTTTCATTTTAGTCTTAGATTCAGATTTTGCTTAACTCCATACTGCCTGAGGCCTAAAATTGTCATTGCCAACCACTACTTCTGTTATTGTGGTGTACATTGACCAATAAATAACCTTGAACCATTATTGCAATACTCAACTTTAACTTTTACAGCGTTTTTATTCAATCATTTGAGGATGGTAGTGATTTAACTCTTTATCTACATTTTACGATGTCTATCCAGTGCTTTTGATCTTATCTTATCTTACTACTCTGATTGTGTCAACACAGTGTGCAGGCGTGAACTTCTAGGACAGTGGTTCCCAACCTTTTTTCCTTGCCGCCCCCCCTACTCATGTCTAAGAAAAGCTGAGCCCCCCCCCCGAAACCAAAGTTGAGGTAACTCTCGAGATAGAGCCTTACTTTCTTTTTTCATACAGGGCAGTTATCAGCACTTTTACATTTCTCCGCCATGTTTCATTCATAAAATAGTGATGCCATGGCGGCAGGAAAGACGAGGATGATAGCAGCTACCAGCTGACCTGATGACAGCAAGGGTCCCAGGTTAAGAGGTCCCGGAGGTTTGGCCTACTAAGTAGCCTGCCTACAATTTTAAGCGAGAACAAAAATATATAGTTTTCATACAGATTTTTGTATACATTATATATTCTAGTGTATTATCATAATTTGTTTAACATGTGCAAATATTTTTATTTTTACCTCAACCTCAAACCAGATAAAGACTTGTGCCCCCCTGTGATCTTTGCCGCCCCCCTGAGGGGTGCCCGGACCCCAGGTTGGGAACCACTGTTCTAGGAGATGTAACTGTGTGTATTATCCGACTAGAGAATGGATACCCTTTAAAAGAGTTTTATTTATATATATATATTCTTCTTTAAAATGATACATGCAATAAACTGGAAAAGGTAAACAGAAAAAAGTATTTTGATTACAAGCTGCTGCATTACAGAATGACTTGCTGCAGACTGACCTTCATGAAGAGGTCTGTTGGGGGAAAGATCCCGAGACAGATGGAAAGAAGGGTCCAGCCTTGCATACGGCTCCTCTTGTTCCTATTGTTCACCAGCTGCTTACAGATCTGGCAGTAAATCTCATCCCTGCACAGGCAGAGAAACATGAAAAAAAAAGTGATAAACAAGGCAGATAAGAATCAAACAATTAGTGCAACAAGATTCAAGAGAACCTGTAGGAGTTCACAAGGTGGTTAAAATGTAAGTAAAGAAAAGAAACAGACTGGAATAACATAATTCTGATGTTATAAGGCTGCTCATTGTATCTCCATTGTATATTATATCTATGTATCTATATTTCTTTTTAATGTGAAAAGTTATACCATCTTTACCTTATGTCTCGTCTCGATAGAGCGTATCCGATGATAATGTGTAGTTTTTCCACGGATGTAAGTGGCCGATCCAGTGTCGGACCCTCTCCAACCAAAATGTCCTCGTCCTCTGTAATGTTGTCTGGCTGTTAACGATGACGACAAAAAGAACAATTTAGCACTCAGCGAACATAATGAGCCAACGCAGAAATAATAATTGAGTTGAGTGAGTGATGAATATCATAGCAAGATTAGTGCTGACCTCCTCAATAATTACAGAAGCTTTTCTGTTTCCAACTCCGATCTTTTTCTTGTGCTTCCTCAGTATTTTCTATTCAAAAAGCACATCATAATTAGAGGTTAAACTGATGACTGATGTTTGACGTTGAAGTTGATTTTATATACAGCAGCAGAAATATGTTACCTGATCCAGTCCCACCAGGCTGCTCAGCCTCCTGCCCTGCCTTTGAGGCAGATTACGCGAGATGGTGCTGGATGCTTGAGACATCGCGTCCATAGATTTTGGTTCCGGCAGGTCCTCCATGAAACGCAGTATAATCCACCATACAGTCAGACATGCCTGGAGGACAAATGAGAGGAGAAATTGGGATTGAGCTTTGGCAAAAGATGAATACATTTGCAGTTCGCAGTAAGAGAGCTGCCTCTCTTTCCTCTCTGTCCACTCACCAGTATGTCGCCCTCGTCATCGTGGGGCAAAAGAGGCTGCCTGATTCTCTGGTTGATGTGCGTGTGGCTGTGGTTGCTCTGGAAGTTAAGGATGCTGAATTTGTAGAACGAAAACTCATCACTGCCGTCATCAAACTCGTCGTCTTCGTCCTCTTCCAGCGATGGGGTGGGGGTTGTTGAAATTGAGGCTGCAGCGATGATTTCCAGCTCTGAGATCTCATCAGAGATTTCCTTCACCGGCTCTGGCACGTTCCTCCTCTGCTTAACAGTCAAAATACAAACAATATCAAACAGTCAGTAATCAATTAATTAATTGATGAATTGTGATAAAATGCATAAGGTATTAATGTATTAATGTCCCATTACTAGATTACACAACTGAAATATCTGCTAACCTGATAATTATCGGATTCAGGTGCTTTCAGTTCTACCACTTCCACAGGAGGCGTGAGATCATACGTGCTCTCCTCTGAATCGTGTTCAACGATTGGCTCAGGCTCCTCATTAGCTGGTTGTGACAAGGCGATAACCTTCAGACGCTGCTCAAGCTCCAAAGCTATCTTCTCTTGTTTTGCTTTCTCCAGGTGTAAAAGGGAGGCCTGTGAAGGGGGGGGGGGGGTGGGGGGGAGAGATGATACAGTAAGATGGGGTGAAAAGGTGTCCGAATACAACACGCCTATTTCTTGACATTCATTATGTTATTTCTAGTTACAAGGCTTTCAGCTCTTACATCACCCCTCATCTTTTGAGCTCTTCTTCTGGCCAGGAGTCCTCTGCTGTAAGCCTGCAGCAGTATGACTGCCTCTCTCTTCTGCTTCCAGCCCTTCCTGGCCTGGTAGCCACGAACCTACAGTTTATCAGAAGTTATTTATTATCATATTAAATAACTATTTCAAATACGTATTAATGCTCTAAGGTTCATTCATGTTTTTGTGTTGCAAATGGACCTCACAAGGAATAATTTTAGCTGCTATATTAAGAACAGGACTGAAATTAAAAAAATACATTTAACAACAAAATAGTAGTAAAATCAATTTGCAACAAAATGCATTAAATCTAAAATGCATGGAATGCATTTTATTAAATTCCAAATAATTGTATTTAAATATTTAACCTTAAATATATAAATATATTGGGCGCCCGGATAGCTCGGTTTGGTAGAGCGGGCGCACATATATAGAGGTTTACTCCTCAACGTAGCGGGCCCGGGTTCGACTCCGACCTGCGGCCCTTTGCTGCATGTCATTATCCCCTCTCTCTCCCCTTTCATTTATTCAGCTGTCCTGTCAATAAAAGCCTAAAAATGCCCCAAAAAATTATCTTAAAAAAAAATAAAAAATAAAAAAAATATATATATATATATATATATATATATACACACACACACACACACACAGTACATGCCTGGCTTTGTATGGTGAGGGCTGCTGCTCGCTGTCTTAGGTACTGTAACCGTAGCTTCCGACTGCGGATCTTTGATGCCAGCCGCTCAAAGCCGTGCCGGAGCTGTGTGGAGCAAGAGTGGAAACAAAGGACAAGGTCACTGGACTTGAGATAAGTTGTAAGTAATGACGTTGGCTGCAAGCTCTGAGTTCTATTAAAGCGTTTTAAGCATCAGACCTTTCTTCGCAGTTGCTCCTGTCTGTAAGCTCTCCAGTGCTTCTGCAACACCACAGCTGCCCTCCGCTTCTTCAGGAAAGACTTTCTGCAAAAAGAGGAAAAGTAAATAATAAAACAAAGAAACACACTCCTCATCCCCCACTGTCACACAAATCTCTTTATGTCTTTTTCTATAACACCCTATTTGATCTAGTAGCACATAGAACAATAACAAAACACTGTAACAATCTATAGCTACAGTATAGTAATACACCTGTTGAGATAAACAAAGGTAATGTATTAAACATGTGATTCATTCAATTTTCTAAATTCATAATCTCTATGTCATTTCCCCTTTTACTTTTCTTAGAAGCTGCACCTGTCTTTGTGTCCCAGCATGACCCTCTGGATCACCAGAGCTATCCTGCTGAGTTTTTGTTCCCTTAGTCGTTCCAGTACGGCGTCATGGGCATCCTGAAGTAAAGTAAAAAAAAGACACATTTCTACTTTCTGATTTGTCCAGAAAATCCTTGCAATCAGATGCCATAACGTTTATGGCATCCAGATCTTATGAAAAAGCAACTAAATCGGATCAAAGGCAGCATGCAGTAATGACAGAACAGTGTACAAATCACCTAGGAGAGATATAGACAGATGCTACTTTGCAATACTGATACTACTTTACCAGTTAATATTGTTATTGTTTATCTGCACGATGTTCTGCTGTGTCGAAACAATTAAGAAAAGCTGTGGTACTACATGGTTTGAATTAGAAGTTTTCTTCACCCTCAGGAAGATCTACGTCTGCTTTTTGCCATTGGTAAAATAACGGCTGTAGACGATGCGCTGCGAACGGCCAGCAACAATAAAGATGCTGAAGAGACACTAATGACAGCCCAAATTCCTTCGGGGGGAAAAATGATAAAGTAAACCTTCTTTGTGGCCATCATAATGACATGTACAGTGTTGTACTGAGTGACATTTAGCAATGATAACACATATGACTGTGATTTTACGTATAATTGTCAACAGAACCACATCAGGACTAACAGTTTTGGGGTCACAGACGGTCGTCGTCAGGAGCACCCTGTAGCGCTTCAGGAATTCCGCAAAGGTGTGGCGAATTGGGTATCCCAGCTTCCGGATGCGGATGGTGTCCATCATGCCGGAGTATCTCAGCTGACGCATACACAGCTCTCTGTCAAAAGTCTAGAGGAGAGCACATTAAAGTGGTTGTGAATATTCTATTTATGTGGGCCCGAGTAGCATTTTTTGGCTTTTTCCTTTACAGCAACAGCTAAATTAAAGTCAATCAAGTCCACTGTTTTGTTAGCACAAATATGATTATTGTTATATTATTTTCAGGCAAGAGAAAATTACATAGATATACATAGGTCCTACACACAATGCCAATTCTAACATGCTGATGTTTAGCAGGTGTAATGTTTACCATGTTCACATCTTAGTTTAGCGTGATAGCATGACAACATTTGGTAATTAGCACTAAATAAAAAGTACAGCGGAGGCTGGAAATGTCATTAGTTTAGCAGGTATTTGGTAATAAAAGCAAACAACTGAACAAATAGAAAAACAACCCCAACACTTTAAATTATCTGTACATATTTTCCAGGAAATTTGCTCAATTGCTTTATGGCACAAAACAGGAAGAGGTCGTTGTTTATCCAGTGCAAGGGCAGATGGTAGCGGGGCTGAAAGGCAGATTGGAAAATTCATTATATCCTCTTCAGTTAAGCCAAAGCAAAAAATAAATAAAAAATGATGACGGGGGAGGTAGACACACACAGCAACAGCTTCATTATTTTAGCAAACAACAGGATTCAGGGGAAATGTCGCAATTTTGGTAAGCACTAACACCACTGCCGTTTTTCTCAACCCTCATCTCATTTGTTTATCTAACAGAATTGCTCAATGGAACGGTTATGTTTAAAAAGGCAACCATTGATTGTGTGTTACTGTGGCCATCTTTACTGCAGTAGCTGCTCTGGTGTCATTCACCTTAGACTGCTTTTCATTGTTGGGTTTGAAGCAGCGGATGAAGAAAGGCTGGCAGGCAGACAGAGCCTTCATGAGGGAGTCCAGAGACTGACGGAACTGACCGCTCAGCGTCGCCACTTGTTTACGTTTGTCACTCTGGGCCTGTACGGATGAAAGAGAGGACATTAATATGATGATTTAGTCAGTGATACAGTGGCAACTATCACTATCAGTGCATGCCCACTGTATCCCAGTGTACACCACAAATAAATGTCCATCAAAACAAGGGAATTATATATGTAGCAGTATATATGTACCCGTAGAGAGCTCTTAGGTGTAATGATGACCTTCTTGTTGTTAGTGATCTTCAATCCATTGGTTGAAAGCTCACTCTCAAATATCTGATGAAGCAGCTTATTGGTGGTCATTTCAACCATCTTGATTATGTCAAAACTGACAGCATCTCTGTTCTTTTCCAGGAACCCTTAATGGAAAAAAAGAGCATTACTGAGCACCTCACAGCAGGCCCTTAGTCTTTAATTGGACTTTTTGTGCAGTTTGCTTCCGTACCTTTGGAGTCGTAGTTAACCACGCCTGCAAAGTGGCGAATCCCAAAGTCTGTGTCATGTTCACTTTTGGAGGCAATGTAAGTCTTGTTCCCACGGTGTTGTACATTCATCTTGATCAGCATAGTGTAGTCTGAGCCCTGTGACACACCGAACAATACTTTGAATTAAAAACTAGCACAAATATTTTGCTGAACTGGCAGATTTTTACAGTAAAAGCTTGAATAACGTTTGGTGTGGGAATCGATTAAAAAGCAACACGGCGTAGCACCAGCACCTTTGGAAAATGGGTTTCTTCATCGATCAGAGCCAGCAGGTTACAGGGTTTCACAGCCAGAATGTCCAGGACGTTCTGATTGTCACTAAATTTGATGTTATTCCACACAATGTCCTCTTTCAGGTACTCCTTCTGCTCCAGCTTGAAGATGTGGCCCACAAAGAACTGCTGCAGCTTCTCATTGGCAAAATTAATGCACAGCTGCTCGAAGCTGTGAAAAGACAGAATGATATTAAGTTGTGAGTAACCGTAGAGTTGTGCTAGACTCAGCCTGAAAGGTGTGTGTAAAGAAATGTCCCGACCTGTTTGTTTTGAAGTTCTCAAAGCCAAAGATATCGAGCAGGCCGATGGACAGGAAGGATTTGGGGTTTTTGGTCAACTTCTTATAGATGACACTGTTGATTTTCTCAACGATCCATATGAACAGCTTATTGTAGATCGCCTGAGAGATCGGCCACAAATTACAAATTACAAATTAGTTAAATTTGATCTTCTGAGCATGAATAAGCTGTCCAACTAAACTGAGGAATATTAAGCACTGAAGTGTATTTGTGACTGGATGGTTGTTTGTTAAAATCCCTAGATCCCCCCTCTCCCAACAACTGTTGTATCTGAAAGCTCTGCTTGCACCCTCCTCTTTTAAAATGTATGAACGTTGCTGAAAAAAAAGTAAAGTGCTTAAGTCTCTCTGCAATCAAAGGTTACAATCATGCTGCATAGTTAGGATATTTCCTTATAGAATCCAGTAAGTAACATTTATAGAGGAATTTTCCATATTCCATAATCCAATAAGGAAGTAGGAGACATACTGATTTACCGTCACTGGGTCACAGCTTAGTTACCTTGACAAAGGCGTCTCTACAGTCAGACGCCTGTTCAGAGCTGAGGGGTTTGGTCACTCTCTCTCTGTTGGTCATAAAGGAACGATGGGTCAAACTCGTCGCCAGGGAAGACTTTTTTACCTGAAGAAAACAGACAAGAACATCACTATTTAATGCTGAAGAATGATGACCCATTAATGGTGGTTCATGTGTTGTGTCAAAGGTCACTAAAAATGACTGTAGACATGAAAGAGTTCACCTCCAGTATTGATGCTGCTATGCTGAAGTGTTCTGACTTGCTGATGTCACTGGTTTCCAAGTTATTTTGTGTGTTGGCTGGTGGAAACACAAAATGAAATGTAACAACAACAACAACAACACCAAAAATTGTAGGTCATTGTCTCGCAAAGGCAGACAAAGTCACATCTAGTGGTGGAATGTAACTTAAAGGGAAAGTTTGGATATTTTGAAGTGGGGTTGTATGAGGTACTTACTCCTGCCTGCTTCTCTAAACTGAAGGCGTGCCATCCGCCAATTTACTGCTGTGGACAGGAAAGCAGCTAAACGTATTTTACCCACCAAAAAAAAAGGCCCACCTAAAAGTTTGTTTGTGTTATTGTATGACTTTGGTGAATCCAAACTAACCCTTTAACCAAAATTTAGGCGACGTTTTTTGTCAAAGGAGGCTGGTGGCGTTGAAGAGAGCATAAATGGATATAACAGCTTTAGTTCGTAGTTCGTACTTTAGTTAGTAGAGGTGGTTTGGGCATTTAGCAAGGAGATGCCCCCCTATAAGGAGGTGTTCCAGGCACATCCAGCTGCAAGGAGGCCTTGGGGAAGACCTGGGACTAGGTGGAGAGATTATATCTCCACCCTGGCCTAGGAATACCTCGGGATCCCCCAGTCAGAGCTGGCTAATGTGGCTCGGGAAAGGGAAGTTTGGGCCCTCTGCTGGAGCTTTAGTTCCCTGACGGAAAGGGTGTCTGACGGCAAGGCAAAGTCATGAAAATATTTTAAATATAGTACACACTTAAACTGATAGAGTTTTTTTTTCTTTTAGGTGTCTAAAATATGTTTTGTTGTGTGGCACCTTCCACAGCAGAACATTGCTTAGCTTCCTTGTTGATACTCCTGCCTGCTTCTCCAAACTGACGGCGTGCGGACCGCCATCTACTGTAGTCATACACTGATAACGGATAAGTACCTCACACAACCCCACTTCAAAATATCCAAACTATCAATTTAAGTACAATTTATTAATTTTGGGGCATTTTTTTTGACAGATGACTGTGTGGAGGCAGACTGGAAATGGGTGGAGAGTGATAGTATGACATGCAACAAAGGTCCCGATACCGGAATCTAACTTGAGTACTTTCATTATATGCTACTTGAAACGTCTACTCCATCACATATCAGAGGGAGGTATCATACATTTTACTCCACTACATTTATTTAACAGTTGTTACTTTCCAGATGAACTTATTATATACAAAACCTGTGATGGGCTGTAAAAAATACAATGCATTGCTTTTTAATCTACCCAAAACTATAAATTAAAATTAGCTTCGCCTCAACCAGATAAAGAAAACAATGTTAACACATTAATGCAACACTAATACTGATTCAAAAACATAAGATGTAGATGATAATATAACACTGACAGTGGCCATTTTTTCACATGACAAATATTGTACTTTTGATACTTAAAAGTACATTTTATTGCAGGACTTTTAATGGAGTGTTTTCACATTGTGGTGCTGCTTCTTTGCTATTTGCATTGTGTACTAGCTCTTTACTGTGCGTTTATTTGCTTTCATTATTGAATCATAATGTATCATACATTAAAGTTAGGATTAGAGCAGAGTTATGTTGAATGTACTCTCCCTCTGTTTTATCGACATAGTTCCACCAAATTATAATATTATAATAATAAATAAAAGATCAAAACTAAACTACAATTATCTAAAATGTGAAACTATTCAGATTAAACTGCATACACTCACCTTGGAAGCAGACGTTTCCCAGGTGTAATATGGCTGCCAGCAGCTTGAGGATTTCCTGACACTGGCTTTCTGAGAAGGTCAGGATTTTCATCGCAGAACGAATACGCTTAAAGTCTTTAGCGTCATCTCTGCCTTCACAGATGGTGTGGCCGCCCTGCAGCACATTAGAGAGGAGGTTTGGATTATTCACTGTATGCACACAATGTGTCATTTGTTTTGGTTAAGGTGGAAAAATGAGCTGCAGGTAGCTATTGTAATACCTTAGAAAGGAATGCGTACTCCACAGCATCTCCAAGGCTCAAGGTTTTCTTCTCCTCTGCTGTGACTCCTGCCAGCATGCAGTAAAATACGTGGTAATTCCTCTCCTCTAGGGCCTGAGGTTGTGGAGCAAAAATGAACTATTATTGTTACAGAAGGATAAACTAAATGGGTTTTAAACGTTTCTGTCAAGTAGGTGTAAATAAACACAGAGAAATGAGATGGTAACGTTTGACATGGCTTCATGTAGTTTTACTATTTAGTACAGTGAGCGACAGAGATGACGGGCAACATGGAATGATCTATTCTCTACAGGTCACTGAGAGTTGGTTGCCCAAGACAACAGCATGTTTATGTAAACAGCCCTGCTTTTATCGGTCTATAAATCTGCCATCCGGGAAAAACTAGGTGACAAAGTTAACTCGCCTGACGGCAGACACGAGACTTCTCCAGAAGATACTGCTCCACGCGAGCACCTTCAATTGCTCCGTCCTTATTGAAGAAGATCTCCAAATATTTCCCAAAGCGACTGGAGTTGTCGTTGCGGACTGTTTTTGCATTTCCAAACGCTGTATGGGACAGAACACGGATGCTTGAGCTCTGATTCTTATATTTTTATGTCTCAACAGGCAGCTGTTGCTTGTCTGTTGAGTAGTGAATGTCAGTATAAGTGAAGTCCAGATGTGCTGATGTGGTACCTTCTAGTATTGGGTTAGACTCCAGGATCTGCTGTTCAATCTTCTGTTTAGAGAGCTCACCACTGACTGCTGCCAAGTACTGCAGGATCAGCTTAGTGCTCTCTGTCTTTCCTGCTCCTGATTCCCCGCTGAGGAAAAGACAAAGGAAAAGTAAAAAGTAATACCTCGCAACACGTATGCTATTCTCGACTGCCTATCGGCAACAGTTAACAGGTGATTGATTCATTCTTACCTGATGATGCAGCACTGGTTCCTGAGATGGCGCATCATGTTACAGTAGCAGGATTCAGCGATGGCGAAGATGTGCGGAGGGAGTTCCCCCAGCTTTCGACCATGGTACAACGCCACCTGAAGGACAACAGGATACACACATGAAACACGACTCTGTATACTTTGATAAAGAGATTCAAAGTTAAATGATAAAAGGAAAATAATCTGCAAATATAGTACGAATGTTAATACCAGCCTCACCTGGTCAACTGAATATAAAGGGAAATCCTGGTATGGGTTCACTGCCACCAGCACAGAGCCTGTGTAGGTCTGCAATCAGAAGAAATGGCTGTGTAAGACATTTAGGGTATAGGACAGTTCATTTTGTTTTCATTTACCAAGATTATGAGACACCAGCCTCTGAGGTTTTTGCAGCCACCCCAATACAATGGAGGTAAATGGAATTTTGTTTGAGATGCTAAAAAGTGTTGAAAAATGTCATATTTGACAGATTCATCAGCAATATGTCTTCCCAGAAAATGTCCCAGGATGATCCACAAGTGAGTACAGGATCTCTTGGGTGCACAAAGTGAACAAGTTCCAGAGTAAGGATTGTGCATTATTCAGAGGAAGTCCTCTTTTGTTTTTAGAATGACATATTACCATCTAGTTTTATAATTTTTATAGTCACTTTTTATATAAGCATATTTTGACCACAGATAAAATCCCATTCAATGATTGTACAGCTGGAGAAATCTCCTTGTGATAAATCCTTAGGGAAAGTGACCTAATCTGCATGGCTAAAGCTAGGCTACCACCAAGGGTAAGTTGGGAAAACAATAGTTTTTTGCAATTTCTGAGAACCATCCCTTTAATAAACAAATGTAGAACGTACTTCAATCTAGTGATTATTTCTACACTTTTCAGTAATCAAGCACTTTTGTCAAGACACATTTTAGGTGAAACTGCACTTTCAAAACGTCAAATTCATTCACCCCTCTAGCAGCTTGTACACTTTGAAAGGTAGACTACAGTTTGTATGTTACACATGGGCCTTACGTAGATGATGCCTTGTTTGTGTCGGAGCAGCAGGTTCCTGAGGAGGCCGGCCTCGGTCATGTCACCCAGTTTGATCATGTCATCCACACCCTCCACTGACGTAGGGTGCATGATCCTGAGAGAGGCTTCCTGTTCCTGGGACAGGCTCTGCTTCTGGAGAGCGGTCAAAGTAAGAAATGAAAGGTGGATCCCAGGCCGAAATTATTTTCATGATGTGAACAACACACTTCAACAACTTCATTCTGCTGATTATCTAAACCAGCAAAGGGTGAGTGTGTACCTTTCCATCATCGTCCACCAGTAACCGCTGACCAGATGGTGTTACGTTGACCCTCGCTCCGATGGGAACCCCGATGTCTGAGTCCATCCATACCCACTCCCCCTTAAAATACAGAGCACAATAAAAATATTAATAAATCTACTAACATATTTTTGTGTTTGAATGCCCTTGAGAACACTGACTTTACGATGGGACTATCTTTATCAGTTTACAGTATTTCTTTGAATGAATGACGGGGAATTGTGACACCACAACCAGGAACAACTGATATAGTGCTTTCTGGTAAGCAGTATTCATATCATTAAAATCCATACTCATAACTTACCTTTCTCAGCATCACCGATTCACAGCGTTCCTACTCACTACAAAAAGAAATCCATATGATGAGTTGCAGTTTCAAAGAAAAGGCAAAAGTGATTCCATCAAATTCTGTTCAGCTACACTTTAGACCTGTCAGCATTATAAACAAGTTAAACTGAAGGTTGGGTTGAACAGTATTTATTTCAAAGCCCACTGTTGTGCTCGATGTCACTTGGTTAAGGTGTACACAGATAACAGAAACCCAAAGCATGTAAAGTAACATACACAAAACAATTAAAAGGCCTACCTAACAGCCGTTTTAATCACTGATCTTCATTAATGTCCACTCTTTTAGCCTGCTGTAGAACTGCTGTTTGTCTCGACACCCTCTTGAATCTGTCTCAATATGAAGGAGGAAACGCAGATCTCCTTCGACTGACAGATTGACTTTATGGCACTTTGACTTTGAACAGGGCTGTGACCGAAAGGAAGAGGAAGAGAAACTCATCACTCACGCAGAGGCTCATATCTGTCCTGTCATCATCTGGCCGCAATGATCTCATTTATTAATTGATTTTCCGCTGGGGAAATTTGCAATACAATCGCCTGAAGCAGTTTGATCCGAACAATCAATGGCAGTCATGTTCTAATACAATTCTGATGCTATTTTAAAACAACAAAAGCACATTCATATATTGCTTTTAAACACTTATATAAATGGCCTTGATGTATATTGAACACAGTCATACAGTGAGTGTTGCAATGAATTTATGCGCAGCCTTTGGACCATGGGCTGTGCAAGTCAGTGGAGACACTGCTGGGCATCTCATGGACTGTCCCTGCAATAAAGATGTAAGTTTGAGATTACATTAACTATCTTTAGAATTGTAGGATGGCAAGCTTTATTTATCTCTGTGGTGGTCAACTGTCATGTTTTGCATGGTTGTGGATAAGTCACTGGAAATAATTAATTGTAAGGAACATCGAGAAACTGCCTATTTCACTGCCAGTTATCTTTTGTGTGAGGTTAGAAGTTGGACTTCAACACTTAAGGGAAACCCTCCCTCTAATAGACAAATGTGAGCTAACTACACTACTATACAATGAAGTCAGAGGTTGTGTTTAAAGCTATGGTTTAAAGTCCAAACAGTATATTTGGCTGGGATGGGAGTCACTGTGGGTTATTCACTGGCGTCAGTGTGATCAGCTCTGATAAGGAATGCTCTACATGGTATGGTAGTCAGAGAGAAAAATAAACCTTGTTTATGAGGTTTATTTTTCTCTGTGAGTACCACTCCCACTGACCACTGCAATTGCACGAGCTACTGTTCCAAAGGTGAGGCAGTTCAACTATGCTCGTGGTGAGTCAAAATGATCTTGTTACATGACTTTTTATGATACAGAGATTAGTTTCCTGTGTTAACTCGTTAGTCTGATATATGACTACTTTTTTTAATGATGGCATTGGAACCACATTTATGGGGTCTTAAGACGATAACAGCAGGCAGTTTATTTTAAAGTGATGCTAAGCATTTAAAAGAAACTAAAATAAAACGTTCTTTCTACAACTAAAAATGTGTTCCAAATAAAAAAGAACCTTTGCTTTAGCTTTAATCAATGCACCCAAAGTTTTTTTGTTTCAGCCTTAAAGGTGCTCTAAGCGATGTTGGGTGACGTTACTTCTTGTTGACTTTCAAAGTATTTTCAAACAAAACGAGGTTAGCTCCCCCCTCCCTCCTCCTCATCCCGTCCCCTCTCCCTCCCTTCCGTGCTTCCGCGCACTAATCCCCCAACCCCCACCCCCAAATCCTTCTTGTTGGTTATTGGCTGGAACGCTGGAACACTGTTTGTTATGTTTGGTGGTGCAAGTTGGCCAGTTTGTTTTTGTTGGCGTTTGTGGAGCCTGGGCTGTCTACAGAGACCGCGGTTTTTTTACAATGTGTTCAGGGGACAGGCAGCTCGCGGATAGCGAGGAGATGTTTGCTGTAGGCCTATGTGACAAAAAATGGTGTAGCCTAAAAAAACGCGTGACATCGCTTAGAGCACCTTTAAGTGGCCTGGTATAACTAGTGGCTCAGGGTGGCTAACGTTAGCAAACTTTAAGCATTTACTGTTATACGTTACACGTTAATTTGACTGTTATCATATTGAGTGACTGCTATTCAACAAAAGTTACAAAGGGTTGAAGTATGGAATTGTCCATGTCTGAAAAATAATCCTCAAGCCAAACCGAACATATCAAAACTATTTAAAACTAAAATAACAGTTTTTGGCCATTTGAGGCCAGCAAACAAGCTGTGAATGCAAAACTGACACATTAATGATGAGTTGATAATTTACACATCCAGGAGCACCATTAGCAGTAATATCAAGGTGTTTTTGAGTCTACCTGAAAAATGCAAGTCAAATATTCACTCTCATTTTATCTCCATCCTGCTGGAAAACCCTGGCTCTTCGGCAGCTAGCTAAATGCTCCATTTGTTGTTCACTAGCTAGTCACTAACTTTGTTTGCAGTTTGATCCTTGACATGTAGCGTACAGTGGGTTTATCAGAGCTTTTTCGTTGTAAACAGCAACAAAAACTAATCTACGAGTGTGCTAATCTCACATTGCCAGAGTGCGGTGATAGTGTACAAAAACAGTTGAGATGCGGGCCATATTACCAAAACAATGACTAAATTAAAGCTGCGAGCAGCGATGGACGGGCCCTCGCGCCTTTCCGCGCGTCGGGGTTACTGGCAGACGCCGCTCCTTGTGACCGTTCATTCGCTCGGCACTCAGACACCACAAATCGTCACCAATGAAAAGGGAACTCCTTGCCGAGTTCAATGATACCATGATACCTCACACAAGACTCTAAGTCATACGGTTCATCAGCTGTGAAAGGGGGCGTGGCTAAAGCATAGGGGGCGGGCCAAACCATTATCAATAAATAAGGAAGTCTGCTGAGTTCAATGATATCTCACACAAGGGTCTACATCAAACGGGTCATTAGTTATAAAAGGGGGCGTGGCTAAACCATAGGGGGCGGACCAAACCAATACCAATTAAAAAGGAACTCTCTGCTGAGTTCATTGATACCTCACACAAAGGTCAACCTTAAATGGTTCAAAGGTTATGAAAGGGGGCGTGGCTTAAGCGTAGGGGGCGGGTCAAACCATCACCGATGAAGAAGGAAGTCTGTGCTAAGTTCAATGACACCTCACACAAGGGTATATCTTAAACGGTTCAAATGTTATGAAAGGGGGCGTGGCCTGAGTAAGTGGGCGTGGTCATATTATAGAGGGCGGCTCAGTATCACATGTAGACCACACATTCTGAGTTTCATGCAAATCGGATGATGTTTTTCATATAAGGCGCATTTCATGTTGCCAGCAGGGGGCGCTATGACCAAAATGCAATTTTGGCCTGTAGGTGTCCTCAGGCCTGGACCCCCCTACGCACAAAATGGCCGCCCCGCCACGGCCACGCCCACGCCCTATGACGAAAAGTTTTTCTTTTGACAACTTTTCATCTTTAACATCTTAAGATGGCACAGACCGAGTTTGAAGTTGATCGGATGAAATCTCTAGGAGTTCGTTAAAGTACGACATGTGGAAATGGCTAAAATCGCACTAATTTCGAACTTTCAATTAAAAATGGCGGACTTCCTGTTTGGTTTAGGGTATGGCTCTAATGAAGTTTTTTGTACATCTTGACATGTTACATATGTGTACCAAGTTTCGTGAGTCTACGTTAAACGCACTGCAGGGGCTCAATTTTTTTAACTTTCTAGGGGGCGCTAGAGAGCCATTTCTGTGTAGCTATTCGCGAAACCCTTAAAATACATACATTTTCACCAGACTTGATGCGACTGCCAAATTTGTTGAGTTTTTGAATATGTTAAGCCCCTCAAAAAGGCAATTCATTTGATGGGAAAAAGAAAGAAAGAAAGAAACAATACTGTAATTCCTTCAGTTTCAATAGGGCCTACGCCGCTGTCGGCGCTCGGGCCCTAAAGATACTAGAAAGCTAGAGTTTAGGGATTGTTCTCAGGGTGTTCCTCACTACAAATGAAGACCTGAAATTGCATGACAGTGCAGTACACTCTTCCTCACCATCTTCTATATACTGGAGCTGTGGGTTTAGGGTGGATTCATTAAAACACTCCCTGGTAATAAAGAACACAGAGATTATCTTTATTTATTTGCATTATAAACTTAACAGACAAGGGCAGTGCCCGATTGTAGCAATAGGGGTAATTATGTCACTGGCAGCACAGATCACTACTTTGTGTTTGAGTAGAATTTGTTTCCTTTTCATCTTCAGTGACCACTAGTTAGGTTTAAAGTAGGATTCAGGAAAATAAAAAAAAAACAGTTTCAGTCATACATGTATGTATTTATTTCCCTAGAGACAAGGATAAACATCTATTACTCTTTATGGTGCTTAAGCAGAGTACAAAAGAATACTGACCAGAATCAAAGTTACATGTCACAATATAACTTTGCTGCATTCTGAGGTTGTCAAATGTGACGTGAGAAATTCTTCCTCTTTTAAATCCTGATCACAGAAACACATCCTACTAAGTGAGTACAGTTGTTTTGCACTAGTACTTACAGAAACTTGCTGGTTTAAAATACATTTAAAGCCCATGTTTCAAACATCTCAGTCCATGTAAAACAAAATAACTTAAAATCATTAGCTAATGGTCTTCCAAAAATCTGACAAGCCTAAAAGCAATCCGTCAAACAAAAGAGATTTATAAATAAAACAAAACACTGTGCAGACGTAGCAGCTCATTTGTATGACACTTCATGGCACTGAGAACTAAAGAGAGGCACATTGACTCAATTGAAGCAAAAGGGAGGCCCACAAACACTTAAAATGTGCAGCTTCACTAACATTTTATTTAATCTTTGCTTGATTAAATTAAGGCTGATATTCAGTCGATATTAAAGAGGTCCTTTTAAATGTGTCACAAATCAAGTCTGAGCACAAAAAGACCCTACAACAGTTGGAAGCACTTAAAGCACAATAGCTAACATAAAATCCATTAAGAACTCAAGGCCACCAATAACTTCAGCAGCAATTCTCATTCAAGTCATTCCAATGTTTTGTATTAAAAACAATGATTTGAGAAATAATTACACTTGGGCCTGTCTTGCACACAAAATACAGAAAATGTGCCTCAGTTTAGACTAAAACAATATGTTAGATCCTGAGACCCTGCTTTTAAGAATATAAATCAAATTAAAGGTTCTACGAGCTTTACTTCATGACTGTGACATAAAGGACCTGAGGAGGCCCTTCAGCCCTTTCATTCACACCCCAGAAAAATCTGGAAAATCTTCCAAATATAAAACACTATAAATACATTCGGCAATGTAAAAAGTCCAGGATGGCATGTGGTTGTGGATTTTCTTTTGTTTAGCTTTTGTTTCTATGCAGACGTGAATATAACCGTTCATTCAATCTGCTGTAGTCAAAGGTTTTACTTTGCTGAATTTTACAGTTTGGTCCAAATAGCTTCACTCTAGCCACAACAAGTTAAATTACAGCAACCATAGCCAGTCAAAGACAACCAAATAAGTAAAATTCAGTAGTGTATTGAATTCTATTGCTTTAAAAACTCAAAAATAAAGTCTCTCTCCTCAATCTTGAATCAGGCATTAATATTAAACTGAAAATCAGCTTTCAAACATTAGACTGTGTACAACAGTTATGTAACATGAAAACGGTCCTCATAAAGGTCAATTAATCAACAGCAAAATAAAACTAATTGCTGCCTTGGTTCTTTCACGGTCAGACCTGATTCACAGTTCAATTTGAAATCCATCCACTGAATTACATACAATAATGTGCCCATTAGTGAGATCATTAAGGCTTAAAATACAAAATGTTTCAAGTTTTTAACCACTCACTATGAATCATATGTCCAACGTCACACGGTCAACCATTTTCCAAAGCATACCATGTATGTATTTATGGGTTGGGTTTTTTTGTCAAAAAAAGATTTTATACTTTCAAGATGGTCATCTCTCTTCCAGAGAGGTTATGTTTTTGGTTTAGTTTCTGTTAGTACTTTCAGGGAAAAACTACTGGCCCGTGTAGCATGAGTCAAGGAAGAACCCTTTACATTTTGGAGCTAGACTAGTATTATTAGTATAGCAAATTTGGAGGGGAATGATAAAAAATTGACCCAGCTATCCCAAAATCTCCAACCCTGGATCCGCCCTTGCGTCTCGCTATCCTCTGTCGTTTGGCCCAACCAGAGATGCCCACAAAGATCTATTTGTTGTTTAATTATTTTTCTCTGCTTCTTTCTTTCTTCCTTCGACTAATATTGCCTCCCTCCCCACTATTTCTGAGGGCGACCACTAACTCACTCGTTAAAGCGTGGACTCCGTGTAGTCTTTGGCCGCGGCAGGGGTTCGAATCCAACCCAGTCATTCTCCAGCTGCTCTATAATAAAAAGGTAATTAAAGACCTAAAAAATTATCCTAAAACCGTGAACTTGCCTTTTGTGCCTTCTACCTGGGATGGGTCCTTGTTGCATGTCTATAGATGTGGACTTCCCTTGCATGTATTACGTAAATTAAAAGGAAACCAAAGAAAAGCTGGAAGCAAAGTTCCTTTCCCAACACATAATATACCTTGGAAAAGGGCAGCCGTCATGTACGTGCATGTGGGTTAATTGCAGTAAGTGGGCGAACATATAAAACACACTGGGATGGGCCTTTTGGTTAAGACTGAAACTTGTAGTGGGAATTTCCATTGAAATCTGACTCTGACCTGATCAGTGATTTTCCTGCTTACCACAGAAATTCTGCTTCTAAACTACTACTACTACCACCAAACAACAAAAGCATATGTGCAATTCAGTTTTAAGTGTTTATGATTCGTTCTCCTCAGGCCTCTTGAGCACCGCGCTGTATTTCATGGGTGCACCGTCCGCTTTCAGCAGCACCTCCACTAACGTGAAGATTGAAATAACCTGTAAGTGAAAACAAGAAATGATTATTGCAATTTACACGGTCAACTTGCTTGGTCAAAGACACCTTCTAACCATCCTAACCCCAACCCCCCAACTGTTCAGGAAACAAGTTAGTAGTCTTGTTTTCTCCTGTTTAAAGAAAAACTTAAAAATCTAAAAGTCCTTAATATCTGAGATGATGTACTACAATTATAAGTAGTTTGTGTGTCTCATAACTATCTTATTAGGGTCGTTTTGAAGTTCCTACAAAAATACACTCACACAGTAATGGTTTTAAAATCCACGAAACTCCATAAAACCTGAAATTAAATTCTCCCTCTCTGTTCATATTGAATAATTCTCTAATTCCTGACAATTATAGCATGACAAAATTTTCTCGGTTTACAATTTGTATGTTTCCAGGCGGCAACCGAGAGTGGAAACAAATTAAACTGTTTACGATGAAACGGTCCATTATTTTCCATGGATTTCAAACTTGACAGGTGTCTTGCTATAGGCACGAGTAAGTGCAGTACCAAGTTTGACGTTTGGATAACGCAAAAGATATGGTCGGTAAAAGAAGCCCACATTGGCTTTTGCTGCTCTAGCCGCTGGCCCCTCCCCCTCTCACACTGAGTGATCAGGACCAGAGACAAATAAAGAGCAGCAGAGCTTTGGCAGCTAAAATGTGACATACACCTCAGACCCACAAACATGTGCAAAGTAGCACTACATAAACGATCAAACAACATGAGACAATGTCTCTATCTCTCTCTCTGGTTGATGAACACAGATATGTGTTGATTAGCTCTCATAACGGGCAAGGTGGGTAACGCATTGCCATGAGTCCATGAGGCTAATGTCTGATTACTCCACAGCGTCATTGTGATATTTCTGTCAGGTAAATATAGTAGTACAATGTCTTCCTCTGATGTAGAAGTAACCTACACTGTAAGTCAGTAGTAGGCTATACAGGGGAGATGCATATGAAGTGGTTTGGGGTCCTTCTGTAAGTCATTTTGGGGTACAATTTGGTTTTGAAGAATTCTACAAGCAGCAATACCACAGGCCAAGCAATCGGCCCGTTCCAATCAGGCACATTTTCAACGGGCACTGCACTAGTTATAACTAATTCTATTTTTTCTATTTCTTATTCTTCATGTATTTTTTTTCCTCCTATGTCTACTTAATGTGTATTTGTATTCGGATGTGTGTAAAAAAAAAAAAAAAAAAAAAAAAATAAAAATCTTTTGAGCTGCTATAGCACATGAATTTCCCCAGTGTGGGATTAATGAAGTCAATCTTATCTTATCTAATCTAATGTTGGAATCTTGGACGGTTTGGTTTTGAACTGTCACACCATCACTCTCTGGACAGTCTCCTTTCTCTCTCCTGGAAGAGCTTTTTTTTTGGGTGCTGTGACAAGGCTGAACTGAAAGCCATCTACACAGTCAAAAGAATATCTCTAAAAATGGCAATTATGTCAACAATAAGACAACGAGACTAAAGAGGTATAAAGAATATAAAAAGGCAATATCTACAAACACTACCATTAGTAAAAATGTATGCACTGAAGTATAAAGAAAGCTGAAGCCGAAACGGCAGCTAAATGTTTGTATTAAGACTGAAACCTTTCCCTGTAAACGGAGTGTATCGGAGCTGACCTTGCAGTAGATGCGTTTCTGTACTCCGTATCGGAGAACCAGCACGTCAAAGGACTGATCCAGCACCCCCATCACCATGGCCTCAGAGTCCAGCGGGCCACAGTCCTGAGGAGCACAGGCCCAAAACAATACTTAATAATTTACAGTGGTACACATAAGTTTATGAACCCATGCTAAAGTTGACAAAAAAAGAAAAAGAAAAGAGGAATAAAAAAAGAATATATATGCCTGCCTCTATGGGCATTTAACATAGGGGTGTGTATAGTTATGACCCCTGTATTTTAAGGAAAAACATTTATTAATGTACGATACATTATTCATTCACAAAGAAAATTGGTGTCCTTAAAGGTTGGATTTTTCCTCATTTTTTTGAATTAAGGCATTAAGATCAATTTCCAGAAGATGATTTTTTGTATTCCTCTTTTTTAGTCAACTTTAGCATGGGTTCATAAACCTATGAGCACCACTGTATGTTCGGGTAGGGCTGGGTGATATGGAGAAAATCAAATATCTTGATATCTTTTACCAAATACCTCGATATCGATACTGCGACGATACTGTAGTGTTGACTATTGGGGCTTTTACAAAATATTTACACAATGAGATTTTTCATAACTAATCATCAATTATGGATATATAATAACTAAGTGGGTAAAGGCAAATAATATACCAGCTAGAACAGTCTGGTAAGTTCAAAAAAATAACATTTTTACTGTTAACTGTAATTTAATCTAAAACCAGGAAAAAAAAAACACCACATATGCCATATAACGATATTACAATAGCAAAAATCTAAGATGATATCTAGTCTTATAGTACGATATCGATAGAATATTGATATAATGCCCAGCCCTATGTTCGGGTTGATCAATTATTTAAAGTAAAACCTAACCGGTTTTGTTTTTTTGCCACTGCAGCAATGAGGACAAACATGTACAGCTTGAACAGAAAAAAAGTATGTTGTCCCACTTGACAGCATGTTGCAGTTTGGATACCCACCTTTACAAACACTCCAAAGAAGAGCTCAGAGCTGAGCTCCTGGACTCTCTTGGATAGAGTCTTCTTGTCATTACAGTGTGATGCCTGTTTTTGGACTTCTTCTGTAGACAGCCCCAAATTAGGCCCACAATCTGCATGCAAACATTCAGTGGAAAGACACAGACATAATGAGTATGAGAAAAAGAAAAGAAAAATAACACATATTAAACTGACATACACACACACAAGTAGGAGCAGACAGAAGCAGGACGGGCAGAAACAATGGCCAAAGGCAACAGCGCAAACAATGGGAGATCTGAGACTGCTTTGTTCTTTTCTGCATTTATCTTTCTACTTTATTAGACGGCACTGAAACAAACAGGACATTGTGTTATTTGTTGAAACGTGTGAGTTTGTTTTTGTGTGTCCGAAAGAGACTTTTGTAGAGAAGGTACGCACTCAGTGAGGAAGCCAGCAGCCTGTGGACAATGATGTCAGCGTAGCGTCGGATGGGAGATGTGAAGTGAGTGTAGAGAGGAACATTGAGGGCGTAGTGCTTAAATAACTGCTCCTCCTTGAGTACACCTGTACAGAAGTACAACGCCATCTGGAAATACCAATAACCAACATTAAATTACTGAAATACACACACATGCTAATGAAGACCTGGCAATACTGGCACCTCCCAGCTACCAGTCCTCACTCCTTAATTGGTCCGCAAGGGACTTGAACTGGCGACCCTCCGGTTCCCAAGCCAAGTTCTTATGGACCGAGCTACCGCCATCCCATATGTTAAGATGACATGTTTTTCTTTCATGAAAATTCAAACAACTATTACATGACAGCGGGCGTCTTTTAGCTTTACAAAAGCAAATATATACCACACAAGTTTGATAAATGGATGAAAGCTCAAATAGACAAAAAACAAATGGAGCAGTGGTCTAACCTGCATGGGTCTGGAGCACATGTGGGTGAGGACTTCTTTTCTGGCAGTGGTATACTCATCATCACCAAGAGTAGTATTGAGACTCTTCTGTATGTTGGAAAAGCAGAAAGTTTGAATCATTAATACAGTTCTTCTAAATCAAATATTTTGTCAATCACTTATTGAGCGTCAGATCCCCTGTGATATAGGGAAATACTAACATACAACACACACAAAAAAAAAAATCATGAAATGGACAAGAAATGTAATATTTGTAATGCAGGACAAAACATTTTTTCCTAGTAGTTTCTGAGATATTAGAAACTGGGCTACATCTGCTGCGAGTATATCATATCATATCATATCACTGCGAGTACTGACATGCAACGCTCCTGCAGAGGAGAGATCTATGTCGATTCCCAACTGGTCACAGAGCTCCTGCAGCTCATCCACCATTTTGGCCTTCGGTGGAGGGTGGCGTCTGAGCAGGGCCAGCTCAGGGAATCTGGAGTGGATGTGGTGGGCTGTGGCAATGTTAGCCAGCAACATGAACTCCTCCACCAACCTAGAGAACAGAGTTATGGATGATGGTTAAATGGCCAAAGCGGTGGAAAAAAGAAAAGGCAAACAAGGACTATTATTATTATTATTATTTACTATGACTATTATTTAAGCACTCCTGACTGATTCAGAGACACATTTCAACAAAGGTTATACATTTGTCTCATCAAAAAAAATTTTACTCACTTATTACTGTCTCTGTACTGGTAAACGTAGCAGCCTTGAGGCATCATGGTCTCTTTGTCCAGGGTAAAAGACAGTTTTAACTAAAAAAAAACAAGAAAACACACTTAGTCATTATATCCACATTATTCATGATTATTTATCAAAAATCTCATTGTGCAAATATTTTGTGAAAGCACCAATAGTCAAAATTACAATATCGTTGCAGTATCAATAGAGGTATTTGGTCAAAAATATCGTGATATTTGATTTTCTCCATATCGCCCAGCCCTAGTTACATAGTGTTAGCCAGCTCAAATAACCTTGATAAATATCTTCCAGCAAACTCTCAAACTATCTTTGATGAACTCTTATTTTGAAATACACAGCTATACAGTCTCTACCATGCCCTACTTCTTAACTACTGTATGAAAGGAAACCCTACCATAGAGGTCAGAGTCACACACAAGGCAATGAGTACTAACCTGGTCGAGTCGGAGGGCTCCGCCGGAGAAGCGCTGAGCCCGGAGGTTCTTGGCAACGGAGTGCAGGTTGAGCACAGCCTGATGGATCTCATCGATGGGGTGCTCAGGGTCCGCAGGTGGCAGCTCCTCAGCAGAGAACATCTTTTCAGGGGCCTCGATCATGCTCTGAGCATGGTCGTAACTCAGCTTCACGCAGGAGCGGATGACTGTGCGGCCAAACCACTCACTCAGGATCTGGGCAGGTGAAGTGGAACCAATGACATGAATCACAAAACAGGAAAAAACAAAACACACACCCCAAGCAAATGGCAGCACAATTTCAGCTTAATCAATCAGCCATCAGACGCTACCTGATGAACTTTAACCTTCTATTGTTTGAGTGCAACTCTAACCGGTCCATGAATTTGATATGGTCATACCTTCCCCTCCGGTGTGATTTTCCAAATGACAGAGAAAGTGAGTCTGTCGGTGAGAGGATTCAGACTGCACAGCTCCTCACACAGCAGCCTGGGCAACATGGGGATCACCTGTACAATGACAAAAGACATGCACACAGCGAGTTCTGAATAAGTTATTCACAAGTTAAGCTAATTATAAAAATAAAATAAAACGGGTCAAGCAACACTCACCTTTTGAACCATATACACACTAGTTGCTCTCTGGCTGGCAATGGCATCCAGAGCATTGTCCTCCCCCACAAAATAACTCACATCAGCAATGTGGACTCCCACCTCAAAGTTACCTGTGTTGAAAAGACAGTCTATGACACAACTTCCCATCCCACTGGAAAAATATTATCTAGATCAGACTTCACGTTCATCATTATCATCACTTTGCTCCTCAGTTAAGTTAGATTACCATCAGGGAGTTGTTTACAGGACAGAGCGTCGTCCAGGTCTCTGGCGGTAGAGGGGTCAATGGTGAAGATACACTCCTTCCTACATAAAAAACAATGCTTTGTGAATTATATAAATACATATCCTAAATTAAGAGGAGGAGCTGCAAAGATGAATCAATGAATCGATTAGTTGTCAACTATTATATTAATGGCCAACTATTTTGATAAATCGATTTATCAGTTAGAGTAATTTTTTTAATGAAAAACTAAAAAGAAATCTGATTCCAGCTTCTTAAATGAGAATATTTTTTTGTTTCGTTTCTTCACCTCTTTATGAGAGTAAACGGAACATAACTGAGTTGTGGCCAAAACGGCAGTAAGTGGTTTGTGCACATTAGAAGTGTATTGACGAACCGCGCTACGCACACACGTTCCGAACCGAGACAAGCGAACCGTACGGTTCGGTTCGGATGTTTTTTCATGAACCGTACCACCCCTAGGAGCAACTAAACGATTAATTGAGAAAATAATCAACAGATTAATCGACAATGAAAATAATGGTTAGTTGCAGCCCTAATTGGATGGCAAAGCTTGGAATTCTCAGTAGCCCAATTATAAGCAATCATGTGTTAGCAGTCTGGGTCTATACAGCTCACATCTTTCCTTTTGTGCCAAGCTGGATCTGGCTCAGGTAGCATGTTCCCACTCAGAGAACATATTCATAAAAAAAGGATAAGAATGTAGAGCTACATAAGCATGTATGGGCTTCACAGTCCTACCTCAGGTCTCTCCTTTTTCTCATCTCCTCAGGTGGGATGGTCCAGGGCAAGTTCTTGGGAAGGCAGTCTAATACCTCATCGGAGAACTCTGAAAAATCAACATCGTACTCTACCAGGATGCCCTCCGTCTCTGGCTCAATTTCTCCAGCCTGACCCAGTGTCTTAGCAAGTTGACTGGAGGAAACATTAGGAGAGAGTCCGGTTGGTTGTTATACTGTAAAAGTGGTTTCCTGCATCAAACTTTGAACAGAACACTCACCCTTCTGCAAAGTTGCTGTCGGCTGCCCAGCTGGTGATCCGACATATGAACAAGGTGTTGCTGTAGTCCCCCGGGCGGGAACTAAAGTCTTCGGGACAGTCAGCAAGGAACACGTTAATTCGTGGCACCCGGTGGTCCACGGGGGAGAACATGGCAAAAGGTTTATCTGGTAGGAATTTCAGGAAGCCCGTCACAGCTCTCGAGTGTTTCTTTTCAACAATGTACACCACCTGCCAGACAAATGGTAAGTGTCTATTTAATATCCTGAGCCAAATGACAAATTGCTGCTAAGGAACAAGTGAAAGACCAAGCAGAACTTTTCTGATCTTAGGTTATCGTTAGTGCAAACAAAATTTCTTTTAGTTTCTTTTCATAGTAAAAGCTTTTCAGTGACAAGAAATGTGTAGCCTTTATTGTGAAGTAGCCAAATGAATTGTGAAGTTGTTGTGGCAACTTAGCATTACTCGTGGTGCCGTTATAGCCCTGCCATTATTTCATGTTAAGCACTACTACTACTACTACTACTACTACTACTACTATCATCATTGTGGTTAGTTTTATCTGGAAAATGCTTGGTAAAAAAGGAATCTAAGAAATACAGCACAGCTGATAGGTGGGACGCTCACTTTAGCAGTCTTTTGGAGTATTTCCCCATTGGGCCGTGGTGTTGAGGGGTCTTCCAGAGGTTCCACTATTTACATCAGATGAAAAGGAAAAATTGATATGCATAAGCAGAACTATTGCTTTTATTTGTTGTTTTTTTTGGTTCTGTGCATTGATACTCTTCTTAGACCAGTAAAGAAAATATTCAAAACACAGATACCACAAGTTCCTATATTGATTGTGATAGGCAACAGCTGCTATAATCACAACTCCTTTACAGTACCTGTGTCAGTGAGGGTGGTATTCTGCACTTTGCGGATGAGTTCATCCTGGTCGCTACACTGGTCTTCCACAGTAACATCAGGCCTGGGGGTGCGTGCTGTCTTTTTCTGCACAATGTTTTCTTTCAGGCTCTCTGACTCACTGGTGCCATCACAGTCAGTATCTGACTTCACAACCTAAACAGATAGCATTTATCGTCAGGCTAAAATGGAGTCTATTATATATATTTTATTAATAATAACAACAACAACAACACTTGAAAAGCTGATGCCAAAAGTTAAAGACATGGGGCTTATAAACAAAAACTATACTGTACACAGCTAGGTATGTATAGTTTACCTTCCACTGCTCCCGAGGGAGAATTTGCACCACCACTATGTCTCCATTCAATGCTCTGTTACGAGCCACAATCCCATCCAGAAATATATCCCGTGTGTCATCCTGCGAAAATCAAAAAGGGATAGCTATTTTTTTAGAACCCATTAAACAAGTTGTTGAAGCAGCAAAGCATTACATTTGACACATTCTGTCAAATCCATTCTGTGTTGAACGTACAGGAGATGGGACGAAAGCTTCGTGGTATTTCTTTGGGTTGATTCTTATCTGTCCCTGCAGAGAAAGTATGTTGAATTAGTAAATAATTCCACCAGTTTATTGTGTTACCCATACTCAATATATATTTGGATACAGTTTCAGGAACAGTAACCCTGGGTTTTTACCTGAATGAGTTCTCCTCTTTTAAGGCCATGGGAAACCTCCTCAAATGCCATGTAGGATTCAAACACTTGTTTCTTTGATCCTCTGCCTCCTTTGTTCTTACTCTTGTCAGCAGGAGAATTGGCACTTGAAGCTAAAAAAAAATTAAAAAAAAGATTTAACTCATTAATTGAATCCATCACATGTATACAACTAATTCATTATACCAATTAAAATGTGTGTACCTGCTGAGAATAAAGATCTCAAAAACTAACCTACAATTTACCTCGGGATTGCTGCAGTGTTTTGTCTTTACCATAAGGGGACGTCTGAGTGTCAAACCCAGACTTTGATGTCCCTTCTCTGCTTTTCTCCTCTTCCGGGTGCTTTGGCAGGTTTTTTTTCTTTGACTTTTTCATCTTCTCCTGCTCCTGTCCACTTGTACTGGCTTTCTTTGGGGACTGGGGCTGTCCAACAAATTTGTCAATCTCTTTTGAGTCGACCTCTCTGTTAGAGTCCTTGCTTTTCTTCTGCTGCTTCTGGTGTTTCTTCGAGTCATTGGGTTTTAAAGTGCTGAGCTCCTCACCAGACTCAACGTCTCCATCGTGGCTGGTGGCAGTGTCCCTTCTCTGTCCCCATCGCTGTCTGTCAGACACACCCTGCTTCCTTTCACAGTCCTGCTGAGCACTGCGGGTGCTTAGTTTCTCCATGTATAAAGACAGGGAGCTCTCCTCTCCTTTACTTTTCATGGAAGAGGGTGAGAAGTCACTTGAATCAGAGAAATCATTCGGCACTTGGTCCCTTTTTCGCTGTGGTATGTTCTGCCTGTCACTCTGGGCTTTGAGCAGTGTGCTTGGCCCATTTCCTTCCCTTTGAAATGCTGTGTCCTTTGCATATTGATCTAGATACAGACTGAACTTGCTGCTGCAGTGCTGGCTGAGAAGTCTGGCATATGCGTCTTTCTGAGGAGGAGTGCTCGACTGATTCTGGCTGCGCTTTGGCTCTCGATTCCGGTTCTTCGATTGCCGAGGAGAATCCATATGGCAATACTTACAGAAACGATCTCTGAAAAGGCAAAAAGCACACTGTGAGTGCTGCCATTCAAGCTGTAGTCAGTACACATAACTTTCAGACAAGGTAGCTTTATTAGGCAACAATGTTTACAATTCAGTGCACTCAAAATGTTACAATAGGAGATCGTTATCTAAAATTAATTTGAAGTAATCCATTCCTCTTACGTCATATACATTAGTTAGCTAGCTAGTCATAATTACAAACGTAAACATGACTGGAAGTTAACCAAGTAGCTAAACACTACATCGGGATGATGATTATACGAGACAACAAACTCTGTATCATCCCATTGTCTTCGGTATTAACGTCTTTAAGAGCTCAGAATGACTTCTGAACATATGTAGCTATCCTATAGCTACCAGCTAACTAACGTTAGCTAGCGCTTATTAGCAATGCCTGACTAGCATCAGCTATGCTAACTGCAACGGCAGGTGTTGGTTTAACGTTAACTAGCTAGCTAACTAACGGTACTTGTAGCTATGTCAGACAGACCACGACCCTGACCACGATAAACGACTCGAAAATGGACGGAACGATTGTCACACTTAAAATCTTAAACATTACCTTATTCACTGCGTGTAAAGGTATGTAACTTAGCTGTTATTCAGAGCAAAGTGCTAGCTGATGCATTCACTTCCTCCGTCGTCGTGAATTGAATGGTTACAGTCACGCTACCTTTGAGTGCTATCGGAAATATCAGAATTAGCCGAACGTACGAAAACGCCACAATAGGGGAAAGTCAAGATACAATACAAATATGGCCTTTTTTGACCTGTCCTCTTATATATTAGTCAGGGCAATCCTGTTACTACATAGATTTTGGACATTTGACTTATCAAGCCCTAAATTAATGAATTAATCAGGTGGTACATTTTGGAAAAAGTCTATTGACACTTTGGTGAGTGACTCTGTGTGCTCATATATTTTTTTGTGAAACAAACATTACACCCAAATGAATCAGTACCCGAGGTAATTGCCATGAGTGTTGTCATTCATTCCAGCATTCACTGAGCAGCTCCATGACCACACATAAGAGAGACACAAGCAACCTATAGAGGGCAGCAAATACTAAATATTTAATTGATTCTGACTATACAGCGACTTATTGCTGTGTGTGTCAGTTGGGCGAACAACTCAACCTGTCTGATGACAACGATAGGGAGAAAGTACACTTAACATTCAGTCAGACAGAAATGTCTGTGTCTGAGTGTGTGAAGACATATGTTGTTCTACAGGATGAATATAGTTCTTAGCTATCACCTACAGTATATTTGCTATGCTCGCTCCTGACAACCTGATTTCACACCTGTCTGTTCATGCTTGCATAGTACAAGACAACTCATAAAGCCTCCTTCGAGCACACACACAGACTCACACAGACTCACACAGACACACACACACACACACACACACCGCTTCCTCAATATAATTCCCAGGGCATTACATGGGGGTGATTTTTGGCTAGGTGTATGTGTGCAGTCAGATGGTGCCTTCATACATCTGATCTGAGGATATACTGTAGATGAGGGTGTCATGTCTCACCCAGAAACTTGCAAGACACTGATGCATACAGGTCACATGTCTTGTCTTCAGTAGTTGTGATTAAGTTATGTAGGCCTACAGTAAGAACTTTGCATGATTGAGGAGAAATCAGCTTGGGTGAAAGCACCTAAAACGGAACCCACACATACCCACCTCCCCAATCTCCCCCAACAAACTTATCCCGTACAAAAACATAACTCCTTCCTCAGTACATCCTCCCGGACCAACCAACCAGATGACATCTCTTTCCTGTCGTTTCCAGTACATCCTCCCGGATCAACCAACCAGATGACATGTCTTTCCTGTCGTTTCCAGTACATCCTCCAGGACCAACCAACCAGACTACATCTCTTCTCAATCTCACCCACCATCCAAATCTATTGCTATGTTCTTAACATTCATTATAAGCAAGCATTCATTAAATCTTTAAATTACATATTGTTGTGACGTGGTCCTTGCTAGTGAATTGTGATGTAATTAAGTCTCAGTTGCTGCTGCACTATTAGACGTAGACTGTATTTGTGCATATTTGATTTAAACAGTAGCCTAGCTGGGTGTTATCAATTTAACAGTTGTTGGAAACAGTATCGAACTAATGCTGAACTAAACTAATGTGACCAAGGGATATCATACTGGTACTGGATCAATATACTTGTACTGAGGCCAGGAAAGGTACAGAGGGACCCCTGACTTAGAGGCAGGAGAAGGGACATAATCACCAATGACAACACTGGACCTGTTTCTTTGATAAATTTGAGGATATAGGTGCTACTTACTCTCTTCCCTGTCCAACAGTAAGAGACAGCACCAACTACTATGCAGGCTGAACTGGCCGCTTTTCATATTTGCAGGTGTGTTCTGACTCCAAATTCAACAGCACAAATCAATATTTCTTCTATATGTTCCCAGATGGTATGACTGATTTGTCCTTTCTCTTCAGAGACACAGTGTCTTAGTGATTATACTGTAGCTGTACAGTAAATAGGACCAGTGTTGGGTCCTTTCTATACTTTAGTTTCCCTCCCAGCAGTTAAAGAACATAATGACATGGTTTCACTAAAGTTGTCCATTGGAGTACATTTCAGTACTATAGACTTGCAAACTATCTAGCGTTTACACAGGCTCTTGCCAATTGTGTGCTGGGATAGGCTTCAATTTATGTTACCATCACTGTAACAAGGGGAACACGTGTCTATAGATAAAGAACAACAGGCCAACATTTGATAAGATTTTGTAACAATACACACCCAGACCATTCAACTTTTTTTTTTCACCAGCATTAGTTGATTGAACTGTCCTTCCTTTGGCAGACTGTACCTAGGGAAATGGACATAGTAACAGTTTTCAGCAGCCTTTTTCATCTTCATCAGGCAACTGTGGGTGATCTGGCAGTCAGAGCATTGGCATTTAACAGAATCCTTATTTTGAACCTTTTACTATTTCCCTAATTTGATGGCCTGATTCTGTTTCATATCTCCACAAAACTAGTTGATTTCACTCAGAATTCTGATGAGTGACAGAGTTTCAGCTACTGAGCTTGAGCTACTGAACATTAAATATAATATGGAGCTTAAAAAAGTGATGTCTTTGTTATTTTCATAATTTCTCCTTCATTATTCTTCATCATCACTCTCTGTAACTTTCCTGATACCCTGTTTGCTAGTCTAAGGTGCACTGTAAAACCAACAGTCTTGCTATAATTCCAGAAGCTTCACAACTACCAAAGTATAAAAATATTTCCCACGTTAAAGTTGTTGACAGCTTATTAGCTTAGCACAGATAAAGAGCTGTGAGTAAGACTGGAGCTTTTAACATCAGAAGATGACTCTATAGAATTTGTTAAGCCTCTGATAGAAATACACAACCATAAACCTTTTAAGGAATGGTTATTTAATGTCCTTTAGAGTTTCATTACAACCCACTATTAAAAGCGTGACATTGTAAACTTTTCTATTAGGCCCTGACAGCAACTTGACCTGTTTAAGTTCAAATACAGCTCCCAGCAGTAGCAAAGCAGACAAAAAAAGCATCAGAGTAAATGCACTTCTGCTCATGAGCCTGTTTTCCTTCTCTTGCTCTTTTCTGAAGAAATCTAAAGGAACCTCTGGGAGAACACTGAGCGTGGGTGAACGAACGCCTGGTACATCAGCCTCTCTACCACTGTTGCGGTTGTACGGACTCAAATTGTAAAGCATGCAGATGAAGCAGCAAATGCCTATCAAATATTCATCAGACCAGGGGAGGCAGTGCAGCATGTAAAAGAAGATGAAATAGAGGGGGCAGGAACAGTTGCTTCGTACAGTCTCCCTGCCTCTGATGCTCTCTCACTGCTTGGCACTGTCACCTTTATTTTGATGTGGCCCAGAGGCTGCTTAGTCATTTAAGCCAATGCACAACATGAATGAAAGAGTGATTTATGGGATTAGCAAGTATTTTTGTGTCAGTATGATCTGCTCTATCACCATTTACCCATCTGCCAATGCATATCTGTCCTTATCATGTCCAAATATAAGACTGATTTTGGCACAGATTGATCAGTATGTGAGTGTGAATGTGTGTGAGAGGGGTATGTGCTGCAGGGCCAGATAGGTTACACCTCCTCATCACTGGCTGCAGCGGGAAGCATGGGGAGATCTCTACAGTCATCACCTTCCACTGCCATGGCAACGGCCTGCGAGTCACCTCGGGCGGGCTGCAGACTGCAACGCCCATTTACAGTCCTGATGGACCACTGCCCCTGGGAATCTCAGAGCAGACCGAGACAGATACTATAGTAATAAGCCCATTGAGGCCGTGGTTTACAATGATTTCAGAACAGCCAAGTGACGACGCGGAGCATGAACACAAACACTCCCTCACACAACAACAACAGCAATGCTTTCATGTTTTTTTTATTAAGATCTACAACAGATGGACTCATGAAATATCTTAACACAGACAGGCTGCACAGATTGGGATGTCCAACCTTGCTTATCTGTGTAAATGAGTAAGAGAAGTAGGCTCTGACTTCCCTTGTTCACATGCACCTGAATTTATATTTGTTTGTCTCATGTCTGTTTAACTGTGTCTATGTATATAACATATACACTGTAAGGCCAAAAGTAAGTGGACACCTCCGTCCCCATACTTTTGTGTAGGCCCATATAGGTCCAAGAGATGCTTAATGCTACAAAATGATGTTTTAGTTTTGGGAAGGCCTGAACTGTAGCGCTTGTGATCCCTGCAGTGTTTGAAGTCAAAGTTTTATACAAATAATGTTGGTTTGTCGTATACAGTTTTATGAACTGTGCATTATAAATCTTCACTGTGAGCATTTATACATTATTCTCCTGTGATATGCTACAAATATGTCTTGATATTGTCTAAAAGTCTTGTCATGTAGTCTACATGAGCCAAACAACAAAAACAACAACAAGTTTCTGATCATGGACGCCTTTTAAGAACTCCTCCACTTCCTGCCACTGTCATTTCCGCACTAAGCTGAAATTGACTATACTTTGGTTTCTGACAGTCTAAACATCGCTGCATTTACAGTATCACCCATTGCTGTGTTTACACAAGCTTCTCCATCAGATCACCAGTAATGAAGGACAAGGCAATACAATGTATCCTCTGTATTGCTGACTGAATGAGCAGTATTCTCATTAGCAGATGCAGCAACGTAGGCTTCAGTGTAGGTCAACTATGCCAACTATGGAAGGTGTGAGAGACACAAAGAGGATGTTTTCTACTTTATCTTCCATTAGTATTTTGAACATCTTGAAGTTTCAAAACACAAATGTGGCTGACTCCGAATTTGAATCATAGACCCTCGATTACTCCCCCAAAGAACCCTTAACTGGGGATACATAGCAGAATTCCAGTATTAACGATCATGACGACAGAAGTATAGATATATTAAAACCATTGCTTTATTTTGGTGGACAACGTGACGTCGAAGTAAATTATTTTAGTTTTAGGACTTAGTTGGTAACTTTGGGCTTATTTCTGGAAATGTGAGGAAAAACTGTGAGACCCATGAAATATTTATCAGTCATATACTGTATTGGTGTAATGTCTAGCTGTCCACATAAACTGTAGACAGAAAAAGTATATTGTATATTCAGTAGTACAACATATATACATGTGTATATGTTTGTCTCTGGTGGTCTCTCCCTCATTCACACTATTCTATTCTACTTTTAGATTCAATCTAATTGACAGGCTGCTCCTCCATCGTCACTGACAAGCCTTCACCACCTCCACCAACAACACCCACCACCCTCGCTTTTCTTCCTACGGGCGCTACTTTCAGCACCGGACAGCTCCAGTCTTTCCCACGCTCCGCCCACCTCCGGCAGACTGGCAGTTAGAAACAATCACACACACCGGTGGGCGACACTTTAGATGGCCTATTAGGGTTTTATTGGGAGGGACGGAACTTCAAGAACAATTTGCTCCGTTCCTTGTCATCGTACTCCTCTGTCTCACATGGATTTCTCCGAGGAGTAAAGAAAAGAAAGATCGTGAGCGCTCGGTTAGAACGTCTCTTCATATGGATTGCGGACTGATGAGGAGTCAGTGTTGTTTTTTCGTTAGTTAGAAGGCTGGAGGCTGTTTGGATGAGATAGAAAACGGAGAAAGAAGAAGAAGAAGAAGAAGAAGAAGAAGAAGAAGCAGAAGAAGAGAGGGAAAGTCTGTGTTTTCGCTGACAGAAGATGCACAGGATGAGAAGTGGAAAGGCTCTGTCGTTTTCAGCTTGATCATGGGTATGAAATTCAGCACATTCTCTGGTGTGTGCTTCTCAAAGTGTTTCTAATCCCGCGAAGAAGCAGAAGAAAGAGAGTGGGCTTCGGTTATGCTCGCCACACTTTGCCAACTGCCCCCGGATTCTTCTCTGTGCCTGTAAAACAGAAAGACATGGCTCTCCTGGTCGTCCCGCTGCTTCTGCAAACAGGACTGGTTTTGGGATCAAACTACGGTTATGTGGAGTGGTCGGATAATGAGAAAGACGAGAAGAACCCACCGGTCTTCAGCACCCAAAACATCAACAGGGAGCCGCCCCACCACCCGACCTTCTACTCGGTACCGGCCACGGAGCGCGCGGTGGTGGCGCACAAAATTGAGGAGGACCTGCCGAGGGTGGTGACCGCGTTCCTGCACACCGGGGATTCCTCAGCGCTGAGGCATGTCAACTGCTCGCGGAGGTACGAGCTGAGGAGCCTGCGAGGCGGCCTGCACGTCGCCTCCCACTACTCCCTGCACAGCATCCTGGACACTGTAGCGCACGCCACAAACTTCCTGAACATGATCCTGCAGGCCAACAGGTCCCGGGAGCAGAGCCCGCGGATGGACATCCACTGGTACCACGCGCTGGTCCAGAGTATCCTCGAGGGGGACCCCAAAATCTACAGGGCGGTGGTGACCTTCCACGCGGACACACCGACACCGGGCCCACAGGTTTTCCTCCAGGCGACCAGAACCGAGAAGGAGGTGGTGCTGCAGGACTTGTCCGGCTCTGCGCACCGTCACCTGAGCAGCAAGAGCCCGGAGTCCGACTGGTTTACTGAGTTTAGGGACGGGAGGAGACCACACATGCACAGAAGAGTCCAGGAGGCGTCGGGCACCAGGAGTGGAGGTTACCTTCTGGACAAAAACCAGATCAAGTGGTCGGCGCCGTACCTGGAGTGTGAACACGGGGCGTTTGTGCCATATTGGCTGCTCACCTTGTCTGCTGGCTTTTATGGACTGAAGAGGAACTCTGCACCAGAGTTCAGGTGAGAGGAGGTGTTAGCGGTGTTAGGAATAACATATTTTTCAAGGAGAGCTGCATCGTGTTTTTGTGTGTGTGTGTGTGTGTGTGTGTGTGTGTGTGTGTGTGTGTGTGTGTGTGTGTGTGTGTGTGTGTGTGTGTGTGTGTGTGTGTGTGAAAGAGACAAAGAAAGAACATGCAGTTTGTGTTTGGTAAGTTTTGTGATAGCATCTTTTGTCCTCAAAATGTATTCATAACTTCATGTATACTACACATTCATTCCACAAATATACAGAATACTAATCATTAACAGTAAACCAAAATTAAGTATCCCACATTTGATTGACAGTAATGCTCTGTGAGACTGAATGTAAATATGGATTCTGATGATTTGCAGCCTTGATGTAAGAAACAGATGGTGTAAAAGAGGCTTCACAGACACAGGTAGACCCTTCTCATTTAATATGCTTGCCTGTCAAAGCACAGCTGTGCATCTCTACTTGCTGCAGCTTACCATCTTACAAACACTGCGAGCTTTACACAGTGTGTTTGTCGGTGAAGGGATCTACACATGTAAGCTGGCATTTGTGTGCTTATGTTAGGTACATAAAATCACCCAAGGATCTCATATTTCGAGGCTCCGGTCCAAAAGTGTCCAGAAAAGATCAATTAAATCATGAATACATTTTAGGTGCACTAAACTCATCCATCTAATAAGATGTCCAGTTCTACTGTCATAACCCATGTAGTGCATGTTCAGGAAAACTTGTTAACAAAAACTTTCTCAATTTTTGGATCCAAAATTCTATCACACACACACACACACTCACACTCACACACACACACACACACACACACGCACACACACACACAATCTACTTGCGTCTCCAGCAAAATGCTGAGTAAAATTTACCTTAACTGCGACTGATGATGAATAAATGAAGGTGACATTTTATGTGGGGAAGACCCATAAATGTTGCTTTGTGGCTCAGCAGTGTGTCGTGCTAGTGATTTGGGCCTCAGGTTGGCAGGCACCACCCTGCTGACGTGTCCCTGAGCAAAGTGCTGCATCACTACCTGCTCCAGGGACAGTCACTCTTGGGTTATGGAGCTCGTGATCGGGCCAGGAGCTGCTCTGGACAATTTTGGGAGTTGTACTGCTGTTATGGTGGTAACTGTGGAGTTACCATAGAATCAGTATGATCAGAATCATCATATAAGCTATGTACTGTATGAGTGAGACACTTTCATTTTGAGTTGAGAGTCTTCAGTTTGCTTTAACAGCTAACATATTTCTGGCTTTGATGCCCCGTTTGTCTCCAAAAATGACTTATTGCCTGAAACATGCAGCGATAAGGATGTTTAACTGGTGAGAGAAATGGAAGATCTGCTTGTGTCAGCTGACATGTCTGTTAATTTAAGTTTCAATAAATTCATAATTAGTCTATAACTATTAAAACTTAGCAAGTGTGAGTGTTAAAATGATTGTGACATTTTACAAGTATTGTTCGACAGAAGAAGAAAAGTCGGTTACTCGTGCATCAAATCCCACTTGTGAAGTTGTATAGGAATATAGAAAAGAAAATCCTGAATACGGCTTTTGCAATATTAAACTATATTTTGGTTGGCTGATGTTGAAATGAGATGCGGAAATGGTGTGCATTCTAAAAAAAACATGTTTTTCTCATTCTTCAAATCCCTAAGACTAAAAGGTAAAACAATGTCAAGTTTTCTGATTTCCTCTTTTCACAAAGGATGTGTTGTATATTGATATTGATGCAAAGTAATGTAGTTTGACCCTAGTAGCTTTTTCCAGGGCTCTCAGTCAAACTGCATGGTCTTCATCAGTGGTAAGAGTTTGCTCAATTGTCATGGAGATGGATCAGTTGACATGCGAACGCAGCTGCTTGATTTCATCCTAAGCACTTTTATCCAGCGTTGGCTTAAGCTGTAAACACATGATAAGCGATTTGCTCTCTGTGCACCGCTAGGTAGGGCGCAGATCAAAGTGCAGAGAGCAAAGCAAAGCGCAGGTATTCGTCATCAAGGGTGGCAAGGAAGCTATTTCCCATTGCTAGGTAATGACAGCTGTTATCTCATTGGTTGCACTTTCAAAAGGTCAGCAGAAACTGGGTCAAAGTTGAAATAATTTGAACTTTGAGCGCAGCGCAAAGCGGCAAACCCAAGCTGTGAGCGACGCCAGAGGTAGCGCAGCGCCTAATTGGGCGGCACCGCTCTCCCCATAGGAAATCAATGGAACGGCCAGCGCAAAGTGATTTTGACGCCTATCATGTGTATGTGGCTTTAAAGTTAGGATTGAAAATTCATTCTTGACCGTGGATATACTAGTTTGACACTGTTTAAACTCAAGGGTCCACTTACTAACTTTTTTACCCAGAGCATTCATGCCTAACACGGTGGAAGTCCTAAAATGCTATGAATGATATCACAACAGCTACTGAGCTTGTTTTTCACTTTGTCAACAACAGATATGATATAAGCAGTTGGAGCCAACTTAGAAGGGAACACAATAAAGTGGTTGTTAAAGACCAGAGCGTGTCTTTTACAAAGATAGCCTCATTAACTGAGTATAATGATCGGCTGCAACTACACAACTCAATCCATACTCTACTTCTTGTCATGTGAGTGTGGTCTGCAACTTCTCTGCGACTTCTTTCACTCACCTCAGTCCTGTGATGACATTTCTAAAAATAGAAAGCTTGTTGGCTCTGAAGAGAAAAGCATGAGCTAGTGTAGATGATGGAGTTAGTTACACCATGTCTTGCTACTTTCTACCTAAAAGCAACCTCTTTCTCATCTTTTTTTAACTTTTTCACTTTCCTTCCAGGGCGAAATTGAAAGCTCTGTGACCAGTGCAGATAGCTCTGGTGGTAGCTTTCCCACTACAGAACAGAGGCCATTAGTTTTACTAAGACTTATATCATATTTGCTGAAACTGACACTATGTTCCAGTAGAACTACATGAAACAGGTAATTAAAAAAATAAATAAAATCCTGCTCCTCTGGCACTACTTACAGCCTGTAGTGTAATTTGCAAAAATCCACAGCTCCCTGTTCAGATGCACCAATCATGGCCAGGGGGGGGTCTAACTGCTTGTCAATCACTGCTCATGCACACGCATTCATTCTCCCTTGTGGGGGGAGGGGCTTAGGAGACCGGACTGAGAAATTGTTGATGTTCAAATTTTTGGGCTAAGTCCGGGATCTTCGCAATCCTACCTACAGCACCTTTAAAGGTGCAACAAGTACAATTTTGGCATCTGTAAATCAGAACCACACAAATGTTGAGACACTGCAATGGATACAACAACCAAATCCACCTAACCACAGCAGAGAGTGAGAGATGTCGAGAGAGTGAATGTGAATGTTCAGCTTGTACAATGGTGGAGGAAATGGGTCGAAGATGAAGCATGCTTTATGTGTGTGTGTGTGTGTGTGTGTGTGTGTGTGTGTGTGTGTGTGTGTGTGTGTGTGTGTGTGTGTGTGTGTGTGTGTGTGTGTGTGAGACAGTAAGATATGGCTATATAAAGTAGGCTATATGGCAACAGCTGAATGAAGCTTCACTGGTTTAAGTCCTAGGTAGTTTTCCTCTAAAGCTATATTGCAGTCACATCCCTGAACAGTATTTAAACTCATTCACTTCACAGTGTGCATCTGTAATAGCTCACTGCTGCATAGGCCAGCAGTCTCCATGTATTGAACTGCACCAACATCCTGCAGAGATGTTTGGGGCTACAAGCAGATATAATGAATCTTTCTCACCTTTGATGGGAAAACATCACATGTCTGCATTGTTGCTGAACGAGGCAGAGTGCACACTGCATGTGTAATAAGTGTCTTTAAAGGTTTATACTGAAACACAAACCAAGGAAAGATACTTCCAGAACTATCTGCACCGGCCACATATACAAAGCCTTTAAGGATATGTCTGGTGATATACCTCTTATTATTAGCAAATTAAAAAAACACAAACCAACAATGAATGGATCCTTCCAATAAGTATTGCCTGTGTTTCCAAAGCTTGATAAATCGTATTCGGTTGCGCGATGGAGCTCCATTGTTTCCCATAAACTATTAAAAACACATTAATGAGCCACATTGTTGCACTGTGTAACATGTTCCTTCATTATTATGAATAATGAGGGAACACCCGGCTGAAAATAGTCCCCAATAAATGCACTGTTTACTTTATGTTTGCTATAAACCACAGTGCCCTGCTGTTTTAGGAAATTGCACTCAGTTCCCCATGTATTAGGTCGATGATTAGGTACCCCTAGTGAAAACTTGAATGCAGTCTAATATAACAGCCATACAATAAATACTACCTTAATGAAGGTTATAATGTTAGTATAGTGTTGATTCTACTTCATTAATCATGCTGTTGAATTGTATTGTGTTATGTGACAGGTGTTTTTATTATTTTGTCCAACCCATCTACAGTATATCAATGACTATCAAGGAGTAAACTATCTGGCTCTTTAGCTGATATATGGTAGTCTAATACCTTTCAATAAAAACAGCTCGGCCTTTCAAAGAGATTTCAGAGAGATTTCAGCCAGCTGGCACAAATATCGGAATAGCTCCAGAGTCATCTCTTTGGGCAACAATAACACGGTAACACATGCCCATCTCACGACACATCCATAACCTAACACCATTAACAGCATCCAAATACTGTCTAGTGAGGAGTTGATAAATCATCTTCTAAATTAGTACTGATGTCCAGCATTTATAGTATTAAAGGAGGAAAACCAGGTTTAAGAATGAGGGGAGTAAGCTTTTGTTTTATTAAAAAAGACGGAAGCTCGAGACACCTTGATATTAGTGTGTCCTTTGTTGACCAAAACAATACAATCTTTATACATCTCTCAGTGCATATCTTGTGGCTGGCAAGAAGTAGGAATAACCTTATTGTGCAAGTATTTCAACCTTGCTTCTGTTTGTTTTATATTTTTTTTTATTTTGATCTCCCACTCTTTTGTTTCAGTTCTATCACTTATCTTATCTTATCTTAATGTCTTTCCCACTTTCAATCTATTTCATTCATTCCTGTCTATTACCACACTCCCTTTCCCCGCTTCGTCCACCATTGACCTTACTTCCCCCGAGCATTGCTCTTTCTGTTCTTTTAAATTTCTTCTTTTTTATTCTGGCCTTCTCTGCCTACACTTCTTCCTCCGCCCTCCTCTCCCTCACACCAATTTGCTTAACTTTGTACAATTTTGTCACCTTTCTCCTATGTCTCATTTCTACATGTCTCCATTTTATTATTTCTCACCTTCCTTCCCCTTCTATTTTCACTTTTTCACTCTTATATTCTCTACTCAATTTTCTTCTTCTACTCTTCTTTGTTATCATTTATCTCAATCTACTAATTCTGCATCTTCCAATTCAATTTTTTGACGCCCCCCCCCAATTTAATTTTGACTCCTTATCATTTCCACCCTTTTATCTCTTCCCTCTCGCTAAACCTTCGCTGTCATTCCGCTCTGTCTTTGTACCATCTTCTCTCGTGATTTCCCTCTCACTTTTTCCTCTAACTCATCATCACTTCCTATTCTCCTCATTTACTTCCTCTTTCCTCCCTTTTTTCTCTTTGGCAGGGGTGTGGTTCGTGTGGATGTGAACCTGCAGGATGTGGACATTGACCAGTGCTCCAACAGTGGCTGGTTCGCTGGGACCCACCGCTGTAATGTCACCAGCATGGAAGTGAGTCTGCTTTACATTATAGTTGTCTTTCAATCAGCAATAACAGAAAATGCTCTCATATCACTTTGCTTGTCTATTTTGTCAATCTGCTGTGAAGTGAATGTACTTCATCGTTACATTAAACCATTTGTTCACCCATACACCCTTCAGTCTGATAATTATGTGCTTAAAAATGCAACACACACACTGTGACAAAGGCTATCAAATGTGCATCATGTGAAACAAAAACAACAACAGCGGCTTAACATCTGAGAGCAATGCTTGTTATTAAAGTGTCCAGTCTGCTTACTTACTGTCAGGCTCTCTGGTTAAGAGCTATCAGCTAACTGACCAAAACTGAACGAGTAAAGCTGTCAGTTCACTCAGCCACAGTGTATGGAATGTAATATCTATAGAAAGTTCAAATGATAGTTCGATAGCTATACACTGTAGAAGTTTTAACAAGAATCTACAGCCATAGCGGCTCTGTGAGGCTGTACTTAGACACAGCCGTGCTTTCAGCTAATGCGTTCCAGTTGAACTGGGAAGTCAAAATTTCCCAGTCGAAAATTTCCAATGGCACCCCTTAAAGCCCACTCTGAAAGTTGGGAGAACCCCACCAACCCCGACATCACAATCCAACATGGCTTCTCTGAGCACCAACAGTAGTGAAAGCTGTATGATTATGAATATACAGTTTTTTTATCACTTCTTATCTGTGTCTCATTAAATATATATTTTTAATTGATCTGACGGCGCTAGATGAAAAGTTTAAAGTTAAACTTAATATTACATTTCATCCTGAGGCTAACATGAATGTCTGAATCAAATTTCATGGCAACATTTTCCTATTGTCAACATCATGGTGTCACTAGAGGAAAAGTCAGGTGATCATTATCAAGTTATTAGGATTCATCATCCAATAGTTGTTGAGACATTTCAATAAAAAATAATAATGAAAAAATGTCAACCTCATGGTTGTGCAAGAGGAAAAGGCTCATCAGTATCTGGATTATTTATCCTCTGGGGACAGTGCATGCCCGTACAGAATTTCATGGCAAGCCATTCAATAGTTGAAGAAATATTTCAATCTGGAGCAAAGTGGTGGACACAGTCACAGAGATTGTCTCCATCATTGCATGGTAAATTGGCTGAAAAGCCAAAACCCCAGACAGTAGTCCAGTGTCTGCAGACATCAGCAACCACGTGAGCGTGCTTGTCTGTGATGATGAGGGTTGGTGATGGTGTTATGTGTGTGTATGTGTCTTCTCCATGATATACTGCTTTTACCTGTGTGACCGCTGTAATGGAACTGGCAGCAGCCATACATCATGTTTGTATCTATAAGAGCTTCTGTGTGCTGTTTGCATGTGAGTCCTTTTCAGTGTGTGGGTGGGCTCAGCTGTGTGTTCGCTGCCTAGCTCATGTCAGTGCCAGTGCGTTAGTTTTATCTGATGTATTGCAGGAAGCTTCTCTCCCTCCAGCTGGGGAGAGTGGCTGCTCAGGCTTGCGTGGCATGTCCCTGGCCATATGATGTATAATAAATGCAGTGTAATGGATTGCAGCAAGATGTGGTCAATAATTGACCATGCTCTTTGTCTGTGTGCCTCCCCCCCCCATGGGGGGAAACTACAGAGGAAACGTGTTCATCTCCAATTTCGTCTTTATCTGTTGTGCTGTTTCCTCTGCATTGTTCCATTTTTATAAGCAACTCTCTCATGGCTGCTGTCAGGTATAATCTGGATGGTGCTGATTAAAGTACTGTAGTTCTTCTCTTCAGATACGTGTGTGGACAGATGGTGTGTGTGGTGTCTTTTTATTATCATCACAGTGGTGGCAGAGAAAGCCTTTTAGTTTCCAAGGCCATTTGAGCCTGTCTATAGAAAACCACATTCATGGAAATGCTTTGAATTATCCAAGGTGTCTCCTGTGTGTGTGTGTGTGTGTGTGTGTGTGTGCTTATGTTCTGTAAATAAAATTAAACCTGAACATGAAGCACTATGAGAGGAGATTTTCAGAGGATCATTACAGAGCTTACCACTCATTACTGTCCTCCTCTGATGATTCTTCTTCACACACCATATTTGGCCAAGCTGCTGTCAATGATTAAGTGCTGTCTTGAATCAGCAGTGTTATTTGTCTCTGTTTCAAATGTAGGAATATTGGAAGCAGGAATTAAGAAAACAGCAAAGAACTGAAACGATAAATTATATTTGTTGGAGGGGACAAGTATTGACCAGGGAAATCTATCTGTTTGTGACAATGTCATCAATGTTGTCCTTCTATGGATAATTTAATTTAGTAATGAAATCAACAATAGGCTTTCCTTGCAGGATGTATATTACAGCTGTCCACTGTTTGTGTAAGGTCAGCCTCTATAGGATTTTAAACAGAGGGCGGTTCAAAAGAGGTTACAAATATGTATTTGAGCCTTTGCATAATAAAGCTATAAAACTGCTTGCAGCTGTGCTTGGTGAAATGGTAACATCAGCATGCTTACATGCTCACAATACCAATGCTAACAGCAGTTGTTTGGCATGAAATTCTGTGGCAATCCTTTCAGTAGTTGTCCAGACACTTCACTCAAAACCAAAAATGTCAATCTCATTGTGGCTAGATGTGAAAAGTCATTTTGATTCATCCTCTGGAGATTATGAACGCCTGTACCACAGTTAATGACAATCCATCCAATAGTTGTCAAGAAACTTCAATCTGAACCAAAGTGGTGGGCTAAAAACCAACCCAAGTCCTCAAACCCATATGACTACATTGGTTGTTTTTCCAACCCTCTAATACGACCTGCAGGAGCGTTACTGAATTAGCGCCCCTACCGTTGGCAGCAGATCAACACATCGTCATACCTAAACATAGCAGTCCCACGTGTTGTGAAACGGTTGTAGTTTTATTAGGTTTAGGCCACAAAAATACTTGGTTAGGTTTAGGAAAAGATCAAGTTTTGGGTTAAAATATTTACGTAACTTTAGTTAAAAGGTAATTTATGTATGTAAGTTAAAATACTGTAAGTCCACCTTGACTTTTGGTTTCACACAGGACATACAGCGGTCACTTGGGTGAAAGTCCTGTGTTTGTTTGACCCATCCATTCAACCAACCACTCTGACCTCCTCCATACCTGGACATGGTCGCATTGTATACTGTACTATATCACCTGACTTACTCTTTTGCTCCTATCATGATTACTACGGCCAGTAGAGTTGCCACCACAATAAACGTAAATATGGGTCGTAATAAGCTGCTTATACAAATGACCTATGGGGTCATATTTGGTGGGGAGGACAGTCTCCTAAAAACACATTAAAGAAGCAAAACATACTTTCAGTGAGGTGAAAATGCTTCCATCATTAGAGTTGACAGTTCACTGATGGTGTTTGAGCTTTTGTAATATCTCCAGACCGTCACTTAAATCACTGTTATAGAGAAGTGAGAATTGTGGCACAGTTATAGAAGGGGAAGTGATAAAGAGTTATAATAATCTTGAAAAAGTAAGTGAATCTATAGTAAATGTAATTAAACAACAAGCTATATGGCTTGAGCAGTTGGTAATATAAGCAGTTTCACTTAAGATCGCAGTGTATACATATACAGTATATATATACAAATTAGATTTTGTTTTAAATTTAGGATGTGAAATGTTCGATGTCTTGTTTCTTTCATCCCCCTGTCATTTTTCTTTTTGTGCTACTTCCTTCTCAACCATTCAGTCTTTTCATTTATTTTCCCAGTTACTTGCTGTAATCAATTTTGCTTGGTATCACAGACCAACTAGAAAAGAATTGCCTTTTGTCCAAAAGTCCCAATTAAAAAACAGTTCATTTCTAAATCTCGCTAAATACATTTTTTTGGGAAATGGGCTGTGGAAAGTCAGTGTAAGGCTCATTTCGTTCCCCATTGAGAACAAACACCCTGAGGCTCTGTCTCAGAGAAAGATAATAACGAGACGGACTCTAGTAATGTGACAGAGCACAGTATTACCACTCGCTTCTCATTGTTATTATGTAATGGCTCAGTTTGTATAACTGCAGTTTTTTAACTTCTGTTTGTTCTGCGTCATGGAGAATAGCCTATTTTTTGTCCTCTTTGTTTTATGCTTTGTTGTAAAGGCAGTTTAGTGAAACTTGAGGAGGTTTGATATTGTCTAGCAATGCATAATTTTAAACTGTATGTCTCACTTCCTTTTTTATTCTAAGTTGCTTATGAGACATAAGCTTATGAGAATATGTATATGAATATTTCATTATTTGCCCACTCGGACACCAACACAACAAGCTGTAAACTAAATAATTGGTGAAAAGAACTACAGAAGTGTCAATGAACCTGGACAAAATGGCTTTAAAGCCACCTTCACTTGTAGTTGCGTCTAAAATCCATTATTAATGCTAATGCAATTGATTCAGCTAATTTAAAGGGAACTATACATCATTTGTATCTTGTTTCACTTGTTAAACCCCCCCCTCCCCCCACTACAAATATGTTACTTCACCAAAACAGCTAATTTATCTTGGAATATCAGTCAGAATAACAAGAGGTTTTCCCATTCTTAAGCTATGTTCACACTATAAGCGTGAGCTACAAAACGACCATGCGTAGCCAGCTACATTGTTAACTGTCGAAGTGTTGCTGTTTCGTTTCCCTTTTCGTCACCCTATTGCAAAAGGTTGGGAGCAGCCCAACTTTGATTTGTAGCGTGTCATGCCTGTCACACAGCGACAAGTGTCGGGCATCAGTTTGCAGCTTCCTGACGCCGACTTCCATTGAAAATGACTTCTAGCTTGTTGCGTTGTGGTTCGTAGTGTGAACACAGCATTGCAGTTCTGCCGATATTGCATGCATGTAGCATAGAAAATAATGCTCTACAGAGCTGAGGGGACATGCATTACATTTTTATATTACATTTGATTTAGCTAATGCTTTTATCCAAAGCGACTTCCAATTAAGTGCTTTCAACCTTAAAGGTACAAACTCGGGACAGCAAGAATCAAGTGCAAGCACATTAGCTTCAAATCAGCCAAACTACAAAGAGCCACATGAAAGTACAACTGTAAGTGCATTTTTTTGTGTGTAGGCTTTCAGCTGTCCTGATGTCAATGGGGAGGTCATTCCACCATTTAGGAGCCAGCAGCCAGCAGCCAGTTCTATTTTAAGTTTGGGTGTAAAATCTTCACTAAATGATACGTTGAAAGTAGTTAGTGTGATACTATATGTTTGGTTGCACCATGGAGACGTAAGTTTCATCATAGTTACACTCCCGTTAAGTCCACACTAACCATAATTTTGTCGCAGAAAATTACATTTTCACTTCCCGTGGCCAATCAGTGAAAAGCACTATTCTTGATGCAGTGTTTTATTAATAATATTATATTATTATTACCGTGTTATCTCTCTTGCCAGTTGTCTTTGAACACTTACTGTTAGCTCCACAATAGCAAAGAAGCTAAAAGCTAAAAATAGCTAATAGTTGTAGCGTTAATCACCAAACAGCAACAGAAAGGTACATAAACCAGGACAAAGCGTTATGATTTGGTGATAACTATACAACCTTAACCTACAGCTAACGTTCACAAAGTGCAAAATAACAACAGTGACGTTGATTGGTGAAACGTCAACTACAACATGGGGTAGCCCATAACGTTATGGGCAGATTAAATTGTGACATTATAATAATAAACACATAATGATAGCCTAAAATGGGAAACTGTTATGATTAACGTTAATAGCTGTTAATTAAGGTTATCGGTAAACCTCTGTATCTCCGCTCGTGGAAAACAAAAGCGTGGGTATCTATCTATCCCGGAGAACGCATTGAGAAGTTATCCCACCTTTCAAAACGATGTGCCATACTAACCGATCTTACGGAGGACTTTACACCTACTAAGTGCTAGGTGTAAGATTTAAGACTTATGCCTACCTCAGAACTATTTCAGCTGGTGCAGCCCTCAAAATGTTATTAGCGCGTAAACTCCGACCTAAGTCACAACTTACGTTCAAACTAGTCTACGTTTGAACTTACACATAGCTGATGCGACCCAGTGCATGACAGCAAATACTCTGTATTGCCAGCAAGCAGGTTGGCCGATGCAGAGCGGAGTGGACGGGATGGGGTGTAAGGTTTGACCGTGTCCTGGATGTAAGCTGGGCCTGATCCGTTCGTGGCCATGTACGCAAGTACTAGCGTCTTGAAGCGGATGTGGGCAGCAAGTGGTAACCAGTGAAGGGAGATGAGGGGTGGTGTAGTGTGAGAGAACTTGGGGAGGTTGAAGACCAGACGAGCTGCTGCATTCTAAATGACCTGCAGGGGCCGGACGACACTTACTGGCAGGGCAGCCAGGAGGGAGTTGCATGCATAGTTGGGTGATAATTCTCTTTGGTTCCCCTTTCACAGTGCACATTGTCATTAATGTTAATATACACAATATTTACTTTAAGTTCTTAAGTGAAGTTAGGGTACCCAAAAAAAAAAAGATCTTGGCATTAAAACCATGTGATGATGACGGATAATGAGGAATGCTCACAAAACACCAGTGTATACATTAATGTCAACTATGAGTTGTGGTTTAAATTAGCTGTATATGGATGAGCATCCATTCTTTTCAGCTACATGAGCTTCTTCTTCTGCTTCTTCTTCTTGGCCTTTTTTTCCTGGTCTGCCCAGATACAGCGAGGCGGTGGAGGAAGGTAGGATGTGTCACCATGAACCAAATACAAGACTTCATGCATTATGAATAGTCAGTCGTAGGGGTAGCATCTTACATAAGGAGCCACTGCTTATGTAATTAGACGAGGACTTGAGAATCATTAGTGTGGGTGATTTGTAACCAGATGCATCTGAGTATGTATTATATTTTTTTTCTTTGTGCATGCTTTTTAAATGTAAGTTAGCATCAAAGTGTGCAGTGTGTTTGCATATGCATATCTGTCTGTCTGTCTCTCTGTGTGTTGTGTGTGTTTTCTCTCCTCCCGTCCTGTGAAACGTGCTGCTGGAGATAAAGGGCTTCAAAGGCAGAGCTCTGCTAATTAGTGTAAACTGCTAGAGGGAGGGTTACCCCCTCTGTCTTTCCTCTTGCTTTCTCTCCTCAATCAGCTACACTTCCTCTTCCTGTTCTTTTCCACACTCTCTGTGTCCATGGCTATTCACACTCTCCCAAATCCAACTCTATCTTTGGCTGTCTCCTCCTCATCTCTCTTTTACTCTCTGGTTTTCCATTTTGCCTTTTCCATCACCCTTACTCCTGTCTCTGTGTCTACGTTTTCTTGAAACCAATTAACTCCTCTGAGGAGGGCAGAAAGATACGCCAGAAATTATCCCTCCATCTGTCTACATGTCCTGCTTTGCTTTTGCCAGCCTTACACATTAAATTGTTACTTGAATTGAGAAATACTCTTCACTTACTTCTGCTGCTTTAAAAGCAAAAACATTGGTGACCTCGGCTGTTATCATTGCAGCGCACACTTAAAAACACAAAACCTCCTAGTTTGTGGATTTACCTTTATACAGACACGGAAAACACAGTCTGACAAAGAAAAAGCAGCAACACTATTATTTGTAGCTGCAGCTCAGCTACTGTTGATAGTGATGTGTGAGTCCCTCTATTCTGTAAATCTAATTACTGTGCCCCTCACTGCCCGCTGCAAGAAACCATGCACTAGATTCTCGGACTGTATGGGGTTAAAAAAAGGGACATAAATGAAATATTTGTGCCTGCCTTACTGTGTGTCTTTTCACAATCCTTATCGTCTCTGGCACATTGTGGAGAAAGAAGGATTTAAGCTTCAGAAGTCTCAAAATCAGTATAAATACTTCATGTAAGGAACGGGATATCCAACTGAACAAGACAGTGCAAAAGCCTGTGTAGAATGTTAGCAGTAATGGATGCTTAGGATAAAGTAAAATGATGGATTTGGTTGTTTTTTTTAAGATATGTCATTCTGTATTTGTCGGGATAAGCAAGACCTGTTTTTTTACTTGCCTTATCTCTAGCAGGAAAAAAACGGAGGTGACTTGAGGAGCAGAGGAGATAGAAAATAACCTGTTCTGCTCTGTCTTTTCCTGTTTCACTCTCCTCTTACTATTTTTTCCTGCCAGAGGCTCTCCGTCTCTCCTCGGGGAGTTTGAAGCTCTACAGCTAAAGATGAGTTGAAGGGTTTCGAGACTTAACTGCATCTGTACACCTAATGGCAATGCATGTGTGTGTTTAAGTATGTTTTTCATCATTAAAGAGACCATTTGTGTTTATATTCGAAGCTGCATTTAAAAAAAGGTCAAACAAATGTAAAGAAAACTCTCAAATTAATGAAGCAAGCTTTACTATACAGCTTTAAAAATGTAGATATTCAAAAAGGCTTTTCTCCTCTGGGGGCTGCAAGGACCACACATAACATAGCACAAATTGTGAATGAACATAAAGTACCATATTCTTTAAAGCCTATTGCCATCTGGAGTGATCCTATACACTGCCATGACTGTGACACTAAGGGCTTGCTTTCAAAATGGGCCCACTCATGCAAAACATGCATGCCACTTATAGACTGTATATATGAAACTATGCCACTGCAAGGAATTCAGTATGAAATCATCCAAAAGCTATTTGTTTTTGTACTGTACACATACAAGAAAAAAAAAAAAAAAAAAAAAAAAAAAAAAAAAAAAAACGCAAAAAAATACACTAAACCAAAAAAAAACGAACACCACTTTTAAAAGCCGGCCTTATATGAAAACCACATAAATAATACAAGAACTTAGCTTTATGATAGTTAGTTTTTCTCAATACTTGTGCATTGACCGTAAACACTTTTTATTAAAAAGGGAATATTGCAATATCTTTCAATTCTTTAATAAAACACTTACACATACTTCAGGCAAATATCTCAGCTTTTTTTTTACTTTGACATAAGTTCACTAAACTTTGACAATGACAGCAATATTTTCAGTTATAAAATGATTTAAAGTATTTATTAATTGTATTATTACTCTGAAAAGACAACAAAGGTATTGATCTGAATTTAAATGTGACATTGCTAGGCTGCCACGTGAATAACAATTAGACTGGAAAACAACCTGTTGTAGGGATTGAGCTGGATATATACAATTATTTTGTATAATTTTTGACATCTGAAAGTCAAATTAAGAAAAATCTTAGAGGGAATTTAACCAATTTAGCACATCAAAATCTGTTAACTAGTCATGGGCAGAACTACACAGTGTGACAGTAAACACAGTTGTGAAATGTCCTGTGTGTCTCCGAAAGGGCTTTTCAGTGTCCAATGACATTCCCAGGGTTAGCTCCACTTAGACTAGGAACCTCATATTTTCCACTGAAAACCCGGGTTACAAACTGGAGGCATGACTTTTGAAAGAGATGGCAGGGGGGTTCCGCAGCTCCACACCTATAGCCTTCAGAACCGTACAACAGGATAGGCTTGACGTTGCTGTGAAACAGCATAGATGGACCGATGTTTTTAGGCTGTATTGCTTGGACGTCCAGATGTTTCAGAGTTGGGAAAACACACTCCTCGCTGAAAAGGCGTCCTATATAAGTGACGTTCTCTCTCTCTCTTACATAAATGTAATTAGCTCTTACCGGTGTATCACAGTGTGTATTTTGTCCGTAGCAAATCCCCGCCAACCGGTCCCAAAACGTCCCAGTTAGACAATAAATGCTGTAAACATATTCTTTATAAATCTTTAAAGTAATTTCCAGAAAGAACCAGGCAGGCCTGCATTGTTGCAGGAGCTAGAGTGTCCCTTTAATGTCTGATTTCTGGAAAATGCATAACTCTAACAATATACCAATATACAACTCGATATAGAATATACAATATCTAAAATGGTTTAACAAGTGCATATGATTTGCAGTATTTTCTGGCAAATCTGGCATACCTTTGATCTTTAATTAGGCTGATGACGCATGCATAGCAAGAAGTGAGGAAAAAGAGCAGAGAGACAAGGATGCATATAGGATGGGGAGCAAGACGAGACAGGGAGGGAGGGATGAGGGATGAGGAGTGACAGCAGAGAGGGACAGTCGTCGGGGAGGATTCATCCTCCGCAGAGAAACACCATTCACTCTCTAATCTGTTGCCTGCAGCTCAGCGGCTGCCACGGCCAAATGTAAGAGCCCGTCGAGTCGGCGGCAGCAGTTGGATCTTAATTGAGAGAGGTCTCCCAGTCGAGTCCATGTAGGCAGCTGGGGACCACCCACCCAGATGTCTGTGTGGGGAAACTGAGGGTTCATCTCATAAGTCTTCAAATGCCAAGTGAGACTTGCATTTCACTGCTGATATATTTCCAAAGGCTGCACAGCTAATCAGTGGAATATTTTGTCCTCTTTAACTAACTTAAATACAAATCACAGCCCTGTAATCCCTCAGCTAATGTCATTTAAGGATGCAGGGAGACCAACAGCAGCACTCAGCCGGGCACTCATGGTGACTCTATCTTTAGTCACAGCACTGTTACCACTGCAAGCCACAAATCAATAAGCAGCTATATATCGCAGGCAGTTTTTGCCTCTTAACTTGATGGAGAAATTCCAGACAGGCTTAAGTCCAAGGTCTCCTCTCCTCAGACATCCACTCTTTCAGTGGTTAGTAGTCTTGTGAAACAGCAGCAGGCAAAGTCCACACCCAGGGGACAGAGTGATTGTAATGCTTTTAGGGTTTAATGCTTTCAGAGTATTTATAGATCTCTGAGGGACGCAGAGTGCTCTCTATTTCTATCTCCCTGTATTTCTCTCTTGCCAACTCCCATCTTGGTGTCGTGTTCACAGTTTTTTTTATCAAATTGTTGAGAAATTTGAACAGGTATTACAGGCTGCAGTCCAAAACATTAGGGGCCTCAATGTGGAAGTTACAGATAATTTATTTTTTGGTTTTAACGTGAAGTATGTTTTACGCTTTGTGTGATAGTGTCAAGTGATATTGTTATGTGTTGTTGTGCTAGGGGCTCTGCCAAAACCTGTCGTTTTGTACTTGTTAGACTGCTTAGCAGGTGCTCACTGGGTTTTATAGGGCTGTTATGCTGTTTTAATATTTCAGTATTTGTATAGTTTAAGTTTGAAGAAGATTAATTCCCAAACTTTTTTAAGGGGAAAGTCACCCTAAAAGACTATATTTAAAACAGCTGGGTCTAATTTGTTGTATGCATTAATCCTGTAGAAAGTGGAGATATTTCCAGCTACGCCACAATGGGCTTAAGTTGCAGAACAATTGAAACATGTACAGTATAATTTAGGCATAAGTCTGTCCTTTAAAATTAAAGGGCAGCAGCTTCTTTCCAGACTCTTCTTCTATTATACCATGAAAGGTTCCCACTAGAAAAGAGAGAGAATTGACAGCAGCCTCATGAAACCATAATGCAATGCAGAAACTGGACAGTGGAAATAAAATTTTCACCTGGCTTGTTTCCACACCTTTGAATTACTTTTCACCATACCAATGTGTTCAGCGATTCAAAACGTTGGTAGGCAGCCTTAACAATGGGGGTGTCATCTTCGTATCCAGTATACAAGCTAGCTCTGTATCTAGGTGACAGACTATGGCGATAAAAATGGCGACAACCGTGGATGAGATTGCCATAGTTGTACAGGTTGTTTCTAAGTCAACTTTGAAAAAAAAATCTCATCTCAAATCAGCATATTTCTTGGATCACCATGAAAACGTTAACTGCTCTTAACAACCTCTACTGCACTGTTACACGCTACCAATGGGTAAGCACAAAACAACACAGCCTCCTCATACAAACGGAAATTGGCTAACAAACGCAAAGTCAGGCTAAATGAATGTAAGAAAACAAAATAGCAATTTGTCTGGTTTTCAATGAGCATTTTTTCTTTCTTTTTGTGTGTGCTTGTGCCCAGTTTTAGGAAAATAGGGCGCCTGTGTTTTGCCACTGACCACTGGTATAATGCATAAACCCTCACAGGGGTTTACATTTACAACCACGTTATTAATTAATTAGTTATTAAAGTATGCCAGGGTAAATTGACATTTCAATGATCAAGTGCTATTGATAAACTACAGTGTCTGAGAAAATGCAAGGATCAGGCTGGTAATAAAACATCCTCTCCTCAGGCTGCCTTTCTTAAAATATAAGTCTTTTGCACTTTCTGTGATTGACAATGCAACCTTGAACCCTGTCAGCCAAGAGTTAGAAAAAAGAGGAATTAGAAGCCCTCACTGCATCCAAAGTAAGGTGCAATTATAAAATACTTTCACTCAGTTTCAGCCTGCGGTCTGATGAAGGTGATCCATCAAACTGAGACACGTCAAATGACCGTTTCATAGCCCTTCCAAGGTGGCTGAGAAAAAGGGAAGCTGGCCTTGGCGTCGCTAAACACCTTGCCTTTAGATCGGTGTTCGATGTGTGTGTTTATGTATGTATGTGTGTGTGTGTGTGTGTGTGTCTGTGTGTGTGTGTGTGTCTTGCTGCGTGAGTGTGTATAATTTTGCTGGAGAAAGCAGCACTGGTGATAGACGACATATGGAGCGGTGTGCTAGTGAGGCAGTTCAGGGGTATTGGGTGTCATTAATCTAGTTTTAATGGTCCTTGTCAATCTCCTGTATGACATGCATGTTTCCTGTATTGTACTCATGGGATCTGTACTTGAACTAGTTCTGAGAGATGTATAGTATGGGTTCAAGTAATATAGGTAGGTTGGAAACAACAATGTTACTTCTCTCGCACAAGGTCGAAATTAGCGACACGTGCACTTATTTATTTTATACTCTTACTTGCAGCGCTTGAAAATGCACTTGGGAACCACAAACTGCTTCTGCGGTGAAAGTGCAAACAGGTTTAATAAATGCAGCGATTTGGATGCACAGAGCCCAATAACGGTCTAAAATAAGCATCATATTTCATCCTTGCCCACCTCAGCGTCCCTGGGTATCTCTTATCTTAATGAGTATCCACTGCCTTTGGAGTAAGCAGAAAATAGTGGTGTTGTATGTTTATGTCTGCAGTTACTAACTAACTGTACATGACTTAATCACAACTACTGAAGACAAGACATGTGATCTGTATGCATCAGTGTCTTGCAAGTTTCCAAGAAAATTCTGGGTGAGACATGACACCCTCATCTACAATGTATCCTCAGATGTATGAAGGCACCATCTGACTGCACACATACACCTAGCCAAAAATCACCCCCATGTAATCCCCTGGGAATTATACTGAGGAAGCGGTGTGTGTGTGTGTGTGTGTGTGTGTGTGTGTGTGTGGTCGGGCAGTTTCTCAATTTGCCATACATTATTTGTGCATCTATCTATCTATCTATCTATCTATCTATCTATCTATCTATCTATCTATCTATCTATCTATCTATCTATCTATCTAGCAGATGTTGAAAGTTTCAAAGTTGGACCCCAACTGTGTTTAGGCCCTCGGGGAGGCTGCCACCTGTTCCTCCACTCAGAGAGGTAGAAACATCCTGGCCAAGACCCAGATTGATTCTCGTTTGGAGGAATAAAAAAAACTATCAGGCTGTGTAGCTCAAATCAGTGCCCCCTTCTTGTATTTTGTATACTTTACTGTAATTTCACATGTATGCTTATCTCCTGAGAGAGAATACAAACAAATACACACACATGCCCAGATCTGCTTCAGCAGTAGTCTCCAGTTCATGTTTTGTATGTACATTGTGATTTGACAAATGAGAGAGCTTGCATGGAAATTACATATTTTGCTGTAGCAGCATCACATAAATACTGTAATTGTTGTTTTTGGGCATTTGAACTTAGAAAATCTAAAAGCATGAAACGTGAGTCATGTGCCCACAGGACAGTAGCATTTATCAACCTGGCTATGAGAAGCAAAACACTTACAGTTGTATGTGTGCCCAGCAGTCTTCGTACTATGCACTCACTACTCTTTTTGTTGCAGTTGGAATTTTTGCTGTTTAATATCTATTCTTCATGACTACTGTGGAGAGAGAAGTCATCATACACAATATGAGAATCTACTTTATTTGCATAAATATAGTGAATCTTTTTTGTCTCTCTGAGGGAGAATGAGATGCTCTTATCTATTGCAGACCTATTTTTAGCCACAGTAGTGGTGTGGGTAAAAATGTCTGTTGGTCCGCCACTTTGGTCCAGACTGTACTATTTCAACAACTACCGGGCGACTTGCCATTCATGGTCCTCAGAGGATGTATCCTACTGACTTTGGTGATACCTTGATTTTTCCTCTACCGCCACCATGAGATGCTGTACTTTGTGTTTAGTGCTAAAAGAGGTGAACATGGTAAATATGACCTGCTTAACATCAGCATGTTACTGTAACATTGTCACTGTGATGTTGTAATGTTAGCATTTAGTTCAAAGCATCACTGTGCATCAGGTGTGGCTATATACTCTTCTGTTTCATTATGGCTCATAAGATTGGTTTATTTGACATTCAAACTTAACTAACAACAACAACAAACAATTAACAAAAATGCTGAATCACAGTAAATAGTAATAGAAAGAATTAACTGTCCTCCAGGAAGCCTACAATGTTGTATTGGTTCGTGTTGGATGCTTTTACAGTCATGGAAATTTGACAAATATTTCCTCTCACATATCTACTCTTGCTATGTAGTTGATTATAGTGCGAAGAATCAGTTTCTTATAAGTAGACATACTGTACAGTAGTAACAGCACAATGACTGTATGTTAATGTAAGGACACTGATTAGCTGCTGAAGGTGGTGACAATAAAGAGGCAGAAAAGTTAAAGTAGGATTTTTAACTCATATTTTTCACAAAATAGCTTAAAGGATCCCCATAAGACACAGTTCATACTTCACATAGCCTACTGTAAAACAAGAGGTGAAGTCTCCAAGATGTAGCTCACATTCTTTTTTCCAAAAAGTGGAAACATGCATCATAATTCCCAGGCCTGCTTGTATTCATTGGTGCACCAGTGGAGCAATGATTTACCTTATCTGTTTATTCTGTCAACCACTTGCACTTCAGTTCAGACATTTATACCCTCAGCTCATCCCTCATGCTGCTGCTTCCCAGTTCAAAGATTTGGGGCTGTTTGTCAGCTTTGAAAAACAACTGATATGTGCAGAAGTTCAGCAGTAAGATGAACTCTTCCACTGGAGAAAAATAAAGACATAAAAATAAATGTTATCTAAAATGACATGGAGTTAAAGAAGAGTACCACTAAAATTCCATGATGAAGCAAATAAAGTGCATTTCCCAAAACTATTCTCAAACTATTCCTTAAACATCGGCTCCGCTTTGGAGATCAGAAAAATCCAAAAAGACTATCAGCAACTGTCACTGATTTATGAAGTATAAATATAGTCCTGCTACTCTCCACAGCATCCGTCCCATAGAAGATATAATGTTTTTACTTTAAGCATGCAATGTAATGCACTATTTATGAACATTCATGTCATATTTATTGCAGCTTTATTTTAGTACAGGGATATGTGCATTCACATGAGTGTACAGAATCCACACTGGTGCCTGTGTGTGAGTGTCACCGAGTGTGTTTTCGCTCCAGATGGTGTGTAAGCCCATGTAGCTCCCAACGTTATCAATGCAAGCTGGAATTATGCAGACGCGCTTAAATTCTGCAAACAACCCTTAATTCTTAATTTAGATATTAATTAGTTTCCCTGTTGCTTGGCAAAGCCCTGTGATTTCCCCTGACACCTCACATGTTTATATAAATGGGGCGTCTTCAGGCTGCAGAAGAGCATGTAGACGATGTAGGAGACCTGATAACATAATCAAAACAAGTTCATTAACTGAGACCACCGCAGTGTGCCTGACGAGGAGCGCAATCACAAACACATAGGCACTGTACTTTATTAAGTTTGTGATGTCTGTTTTAACTACTGAGACCCTGCATATCATTCACATTATTTGGTTCCAGTGAAGGATGAAGACTGTAAAACACTGTAGGCCTATCCTTTGTTTATTCTTTTACATTATAAATGTTACATCATTCTCTATTCCTAAACTGTTCTAATCTCACTGTTGGGTCCCATGAATCATTCAGGTCTGGACAATAATTTCTTGCAAATGCAAATCATATTTACTCAAGAGGCATTTTTAATGCAAATATTAATCAATGTGTGAAGAGAACAATCAACACAATCACTGTTATGTCTTGGCAGCAACTATAATTTCTACTAAAAACTACTCATTTTTGGATGATATAATTGGCTGTCTTTATTATTGTAGGGCTGCAAATAACAATTAGTTTTGATTAATGTAGAGTTTTTCTTGTATTTGGCCTGCAGTATTTCAGAAAATAATTAACCATCTAAGGTGACTTCCTCAGATATTCAGTTTACTATGATAAACCACATTTTGTAATATATAATATTACAGACTATTTTGTTGTTGCTGTGTCCTATAATATTTCATTTTGCTTCTGAAATCCTAAATACCAGAAAGAATTTCATAATTTTACTCCCACTTGCTTTTGGATTCAAGAAGCAAAACAAAGCTGTGTTGGCTGAGTCACCCGATCATCCCCCTTCCTCTTGTTGTTTCACATTCACACAATTTCCTCTCAGCTTTTGCCTCCATGTAACTAACTCCTGTGATATTCTTGTTGATAACAACCAAAATAGGTAAACACTGATTCTTTTATCAATGTCCACCTGTTTTGCATTGTCTTTCTCAGTGCACTCCCATCGCCGGCCATGGATTTGTGTTGGACAAGTACAAGTGCCAGTGCAGGAGAGGATTCTTCCACCCAAGCCGAGTGGCGCTCAATGGCTTTAAAAGTAGGTTACAAACCCCTCTATGATATAAAAATACATATTGCAGCGAGCTGTCAGATCAAAAGTTAGAATTTTTCAAAAGGAAACTTTTGGGATTCATGAAAACAACTAAAAACATCATTTGTTTTCAGCTGACAGCCACACATTTTGTTTGAAAGTCTTCTTATGTCTTTGAATGGGTATCCTGGGCCTGTGAGGTTATGAAACCTGAAGCTTCAGTCAAAGGATTTCGACTTCGTTCTTATTGTGAAAAGGTTTACTATTTTGTTTTTATTCTGAGCTCTCGTGGCAGCCACAAGTGGCTTCTGAATCCCAGACCTGTTGGATAATAGGGTGGCTGTGTAGACAGAGAATATGCGTTGGCGGAATAAACTTGAATAGAGAATTAGTCACACTTTAGTTCACTAAGCCCCGCAACCCTAAGTTACTGTTGCTATGCCTGTCAAACTTTTCGTTCTCACACGGCACTTAATGATTTCCCATTTGAAATTCTTAGTAATTTAGCAGCGTAAGCTAATGCTAATGCTAATGCTATAGCTCCAGCTGAACTCTGTAGACTTGGAAATGCAGCAGCATTGGTCATTTATCACAGGGTAAAGCTATTTATTCCGTGTATTATAGTACAATGTTATGAATAAAAATGTAATTGGGGATGACACGCAGCAAAGGGCCACACGTTGGATTCAAACCCGAGCCACTGCAAAGGACTCAGCCTTACTGCTCTTACTGGATGAGCTAGAGGTCGCCCCAAGTTACGCTTTAATTTTAACAGTATGCTTCACTTGTACTAAAGAAAAGGATTTGATGATGAGAAACAACCAGTAACACTAAGCAGGTTTGGTCAGAGTTACTACAGTAATGTAATGTAAACCTCCCCAAACCAAATAAAGAGCAGGACAAGCCTGATAACGTTAAATTACTCTAATCTCTGGTATTTTGGAGGTTGGATGCCCCAGTCCTGAAGGTATTATTCTAACGAAACACTCTACACTCCACAAAATTATGTTGTTAGCTATACACATGCCCTTTGCCTTTGGAAGTAACACTTGGTTATACTGTAAGCTAGTTAGCTGGACATGCTAATATTACTTTTGAGCAGACACACTGTTTAATCCATTCCTTACACTTTCCCTTTTGTATTTTTGGTTTTGTAAAGGCCAACTACAAAAAAACTCATACTAATGTCACTCTTATTTCTGTAAAGCCCCATGCACACCTTTGTGTGTGTGAAGAAATTCAAAGCTTACGGTTGCTAAACTATCATTGGACAATCGCATTTCGAGAGAGGGTTTTAGTGAATAGTCATTGAGATTGTCCGTCCTAAAGATTTGGCTATCACTCTCATATTTCCTATAGTCCTTATTTTTGATACAGGTGTGACAGACACAATGAATATCCATATTGAACACTTACAAATCTGAACATGTACACACAATTTAGCTTTAGACCTTTTCTCCACAGATGGTTCTTCTTTCACCCTTGGATTTTCAAGTATATCCATAACTTTACCTCCCTGCTCGTGCTTTGGATTTGAAAGCCAGTATTCTGACACCTTGACTGAAAGCGCTGCATCCTCGGGCAGAAAGCTTGGCCCTGATGAGCGCGATAATCAAGCAACTGCGGTGGTTTTCATCACTGGCTCCAACAATACAGCACCCCAAGGGGGATGATATGCTAAACTGGAGGTTTATTGTAATGCAGCGTGATGAGGCCTGCAGTCAAATGGCTCAGTCTGTGAAGAGCCTCATCTTCCAAACCCCATGCAGACCCCGTCATTAAAAATCACTGTGGCTCAGATTGGGTCGCAGTAGCTGGCGACCCTAATTTCCCCTCCTGGAACCTAACTGTTATTCCTCGTGCATCCCAGAAAACAGACCAGACTGGAAACAGATTTTGTATTGTTCCCTAGCAACAGGCCAAAATGACAGATGTCAAAGAAGAAAAAGGATGGAGGGAGAAAAACACATCCTGCAATAACAAATAAATTATTCTGTAAATGTGCAGTAGAACCTCATGAAACATGACATTGGATTTGAATGTCACAATCACACTTTTTGCTGGTGATTGACATTTTGTCTAGATAGATAGATAGATATAGATAGATAGATAGATAGATAGATAGATAGATAGATAGATAGATAGATAGATAGATAGATAGATAGATAGATAGATAGATAGATCGCTGGGGCTATAGCTAATTCTGCACTCTAAGCTATCTTCATGAGGTATTGTTGATGTCAGTGTTTCACTTCTACTTTTGTGATTCATGCAGTTTAATGTACAAAAATAACTTTCCATGTTGATCTCCTAGTCTCAGTTATTTTGGTTTGTTTTCATTTCACTTATTTATTTATTTATTTTTTTTATTTAACCTTTATTTATCCAGGTAAGTCAATTGAGAACAACTTCTCATTTGCAACGACGACCTGTCACATTCACACAGTTCCACATTCATACCTGGAAGCTGCCCAGTACAACCACAGTCTGATCTGCTGGCCACTGAGCAGCTCCACTATGATGTTGCTCAGAAACCTGTCAGGTAGAGAGGTATACTGTTGACCTTTAGATTACTTACTAATACGTTATTTTTGTCCAAAATCTTTTCCCGATCTCTTGTGGGTTAGGGTTATGTGTTAGGGTTCTCGAGCGTGTAGCCCACAGAGTATACATGAAAAGACAAAAAACAAGCAACACAAGTTTACATTTTTCATTTCAAATTGAGAAGATTGTGGAACTACAGTTACAAACAAAAAAGCATCAGAACAGAAGCACAATTTAGCAGCTTGAACAACAAGCAATCACTGAAAACAAATCCCTCCTGATAGATAATCTGATGAAGATGCTGCCTGCACATGACAACTGACCCCAAACAGAGAGGTGTGACATCACTGAACATCTGGCCCCACACTAAATGTGTGAAACTGAGTCAAGAAATTACAATTTAATAGGGTTTCTCTTTCGGTAATTTCCCTCTATCCTCTTTCAATTGACAATGATTTGTCCCTCAAAAGTCAAATAAAAGAACAGACTGTGTGCCCAGAGGTTTGAAAGCAGAGCAGTTTTGCCCCTCTAATAATCACATCGATGTGGATGTAAACCAATACGAATACGTTATTAAGATATGCACGGATCTGAACAGATACTAAAACAATCAAATATATTATGTGGCTTAAACATGGTACTCAATATTCATACATTTGAGATTTGTTTATCTCAAAAGTGCATGCAAAATGGACCAAGGGAGCTTTTCAGATTTTTCTCAAGAGCTTTGAAATGTAATGCATTTCTCACTTGTTTTATTCTGCTAACCTCCCGCTCTCTCTCCACTGTTGAGTTCCACCCAGTACCACAGCTTTTTATCAAGACTTAGTTTAGACTTTTTGCATTCTGTTTTGAAGATGGGATCCCGATAAAAAAATCATGTTTCATTATTTGATTAATTCAGGTACACGGTTAAAATGTTATGTTGTTTTGCTAATTTTGCTATATTTTGCAGCTAAACTTGTAGATACATGTATGAGAAGTATAAATGGCGGCAGAAAACTATTTATTGCAGAAAATGAAGTAGACTAACTTCTAAGCTTCCACTATGAACCACATCTGTTCTAAATCATAATATGGATACGAATACAATACAGATGTTTTTCGTAAGATAAACAAATACAGATAGTAGCTTTGTGCTAACAACATCCTTGCACCAATTCACATTGTGAATTTCAGTGAAGGCATGAATACCAGAGAAGATAAACAGCTTAACTGGGATTTACAGCAAAAAAGGCAAAAGACAGTGAGAGGGTGGATCACGAGTCATTTTGTTTTCACAGTCACCTCCTTCCCTTCTTTTCTAAACCCTTACGTAAACACAGTAAGGCCAAATGGAAAAACAAAACCACTTTGTATGATTTCTTAGTCTCAATGTCTGCATCATTGCTTGATAAATTGTCTTCAAGGTCTGTTATTATGTCAATAAATGTACCAGTTGATTCATGCCTAACTTGTTTGATCATTACCGGAGGACTTTCTGCACATTCTCTTGCATTCGAGCTCTACTGAAGCGCTGTACAACTTTAGCACAATGTTTGCATACTGTATGAGCTCTGGGACTTACAAAGGAATTACATGCTTATCAAGCATCATTTTCAAGAAGAGCTGCATCATGTGCGCATGTGCATGCTTGTGCGTGCATACGTGCTTGTGTGTGTGTGTGTGTGTGTGTGTGTGTGTGTGTGTGTGTGTGCGTGCATGCGTGCGTGTGTGCGTGCGTGTGTGGTGAAAATGGAGGATTTGGACTAAAGATTTACTCCAAATACTGCAACAGCAGATATGTCGCCGAATGAAGATTATATTTTTGGCATCGCCTGTCCTTTCTTTATATGTTATTGATCAAATTTCGGGTCCAAAGAAGCTTTAACAGAACACATCCAGTCATGCGAATGTGACCAATCTCAAACGAGATGGTCGAAAAAATTATCTAGGGACAGATAAATGATACAGATTTGATAAACCACATCCAAGTGTGCCACATGCTGGTATAACAACAATGATGCAGACCGGAGTGATGAAGGAGAGCGGTGTCACAGTATTTTATCCTCCTCCCCTTCATTAATCCCTCATCTGCCTAATTAAAGGCTGTATTCTTGTAATTATCACCCCCAAGGCTTTGTGATTGATTGGATTGATGTTTTTTACTCCTTTAAATTGATTAACTGAGCATTTAATGAGAAGTCGGTGTGTGACAGCTAAACCAAATTAATTGCATCGATAATCCTTGAAAACACTATATCAGAGCCATGTTCTGAGTCGTGACGAGACACATTTTTAAAAAGGCTGTCTTTCATCTGTTAGAAGAGTACAAATATTTGAGCTCTGCAGTAACATACAGTATGCAAATACACACCCAACATTTAGAGCTCTGATTGTCAACCGAAGTGCTCTCACGTCCTCAGGTAAGGAGCATGGCACCAACAGAGACGAGACCTCTGACGTGTCCAGTAAGTGCCTGCCGTGCCACGATGGCTGCCCCTACTGCCGGGACGACACGCCCTGCCTGGCGCAGGAGGATGGTGCTCTGCGGCTTGCTGTGGCCTCCTTCCATGCTCTGTGCATGGTGCTGGACCTGGCCAGCATGGTGGTGGTCTACCACTTCAGGAGGAAGAAGGTGAGTGGACACAGAGGCCACTGTGGCGGAGTGTTGGATGCAAAGCAAATACACATCAGGATCTTAAAGCTACAGTTTTTCATAAAAAATAACTTTTTGTCATATTTTGCTAAAACTGTTACTATATCGTGACAGTATGAGACAGATAATCTGTGAAAAAAAGTCATGTTCCTCTGCCTCCTCCTGGTGGTGCTCCTAATGGCATGAGGAAAACAACCAATCAGAGCCGAGGAGTCTCTTACGCAGTGTCAACGACTGCTCGTGAACTGCGGTCAAACTGTAAAACTAGGCAGCACTGATCAAATATGAATCAAGATTCTGTTACTGCATTGCCTATTTCAATTATGAAATTCAGTTATGTCAGCATATAGTGACAGTTTCAGCAAATTTGACAAAAACTAATTTTATAAAAGTTACTTACTTCAGCTTTAAGGTTTACTAATCAGGACTGGTACTACTGAGCCTGTATAAATGGTTATATAATGTCCTCTGTGGCTTTGGAGGGAGTTTTAAGTCTAGAGATGTCATCAAGGCTTATTTTAGATTGGAGATTTGCAGTTTTGTAACAGAAAGTCTGTGTTTGAAACTTGGGGGTGTAGAGTTTGAAAGACCAGGTTAAGAGGGTCTAAAAGGACTGTCACATTATACAGACAGATTTAAGTGTGCGGTTCCTGTTTTGGAGCGATCTCTGGCTGGCTCTGGTGGACATCTTTGTTCAACATTGACCATGCCAAGGTGCACAGTCTGCCAATAAAAACATTTATGTGTTTGGAAATATGAAGGTCATCATTCCCTTCCATTAGTACAATATTACATCAACAGACTACAGTTTGTGATCGCTGTGCTCTATTTTTATTTATTAACCACATTATAACCTTGACATCATTTTTTTGGGGGGGAGGGCGGACAATGCGGCACTTTCATTCATGCAACTTTTTGGAGCTTGACCCATACTAAGGACCAAAAGTCAGAAAATTTTATCTTGTGCTGCTTGGATTTTTGGAGGAAGATGTTAGGTCAGCTGAGACAGTGCTTGATAAGTGCCAAAAGCTATTCCCGACAATCCAACATCCAGCATATTGTACCAGATGTATATACAAATGAAAGGCAAACAATCCCTCCATGCAATAGCTCACACAGTAAATGGTTGTAAAATTAGACAAGTTTCAGCAGTTTTATTTCACACAGGGTTCCCCTCTAACAAAGTGCTCCATGGATTTATACGCTGCCACTGGATTTCAGTAAGTTAGAGGAGCAAGTCTGATAAGTAAATGTTAATTTGCTATTTATCTGTGTTTGAAAAGATATGTAATTTCATACCACATGCATTTTACAGGGCCAAATTAAAAGACAATCCATTTCATGCTTTATTGTTTTTTCTTGATGAACATTGAGCTAATTAACACTCGCCTCAATTTGAATCGACATAGATTTGCAGCAAAGTTGATGCATAATATCCCCTCTGATAATAGAATAAAGTGAAATAAATATTGAGATCCTGACGGTGTCAGTTAATTACAACGCTCCTCGGGCAAAGTTGAGTTGAATCTTTCCCGGTGTGCTATTTATAGACATTTGTGTTGTTGCATCAAAATCTCATACATTTCTTCAGTTCACAAGAAATGTCCCTGGAGCCCTTTGAATTTACATTAAAAACATAAAAAAAAAAATGAAATCCAACCCAGAAAAGGTGCTGTTGTCACTTACATTCTTGTTTCAGGGGAAGGAAAATGCTAGAAAACATATATTTAACTCCTCTTTGTGTTTGTTTGCTTTGAAAGAGGCAATGATTTATTATTTGCATTTGCCTGTAATATGCAAAGAAGCTGGAGCTACAAATCCTCACAACACTCTGTGTTTTGATGCAATACTTTTGACATGTTGGCCATGTTGTTGCATTGCACAACATAGTGCCAATTAATTCTGAGATGATCAAACACCTTGAATTGATAACTTTAGACAGATAATATTTTTCAACCCCTCTTAACACACCAAGCCATGTATACATCACGTTTTTCCTGTCAGTGATTGATTGATTGATGTTTTTTGTTGTTTTTTCTCTTTCCCCATTAACAGAGCATCCGCACATCAGGTCTCATTCTGCTGGAAGCCATCTTGGTTGGGGCTTTACTGCTCTACTTCCCAGTAAGTCAGCATTCTGATCTTAAATGGCACCCACAATTTACTCAGGCAGTCTGTCACTCCTTCGGTTTTTGCTTTGCTCATATTAAATGTAATAATAATGCTTAAGATGTCCTAATTTACAGTAGCAACACCAGTGGTTACTGGTGGTAACATTGAGTGTGCTTTAATACTGCAGCTCCCAGAATTCCAAAAGTGAACGTTTGCTGTCAGCGTTAACCACGGCGACAAAAACAATACGTTTCCTCTGGTGGCTTCACAATAAAAGCCGCCCGTGTTTCAACAGTTCAGTGGTGTAAAAATGAGGCGCCCACAGAAGGACATGCTGGCTTTGCATTAATAGTAACTTAATACAGCTCTGTTTCGGCCGTAGGAAAGATGTAACTACAGTAAAGCTGGATTACATATGTACTGTTTCCAGTCCCTTCTGAATGTGAAGGCAATTTGAATCCAGTGTGGTAACAGCGGAATCCGCCGCTAACAATGACAACTACTATAGAGAGGTAATTACAGAATATGAATACATTGAGTAGCTATTTCAGGAAAAATGGTATACATAAATAGTAATGGGGTTTGAGTTCATGAAAATCTTAATGATTGTAACTTTCAAATGAGGGAGAGGTCACGGTGTACAATTTAAAATCTACCATTTTACCAAGAAAATGAAGCCATTGCTTGTTGTTAAAAAGGATTCATGTTCATAATAGAATGCATTACTATGTAAATAAGGCAGTTAATACTGCCTCCTACTTCTTCAGCTGCAGCTAGATGCTGTTTTAGTACTTCTGATCATTGTCTGGACAAAAACAAAGAGTTGGACATCAGTTAGTGTGCATGTACAGTATGAGTGTTGAGCGTGTTCTTGAGCGTGTTGAACTTATTGAGCGTGTTCCTTTGCCAGCCTTTCTGTTGCCTGTATGTGTGAGCTGGTCTAGGTGGGTAAGTGCCAGCGTGCATTGTATACAGTAGGTGTGTATTTGCATTTGTGCACATAGCCCACAGTGCACCTGGAGTGCTGCATCAGAAGCCCATCTTTAGCAGGGAAACAGATGGAAGAAACCTGAGCGCCATGTAACAGGGAGATCAGATGGAACCGGGGAAATCGCTCCCTTCAAATACTTGCACAGACTGCCAACAGTGAGCCACTGCTCTCTTCAAACACAAGGCCTGATGGCTGGATGTTGGCCATTTTTAAGAAGGAAAAAAATCTGCTGAGAAAAAAAGCTTCAGAGCGCTCGGCTGACTCTTGGGATAAAAGTTTTTGTTCTCATTCTAAAGTTACTGGAGTGTTACCATAGGACATATATTTGCATTCGAATAGAAAGCCTGGGAGTGTTGTTGCAGCAGATAAGGACAGCGAGTATTTGAGATTTGTCCTTATGTGACCACACTTTGCGTATAATTCTGCTGTGAAGCTCAAAATGGATTTGATTTTGCATCCCTCCATCTGCCCTCTCCCCCCCATTCACCCCAAGGATAACTCAAGTACCAAAAATAGCGCCTCAGAAATATCCTGCCACTCTCTTATGTTCACACAAACTTGGATACACTCAATGGTCTCTTCCTCCCTTGGCTCTGCTGTATCTCCATCTTTTTTCTGCATTTCTTGGCACCTTGCCTGCCTGTCTCTACCTTTTCCCTGCACCCCCTTCCCCCATCTTTTTCTTTCATTACCCCTCTGCATGCTCACTCGCTGTCTCACCTTTGTGTCCGTCTCCTTTCCTGCAGTCTTAACGTTTGTTGCTGCTGCTGTTTCTTTTTGTGCTCCCACCACAAGCCTCCTTAGCTAAGCTTGGCGCAGCTGCTCCGCTCTGGTGCTTGATGCATTTTTAAACAGTCCATCAAGTTCTAGCACAACTTGTTTTAAAAATACATCTGCTGATTAATTGATGGAGGAGGCATGGGAGGTTGGATACAAACCAGGAGAGCCACCTTCTCTTCTGGGCAATATAAAAATGTGGCTTTTTATTGTGCAGTCTCCTGTGACTTTGTGTGTGTGTGTGTGTGTGTGTGTGTGTGTATAGGCAGGGTGGAGTGGCTTCAAATCTTCCCATTTTCCTGTGATTCTGTGCATGTGCATTTGTGCATGGATTTGCATTGGTGCATTTCTGTAGGCCCACAGTATGTGGGTGTAAGAAACAGTGTGGCCTACTTTTACCTGGTATTTATGGAAGTGATTTATTGTTTTGGTCCATCATGTAGACCAGAGAACTGGAAGGCTGGATGTTTGCTCAGGAGGCAAAGAGATTAAGGTGCCAGGGAGGATGCTAATCCTAACCACAGTTAGCATGAGAGTGAGACATGGAGAGGTAGAAGGAAAAGAGGAAGAGAAGACGCTGAAAGTATGCAAGTGTCTGGTGAATTGTTGCACTCCTAAGGGTTGGCAACATTTGGTCTGTTCTTTAAACTTTTATTTCTTTGTGTTTTTGTCTACTCTAATATTTGATTTAGCAGTAATGGCTGCTGTTACCTCATTCAACCTCTATGTTGCTTCACAGAAGCAGAGGAAGAATGTTACAAATGCTTATTGTTCAATTATGAAATCAGTTGTCATTTTCATTTCTAAGTTCAACTTGAAAAAAGACAATGTTTAAAGCTGCCTTAGTCAATATTTGTATATTAACACAGGATCCAATCATATTTAATATAACAAACCTACCAAGACATAGTGGAGCATTTAGCAACTAAAGAGACAGATATTTCCCTCAGTAGTTGGTGGAGACCAAAACTAAGCTTCAAGAAAAGCGAATATTATGGATAGGTATGGAACTGGAACAGCAACCTGGTTAGCCTAGCTTAGCATCAAATCTGTAAACAGAGGGGAACTGTGAGCCTGGCTCAGTCCAATTAAATAAATTTGCCTTCCAATACCTCTAAAGCTGCCACAGCACAACACTCGGACATGTAAAAATGCAAATATTTACTAACTCCCCATAAAACCACAATTTTTTTTTTTTTTATATCTCTGTTTGTGTATGAATTAAACACACTATTAATAACATGTTAATTAATTAGCTTTAAAGGTGCTGGTAGGGAGATTTTTAAACTGTGGACAGAGCCAGCTAGATGTTTCACACTAGTTCCAATCTTTATGCTAATCTAATTTCTTCCTGGTTCTAGCTCCATACTTAATGCACAGACATTAATTAATATCATATGATTAGGAAAGAAAGCCAGTAACCATATTTCCCCAAAATGTTTATCCATTCCTATAAAAAAATTATTTATAATACATTTTTTTTCCAGGAAAGCACATTATTGGTATTAAAGCTATGAGTCATGTCAAGGCTGTCTTCCACATAATCACTATCATTTAGAAATATTGTCTGAAATATGGAGGGATTCATTTTTGGTAGCAATTTTCATTTAAAAATGGACATGTACAATTAAACTCTTTCTTTTAATATCACAACTAATTTATCAGATCCTGAGCTGTAACAGTGACTCACAGTCGACAGTGGAGCATTAAAAAGGAACAGCTATAATTCCTGTTCTTGGGTATAAAATGGACTTGGCTCCCCCACTATCTCATGACCAGCATACCAATGACCGACTTTGGCACTGGAAGGTTTTGATGAGGAGTGTGGATGGAGGGAACCTGTTGATTCAACTCTGCGAGACACATTCTCAATCAGGAGGTGAGAGAAATGTCTGTATACCAGAGGTGAACTGAGAGTGTAGTGGACACACTGACAGCTGAAAATAGGGATGTTATGTTTAATTGCACACTGAGCCATATTTTGGTCGAATGGGTGAAACTGATCTTGTCATTTTTGTATTCAATTACACAAACAAATGGCAGACGGCAAAATTATGATGATAGAAAAAAAACGCTCATGGTCCTCATGCGCTCATTACTCCAATACATCTTCACGTGTCATCTCGAAAATCTATTTTAATTGTAACTTCCTGAATAGCAGATTTTATATTGTTGTAATTTCATCATTCTGTCTTTGTAGCATACTATTACCTCTGTCTGAGGCCACATTGAGTATACACTATTATCCATATTTCCAATTAAACATTAGTTTCCCCTTTCTTTAACACATCTTGCAGCCAGACTGTTACAGCCTCAGGGTTGGCTGTTTTTTGAGTTTGCTGCAGATGTTCTTCTTCTTTTCTGAGGAAAAAAGGTTACAGGTGCTGTTGTTGCTTAAGCTTAATTACTCTGGATAGCTGCTGTCTCTTAAATTGCCAAGGCATCCTAAGAGCTGGGAGGAATTACTGGCTGCACTCCTCTGGGAATGGTTTATACTGCATCTATAATGATATACAATATTCTGTCCGAGGCCATGTGGTTAACTGTAACCTCCAGTGGATGGATTTATGTAAAGCATACATCCACCAATATAAATAACATCCCACGATGCTGGAGTTTAACATAGCTCACAGTAGGTGAGAAGCGGGGAACACAGACTATAACAGGGCTAAACACATTTAGACAGTCGTCTTGGGTGGATGATCTACTCAAACAACAGGGTGAAGAACAAAGTGTAGGTGAAGTTATAAAATAAATAATATTAAGCCCATTTGTGTGGGCAGATTCAGGTTTATTTCCAAGTAGGTTTTCACATACAAGGAATTTGCCTTTGTGTTTTGGTGCATTTTTAATAAAAATAAAAGCAAGTAATGCAAAAGTCATGAAACGTAAATATAAAATTAAAAATGACAATAAAAATATCATAAATGCTATAATATATGTACCATTTATCTGTTTTTAAAATGAAAGAGCTGTACAGTTCATAGGTGCAAAATACTGACCAGGGAATGTGCAAAAGTTCACAGTATGAATAATAGAGACTATGTGCAACGTACAGCAGCAAGGTAAATAGAATAACATCACATATGATGCAGCATTGCAGCGTCTCTCTTTGAACCTGGAACTGGATGGAACAAGCAGTTTCAGCACTTCAAGAGCTGAATAATGGATTCTCAGACACTCTGATCAGGTCATCTCCATATATTTTGTACATGGAGCATACATACAGAAAAGCCTTTTTTTTGGTACCTCAACTTCTGTTTAAAATAAATTCAAATTGAAATCTGTAAGCATACAATATTTGCTCGTGGTAGGGTGCACCTTGCTTGCTCTCTGGCTTTAGTATCTTTAAGTATTTTTTGTCATTTTACAAAAACTGTAGCTGAAGTTTTCCTCCATACTATGTCTTTGGTGTGAGGTCGCCTACCAGTTAAACACGTGATTATGCTGTCCACTCTAAACCGCTGGTTTAGAGTACTTAGCTAAAGCACATCTCAATACTATGACATTTTTACCTTTTGGGAGCCAGTATAAAGATGCTCATCATAAAGTAAATTAAATGTGAATGCATTACAGATTTGTCTCATCAGTCGGCAGTCTGTAAAATTCTGTAAAATTTTAGTTCCTACTTATGTTTTGTGTGGAATTGATACAGAGCACATTTAAACAGCAAAACCAATGTAGGCTGACTCAGGAAAGAGTCATGCTTTAACATCCTGGAGGATTTTTATCCACCAGGTGAGTGAGGAAGGTTTTCTTTGCTTCAGTGGAAATAAGCGCCGAGTCACTACACCGGATCCTCAGCTTCACACGGGTCAGTGGAGATTTGACATGTGGCGTCCCGTTGAGGTACACGCTAATGAAATGAAACACAGCTGTAATAGAAGTGCAACTGGAAGCTCTGATCTTTACAGCAGGGCACGGGAGTATTCAGCCTCTGTCACAGCCTCGTCTTTAGGTGCGAATAAACCTCACACCAAGCAAGAAATAAAAGACTGACATTTTATGAGCCACTGGTGGATTCTCTGTTTTATTTCAAATCACACAGGGACCAAAGATGACAACCTGGGCTGCACATGTGCACACACTGAAACATGTGAACGTCCATGCACTATAAATACAAATTAACAAATAAACACGCTCAGATGCAGTCGCCTGTTAAATACCACCAGTGAGATAAGGACTTTCATATTGAATGTGTTCTGGCAGCTGACATATGCACAACATACAGTTAAAAGATGTTAGCGGGAGCTCTGGAGACGTAGGATAAATCTGCCTCCAGCTCTGCTTCTCACATGCTGGAGACTGATTTTCATTTCTGATTCCTTCTGTGTGAATATGAGAGGAGTGTGACAGGAGTGGAAGTGCAATTCACTGCTTGCAAAAAGAGAATATATATATCTATATAACCTCTGTCTATCAGTGTGAACACTAACACTGCTGTACCACTCTACAGGTGATGATCCTGTACTTCCAACCCAGTGTGTTTCGCTGTGTCCTCCTGAGGTGGGTTCGCCTCCTGGGTTTCGCCGTCATGTACGGCACCGTCATCCTCAAGCTGTACAGGTACTGTCAACTAAAACTGAAAACATTTGAATCAAAAGAGTGGTAATCATGGCATTTGCTATATGTTGTATCCCCTTCCTATGAATTATTCCTATAATAAAGCAAAAACCTTGTCTTCCCACCTCTTCCTTCCTCCTATCTCGTGTCCTGTCTTCCTACTTCTTCTTCTTGTCTCCTCATCTTATCTCATTCTGTCTCTGCTCCTCTCCTCTCCTCTCTTCCTATCCTCATCTCTCATCTCCTTGTCGTCTTACCTCTACATGTCTTCTTTCCTCCTCTCCTGCTCTCCTCTCATTGTTTCTTCTTCTCTCCTTGTCTCCTCACCTCTTCCCCTTGCCTAACTCCTCTCCCTTCTTCCTATTTCCTCTTCTTGTCTCCTCATCTCATTTTGTCTCTGCTCCTCTTCTCTCTTCCTATCTCCTCCCCTTATCTCCTTTTCTGCTAGCCTCTTCTTTTTTCTCCTCTCCCAGTCTACTCTCTTCATATATCATCTCTTCTTCAGAGAAACAATTCTGTGTTTGGATAGATGATGGTTTGGTCCCCTCTTCTCATATTCTCTCCCCTCCCCTCTTCCTATCTCCTTTCCTTTGCTCACCTCCTCTCTTGGTATTATAACTTGCCCCATGAGTTAGACTTCCTTAGTTTCAATAAATTAGCTCCCTCTCAGTCTGCACTCACACACATGCATGCAGTCAATAAGCACATTTAAATTTCACATCAGGTCCGGTCTATCTGCGGCTGCCTGCTTACAGTATTTCTGAATTGCTAAAAACACATTTTTTTAATGTTTCTCTCGCTTTCTCAAACCTTAAACACAAATCACCAAACTTAAGCTACACTGTCAAAACCTTTGACTTGTCTTGCTATATCAAACAATTGCTTCAGAACTATGTTATCTTTACCCAAAACCAAACACTGTTTTCAGATAACACACACATCCAGCTAATGCATAAACACTACACAGCAGTCATTACACATTACAGAGATAAATGCAAAACACTGCACTCAGGGCAGAGCAGGGGAAAAATTATATTTATTATGAAGTACTTGCACAATCCTGTACACATATAAATGTAGTCACAAACAAAATATGCAGCAGATCAATAGCAAGCAATGTCTTGGAATCATTCTGCCTCAGCATCATGCCTCTGGGCATGGTCAGGCCGCAGGACCTCACCAACGTCACAGGCAATCCTGTCCCTTGCTAAACAACAGGGAAAGAATCCTTTAGCATGCCGAATCCAACCTTGAATCGCTTCCACTCCAGTGTTGTCACATGCTGCATCCATTGACTGAATGAGATTTTCCTGTGCATAAGGATTTCTGTCATAGATCTTCCACCTCCATGCAGAAAAAAAATATTCAATGGGATTAAGGAAGGGCGAGTATTTTGGGAGGCACACATTTATAAAACGTGGGTTATTTTCAAACCACTCACGAATGCTAAAAGTTCATTGTCCCAGATTACCACATACATGGGATACTCTTCCTGCTCATCACCTCTTTGTTCACGTCTCAGTAGTACTTCCTGTAGAGCATACAGAAACGTTATAAGATGGGCAGTGTTGTAAGGCCCTACAGTCACATGGCGGTGAATAACCCCGTAGCTGCTGATGGCAACACATATGGTCACGTTGCCACCACGCTGCCCTGGCAACTCTACAATGGCACGTTCACCAATAATGTTGCGGCCTCTCCTTCTCCTCTTGGTGCGATTGAAGCCAGCTTCATCCAAGAAGATGCACTCATGAGGCCTCTCCATGGAATCCAGTTGAAACATTCTCAATAGAAATGAACAAAAATTTATTTTTTAAGTAACGTAAATGACATAGCATTCCAGGCTTCATGCCTCTGTATACATGTGCTGCATTACATTCAACACAGTAAAGATATACAGTAACTCAATAGTGCTGTATAATCTCTGGACATGATTACTTACTTGTACATATTGATATACAGTTTTTTCCAACTGCTTACACACAAAATCTTTTCATGTCACACGATTTTTGAAACCTCTCACTCAAAGTGCAAAACTACACAGCAAATCTCCAAAACCATAAGCTATTTCTCAGCCTTTCACTCAGTTTTCAATTGCATAAAACACTTTTTTCAAAACATTAAACACAATTCTCTACCTAAGACACAAAAATCTAACAAGAAGTGACTTGCTATCCATTTCTAAACACAACCAATCAAAATGCTACACTTATTTACCAGGGCACACACACACACTCCTCACATGTGCAAACACATTATGTCATAACTGAACACTAACCAATCATTGCTTTAGTATAGGCCTATACAGAGGCCAAAGGTCAGATTACCTGTTTGGAACAATGGATGCCAACAATAGACAGAGAGCAAGAGGAGGAGGAGGGAGAGACAGGGGATAACAACGAGGAGGAGGAGGAAGGAAGAAGAGTAAGAAGGAGAGCCATTTCTGATGAGATCAGGGAGAGAAGCCCATCTTGAGTAGCTTTACAGTGGCGTCCATACTGCATGCAACTATCTAATGACTATTTCAGCATTACAAATCAATCAGACTTTGTTGTGCACAAAGTGCATACAATTCTGTCCCCCCCCCGCCCACACACAAGCACGCACAAACACTCACAACACACACACACACACACACACACACACACACACACACACACACACACACACACACACACACACATATTCTTTATTCTAAAAATGATACCTTTGGTTTACATATGTTTATACTTTTTTTTTCTTGTTTCATGCTACTGTATAATAATAATAATAATAATAATAATAAATTGAATTTATATAGCGCTTTTCATGGACTCAAAGTCACTTTACAGGGCAGGGTAGATTATAAAAACATAACAAAACAAAACGAGCAAACAAAACAAGTAGAACAAAACAAGATACAGATGAAAAAGGGAGGGGGGCAGGTGGACTATGGGTAGGCTGAGGTGAAGAGATGGGTCTTGAGGCGGGACTGGAAGATGGTGAGGGACTCAGAGGTGCGGATCTCTTGGGGGAGGGAGTTCCAGAGCCTGGGAGCTGCTCTGGAGAAGGCTCTGTCCCCAAAACAGCGCAGGTTGGACTTTTGGATGGAGAGGAGACCGGCTGAGGTGGATCTGAGGGACCGTGAGGGTTGGTAAGGGGAGAGGAGGTCAGTGAGGTATGAGGGGGCCAGATGGTGGAGGGCTTTATAGGTGAGGACCAGGATTTTGTAGGTGATCCGGTGGGAAATGGGAAGCCAGTGGAGTTGTTTTAGGACTGGAGTGATGTGGTGCCAGGATTTGGAGCAGGTAATGAGGCGGGCGGCTGAGTTCTGGACCAGTTGGAGTCGGTTGATGTTGGTAGAGCTGATGCCGAGGAGAAGTGAGTTGCAGTAGTCCAGTCGGGAGGAGATGAAGGCGTGAACACTGGGCTACTCTTACAGACGTAATGTTTTGCAGACGTAATGTTTTGCCCAATACTTATAATATTTTCTGTTTTACTGTAACATTACATTGTTTTTTACAGTGCACTTTTCAACCACTTTCAGCAGACTACTTTCTCTCTAGAACATTGTAGATATAAGCCTATGAAAGACAAAAGAGCTTTAGATTTAGAACAACAGTGTGTACATGGTATATCCAAAAATGTACTATTATGAAAAAAGTGTTTGCCATTTGATGCAAATGCTTCATTTTGAGATGTGTTTATGGTATTTTGAATGCAATGTTTCATTTTGAAGGAGATGTGAGGCATTTTGCATTTTGTGTGTGCAGTTTTGGGAATTGTGTGTAGAGTTTTGAAAAAAAGAGACATAGTTTTGAAAACGTGTGTAAGCAGTTGGAAAAAACTGTAATAGCTCTTTTACCCTTTCAGAATTTCTCTCAAATGGTACTCTGTAGGATTGTTTGAGACTTATCAGGTTGTATTTCAGGACACGCTCAACTGTGGAGAGACTCACCATTTGGATTTGACATGGTTTTATATCCTGATTACTGATTATGTGCAACACATTACTGATTTGAAACAGTTGTGTTCAATTTTGAGTGCTTGTGTGTTACCGATGACAACAGTGTGTTGCTTGTGTTTCACTTTTGGGGGCTGTGTTGTGCCATTTTGAATTGAAGTGCACCACAATGCTACATGTGTTTTGTGAATGACAATGTGTTTACAGTTTTGCACAAAGAGTGATTCCGATTTGCTAGTTGTGTCTAACCACATGAGAAGTGTTTAAAGTTCTGCAAACTGTGTGATTCAATCAATAAAGTGGTTTGAACACTTGCAACTTTGGTTTTGCAAATGGATTTTAGTGTTTTAGCAATTCAGAAATACTGTAAGTATCTACTCAGGCGTACACTCACTTTCTGCTCTTCAGCTCCGAGCAAGTGTTGCCGAGATGGTAGAAGGGGGTCAAAGCCGGCCACAGCATTCCCTTGGCAAAATTACCAATGAGATTTTTTTCCGAGCTCGCTGGGTGTGAAATGTGCCCCAAGGCCAAACTCTTACAGCCCGGTCCCACTGAATATATCAGATAAGATAGATTTCACAGTCTGGTCGGAAGAAGGCAGATGAGCACAGTGCCGAGACAATAGTAAACAGAGAAGTGACTGTTTGTATGTCTGGATGGTGATATTCATATAACTACGTACATGCTATTTTTGTCTTTATATACATGTAGCTCCCCTTATCCAGCATCAACTGGCTGATGTGTTGCATTTTTAATTCCCTTCACAGAGGCGTATTGTCTTGTGTGAAGATACTGTGAAACTTATAAATAAACTGCCTCTGCATGCATTCAGTCTAATGTGTTAGTTCCAATTGCATGCATTTGTTGACCCATCTCCAACCAGAAAAGTTAAAAACTGACACCCATAAGAATATTCCAAGTTGTTAGATTTGGAATAAACAACAGCATGAATTACAAATTAAAGTGAATGAATTAAAATAACAGTGCCCTTTTCTCCCTGATCCTTTTACAGTTTTTTCCAACTGCTTACACACGTTTTCAAAACTATGTCTCCTTTTTTCAAAACTCTACACACAATTCCCAAAACTGCACACACAAAATGCAAAATGCCTCACATCTCCTTCAAAATGAAACACTGCATTCAAAATACCATAAACACATCTCAAAATGAAGCATTTGCATCAAATGGCAAACACTTTTTTCATAATAGTACATTTTTGGATATACCATGTACACACTGTTGTTCTAAATCTAAAGCTCTTTTGTCTTTCATAGGCTATATCTACAATGTTCTAGAGAGAAAGTAGTCTGCTGAAAGTGGTTGAAAAGTGCACTGTAAAAAACAATGTAATGTTACAGTAAAACAGAAAATATTTATTGGGCAAAACATTACGTCTGTAAGAGTAGCCCAGTGTTGTTTACAGTAGCATGAAACAAGAAAAAAAAAGTATAAACATATGTAAACCAAAGGTATCATTTTTAGAATAAAGTGTGTGTGTGTGTGTGTGTTGTGTTTGTGAGTGTTTGTGCGCGTGCTTGTGTGTGGGGGGGCGGTGTATGCACTTTGTGCACAACAAAGTCTGATTGATTTGTAATGCTGAAATAGTCATTAGATAGTTGCATGCAGTATGGACGCCACTGTAAAGCTACTCAAGATGGGCTTCTCTCTCCCTGATCTCATCAGAAATGCTTGCCTCTCCTCTTCTTCTCCTCCTCCCTCCTCCTCCTCCTCGCTTGTTGTTTTCCCCTGTCTCTTCCTCCTCCACTTCTACTTACTCTCTGTCTATTGTTGGCATCCATTGTTCCAAACAGGTAATCTGACCTTTGGCCTCTGTATAGGCCTATACTAAATCAATGATTGGTTAGTGTTCAGTTATGACATAATGTGTTTGCACATGTGAGGAGTGTGTGTGTGTGCCCTGGTAAATAAGTGTAGCATTTTGATTGGTTGTGTTTAGAAATGGATAGCAAGTCACTTCTTGTTAGATTTTTGTGTCTTAGGTAGAGAATTGTGTTTAATGTTTTGAAAAAAGTGTTTTATGCAATTGAAAACTGAGTGAAAGGCTGAGAAATAGCTTATGGTTTTGGAGATTTGCTGTGTAGTTTTGCACTTTGAGTGAGAGGTTTCAAAAATCGTGTGACATGAAAAGATTTTGTGTGTAAGCAGTTGGAAAAAACTGTAATTCAAGTTTGCATGTTAGTAAGAGCAACAGCCGGGGGTGTGAGTTGTCAATTGCAGCAAGATCATTTCTTACTCACCTACACTGCTCAGTCTCAAGTATTCAGACTTAACTCTTTTCCTCTTCTTCTTCCTCTCTCGCTCTCCTTCTCTCAGGGTGTTAAAGGTGTTCCTGTCCCGCACGGCTCAGAGGACGCCTTACATGACCAGCTGGCGGGTCCTGCGGCTGCTAGTGGTGATCCTGCTGGTGGTGCTGTGGTTCCTGGTGGCATGGACCTCCGCTGTGTGCCAGAACCCTGAGCTGAGTCGGGCTCTGATTGCCGCAGGCCTCACCCCAGAGGGGCTGCAGTTCAGCATGTGTCTGCTGGATCGATGGGACTACATGATGGCTGTCGGTAAGTGTGATTTCTGTATTTCTGTAGTTATATGTACTCGATGTGTAGTGAGGACACAAAACGAGTGAGAAAATTTCAGTCCTTCTTACCACTTAAGTAAAAACATTTTGGTATCTTTTTTCCTCATTTTTGTTCCGACTTTTTTGTGGCTTTCTCAGACATTTGTCACCATTTTGTAAATTTGTTGCTTTTTCCAACATTTTTGTACACTTTTTGTCACATTTTTGTTGACATGAAGCCCTACAAAAGTCATCAAAAGAGTTCCTTAGCCATCATAGAATTTAGCAAATCAAGCAAAACAATGCTAAATTTTTTTTAAAGCAACACTATGTAACTTTTCCCGCTTTGGTCCCCCTACAGATTGTCTCATTGGAACTACAGTTTGCGCTAAAAGTTACATAGTGTTGCTTTAACAACAATCTGTTTCACAGCCTGAATATGAAAACTCTCTGCTTCTGGGGGAATTTCTAAGTCTCACAGTCGGCAAATCTGCCATATTCTGCTTTGAATGTCAGCTAATTGCAGTTTAAAAAACACTTTCCTGTGTTTTTGGTTTGGCGCACAACTAGGCGGGCCAAAATTTATTGTGAATCCAAACTGATATACAGGCCGGATCTAAATGTGCAACGGGCCGGATTTGGCCCATGGGACTTGAGTTTGACACAGTTTGTGCTCTAGGGTGTCTTTGAATGTTTAGGTTGTGCATTCGAAAAAATCTATTTTCCAACGCAGTTTTTCTAAACTTTTGTTTGACTTAAATATATTCTGTACTGTATATACACATTCTTAAAAAAACACTTGAAAGCCTACTTAAATGTATTTTGTGAGTGAGTCTTTTCTTGAAGAGTAACTTAAAAGGCACCCTGGGGAGTTTTTGACAATGTTTTTATCAGTGGGTTTAAAAGTCTTGAAATTCCAATGCCAGCGTGGTAAAAAGGTATACAGAGACTCATGTATACAGGAAGGCAAAGACACTCTCCGACTTCACAGAACTGGGTTTTCAATAGCTGCACCATGTCTGACTCATTTATTTTGGACAGTGCAGTCATCTCCTTTGCTTTATAAAAGCTGGTGGTGCTGACAGCCAATGAATTGCACACAAATAGAGGGGACTGTTTGAAGTCGTTAAGCGAGGCATAAAATGCTCCCAAACATGTCCCCCGCCCGCTTGCCAGAACACATTATTGTGCTGTAATAGGCCCCTTTATTCAGCACTCAGCCCTCAAAGCAACATTTTGAAAAACCTCTGCTCTGAACTCGAGGTTAAATGGATGCAGTTGTGAATTTTGATGATAGTGTCCATTGTTTGATTCAGTTTACCTGAGGGGTTTGCTCACAAAAAGTATAATGGATGGTCCTGTTTATTCAGTTAATAATGGGTTGCCCTGATAAACAAGATGGAGTACCCCTTTCTCAGTGTCTTGGGCTGCCACCAGCATTAAAGCAGAACCCTCCAGAGGGCAGGAGGAGCCGCCGAGTGTCTTATTTATTTTGTACAGCCCACAAGCTTGTCTCTAAGGACTTTCCAGAGGACAAACCTATCTAGTTTTAACTGGACAATAATCAATGACAGAATAAAATGCTGTAATGAATAATGGAACATTATAACATAAAACATATGAACGCAAATCTAAGCACAATAGCAGAGTACTCACCACAAAGGATGTGAATTTGTATCTGTTATATTGCTGCTGCTGCTGCTGCTGCAACTTCACCTTGACTGTCCATACTCTGTTCTGCTCTTTTATCTTTCATCCCAGCCTTTTATAGTATGCTTTGAGTTTCCTTTTCTTTTGATTCACATTTATCCATAGATCATATATACCTAAGCCGCACAAAAATGGAGTGAACCAGAACCTAGGATTGTTTTTTTGGTGACTCCGCCTTTAAGTTACCAGTAGTTACTAGACTTGTAATAGCAGCCCCTTAGGGACTGTACAAATGTATTTGGTAAGCCTTATTTTTGACTTGAAAAACAACCCATTTGCTTTGGACCCTCCACTTGACTTTGAAATAAATTGCAACACTCTCCCCTGATATTTCCACTTAGCCCAAATTTCAAGCTAAAAATAAATGAAATTGTACATTAGCATTACATCAGCAATTTGCTAATTATGGAAAACATAACAAATGGTGTGTTGTGTTTACTGAGCATTCAAGCTGCTTGATATTTGAACTAAGAGCTACTAAATAAACAGTTATCACCATTGTCACTGAATAAGTAAAGAGGGCACGGACAATAATGTTCAAATTCCTTCTAACAATAACGCTATACTTCTATTTTATTTCTTTTTTTAAGCTGACATCATTGTACCAGCCACTAGTTCAATGTGAATTGGAAAATAAAGCCCAGATACAGAGACATGATTGTTGTTCTCTACATATGGTAATATTCAAGATTTTATGGTACATGACAAAATGCATTTTTGGACGTACGCTTTTTGATGTAGAGTAACTTTCCCCCCCTAGTAAATCTTGCAAGAAAATGATATAAAATATAAATATAGGGCAAGAAAAAATGAAAGACCCCAATCTGCCCTTCCAAAACAATCAGACCTTCAGCAAAAAAGAAAAAAATACATAATGCTCCCCCTTTTCTCACCCCATCTCCCAGACTAATAATTTTTGTACAGTCCCTAAAATGACCAGAGTCTATAACACTGTCAAGCTAATAAGCGATTGTATTGGTGAAAAGTTGCAGGTTCTATCCCTCATGTATCCGGTGACTCAGAGGGCCTTGTGTGTGCGTTACAGTAGCTTCCTAATGACAGACTCTTGAAGCAGGAGGCAGTGATGGGCACATCATTGAAGCCAGTCTGACAGCAAGGGGAGACTAATCCTGTTAGGAAAGAGCCAAAGGACAGATCCCTGAGAGAAGCTTGGTCTGCCTCTGAAAACTGATAGACAGGCAGACCCAGAGAGAAAAAGAGAGAGACGGAAGTGGCAGGGAAAGAGGAGAGTGGAGCCTGTGAAGTATGAAGCTTAGAGGGATGTAGGAAACGATGCAGAGAGAGTTTTCCACCAGCTGGGGAGTGGAGGGGGAAACTTGAGCGGAAAAGAAGAAGAAGAGGGAGCTGGTGAAGGGAGGACAGCTAAGGACACTCTGGAGATGCAACAGAGGAGCGTAGCATCTTCAGAGGAAATGACGCTGTGTTTGGGCCGTGACAGCTTCCCACAAACGCAGCACTTTTAATGGAATGAAACACATAGATCACAACAATCCCTCTGTGTGGGTTTTTACATCTGTGTGTGTCAGTGTGTATTTGTGTGTGAATTCAAGACAAGACAGGAAGGTGTCCCCGCTGTTCGCTGTGACAGCCACACTGGTGTGCTGAGGCTACACTGAAGGACAGGAAGCACCCTGCAAAGCTGCTTTGGAGGACTTTAACAATGCATGTCATACTTGTAAAAATTAATCCTAATTGTGTTTTTGCTTGTTTTGTTATAATGCTGACAAGAGGAATGAATGTCTGTCTAGAAATTAATAAATCATCCTATTTTGTCTGCAAATGCGGAGCAAAATGCAGCTGAAGCAAAACAGAGTATTCATGATGTCAACAATAAGCAATTCATTTGAATCCACAATTAATCTACATTAGTTGGAATTGTTCCCTCTTGCAAGCAGCTCTCCATGCATCCTGATTCAGAGGCTAAGTACCAAGTAATTAGTGATGATTTATACACAAGGTCTCTTCATGAATATTAATGGACTGTAATCACTGTAAAGACGTTATGGACTCATACGCCAACACAGTCCTTGGCACAGTTATTGGTGCTCTTAGCTGCCTGCAAACAAAACAACAAGCTCATATAGCTTGCATCAGAGAAACCTCTGACTTGGTGATGCTCATTTGGAATTTTTATATGTAGCATAGAAAATTTGAATTTAATATTGTATTATTATAAAAAAAACATTTGAAAAAAAATGTTTTGCATTTTCTTTTGTACTACACCAGAGACAGCAATATTTATCAAATTGCTTCAATACGTAATTTTATACCCCCAAAATGCAGCAACCCTAAAGGAATCCTTTTGATCGCATTCCAAATAATTAATATTGATTTTTGCAGTTCTTTGAAATTTCCGTTGACGTACAAGACGATAATAAGCTATCTATATACAGCAGAGTTCATATGCTAGCTTTTTAAATTCATCTTCCCTGTAAATTACAGGCGGGCTGTGTGACCTAGGTGAGATTAGACGATAGCAGGAAGGTGTCAACACACTGTTGAGGAAGCAGCTGCCTCACTTGGGGGGACACTGCAAACACGGGGAACTGTTGCTAAATTAGAAACTGCATTATCGCTGTGAACGTTATCAGCTCTGCAAGTATCAAAGCAGAGTCGAGAATCAACTTCTTCATCGTCTTCTTTGTTTCAGACAGTGTGGTGAATAACAATATCGCTGTGTACTGTCGCTGTGACTCTGCATCTACTGTACATGTAGCAGGTTTAACAAACTGAGTCAGAGTGACAGTGCTGCTTTCATTGAACATGCAAATCAAAGAAAGACTATGCTGACTCTCAAAGGAATAGTTCAACATTTAAGAGATATACATTTTGGAAAACTTTTTTCTGAGAGTGAGATGAGAGAAGATCGATACCACTTTAAAGACATGAGAGTGGAATCGATCTTCTTATCTCACCCTCAGAAAAAAAGCAAATTAGTGTGTTTCCCAAAAAGTTCAACTACTGTATTACTTTAAAGCTTTAGAGTTGAGTTTGGTGCTTTGAAAAGAGTTTCCAGCCTCAAGGGAGGCATTTTATACTTAAAAAAGTCAAACTTTCTGGATTTTAGAGTTTTTTTCCCAGCTTAAGAGGTATACAAAAATGTAATTAATTAACTAACTAATTAGAAAAATAAGACAATAAAGACTTTAAATCAGTCCTCTAACCCTCCTTGTAACCTTTTTGTTGTTTGTTTCTTTTGTTTCCAAGCGGAGTTCCTGTTCCTGCTGTGGGGGGTGTACCTCTGCTTCGCAGTCCGCACTGTACCTTCCGCTTTCCACGAGCCACGTTACATGGCTGTGGCCATCTACAATGAGCTCCTCATATCAGCCATCTTCCACATCATCAGGTGGGTGAGCAAAGTAGGGTAGAACAGGTGCGAGTGGGCGTGAACAAAGAGATGTGTGGTCAGAGGTGAATGTCTAAATCACGTCCTCTGAAAAGGAAAAGGGGAAGAACAATTCTCTTATACCTTTCATGAACATGTCTGTGACAGTAAGGAGCAAATAGTGTGAACAATGGCAAGGGGCTTAGACGGCTTTACCTCTTCTTACACCTGTTGTTAATCATAATCACACAGATATTTGCGTGGTAGAGCAGGGCATTAATTTGCAAGTGCTGAACACTTCAGATGAAAGGCAGAGAGTTCACCCACCCCCTTCATCAAGGAAATGAACAGTGTCAGCAGAGCGCTTAGGTAAGCCAGTTGAAAGAGGTGAATATAAAATGTCTTCCCCAGGCAGAGACACAGCAGCCATAGATCTACTGTGACAGAGCCCATAATTCTGTGCCCAGTAACTGTCTTTCTGTCACAGGTGGCAAATGACATAATATACTCCGACAACTTTTATTTAAAATGTCTTTTAATTGGAGTAATTGTCATATATATTTGCTTGAAAATATCTTAAAGAAGCTAAATGTTAACCAAACTTTGAGTGGTAATGGGTCATTAAATTATTTCTTGATTTCCACAGTAATTGTTTTGGAAGAATATATTGTCGTAATACTGCGTTTGAAGCGGCACTAATAAAAAAATTCAAATTATCATATCAAATACTGTAAATGTGTAATGTGAAATGGGTCTCTCTGAGGTGAACTCACAGAGAACTATCACCCACAGCTCTATGGAGCCTTTTACAGCTTTAGTTCATTGTTTTGGTTTTATGACCCAACATTTTTGATTCACTCTCACCGTTCTCATCAGTGTCATCAGCTGCAGCCCGTGGCTGTTTTTACCAACAAAGCTCTGAAAAAAAAACAGTACGCTGACCTGCCCTGCACCTAACAGCAGACTAAGTTTGCGACTAGCAGCTAAAGAGCTGGATATTTAGCTCAGGAGTTGGTGGAGACCAAAACAGAGCTAAAAGGACAAAACATGACTCCAAATAAATGCTAATGTTGCTACATGTCTGCTGGATGTGTATTAAGGAAACTGTTAGTGAACACATTAGCCAAAACAACTTTATAAGAAGATAATATGCCAATGTTGTGTTTTCATCTCGTTTTAGCTGCCCCCAAGTGGCCGAAAATTATTAGAATCATCTGTTAAATTGTCATCTTTTTAAAACTCCTTCTGTGTCATTTTTTTACACAAAACAATGTGACAGTTTAGGCTACAAAGTTTTAGAAGCCTATTGCCTCAAGACTAAGCTAAACGTCTCAATATTTTCTGCTTTTGATGCACTCATTTTAATCACACATTTGAAGACAAACTATGTCGAATGCTTTGCAAGGCAGACTGGAGGCTGGTTTGGTGAATGTGATTTTCTTCCCTTTAGGCAGCCTTTTCATGTTTATGTAGCATAAAAATCAGCTTGCAGAGACTTGAAACTTGATTGAAATGCATAATACAACTTTTCATCCATCTTGCTTTTCCTCTGAGAGAAACTATGAGCAGGGGCTCTTGGATACTTATAAATCACTGGACTATACATTTTTTGTAGACATAGTAGGCTATTGTCATATTTGAACATTTTTCTGCGTGACCGAGGCCTACCAATAGCTCAAGCCTGTCCTAAAGTGACTGTAGCTAAAGCTAATTAGCAGCAAGATGCCACCCTTCTCCATAGAGGACTACTACAAGCTCCTGCAGAAGATTGCAGTTCTGGAAACCAAAATTTACCGGTTAGAAGTAAACCTGGAAGTGAACAGATCATGTGGAAATGACACCACTTTACCAGTGACCCAAAACAATGGACAAAAGCATGCTAACACACGGCTAACTAGCACCAGCAAGACCACAAAGAAACAAGAGGGCTGTGGAACGGATAATAAATCAACAAGTGGCAGTCCTCCCTGGAACTCTTTTGGTGCAAAGCCTAAGAGTAAATCATTTTCCTGGGAAAAGGGAGGACGACTAACGGGCAGAGCACAGCGCCCTGAGATTTGTGATATGACCGGCTGGCCTGCATTACCACCCAGGCAGAGTGCCTCTTCAACCCCTATACTTAGTAGGACACAGCCGTGGACAACTGCAAAAGGGAAAATCAGCAACAAAATGCCTCCCCAACAACTGAGTGTGCAGGTGAAGAACAGATTTGCTCCTCTGCTGCAGGACACTGGACATAACCTGGATTACGTCTCATCGTCACACAGCAGGGTAAGGACTGAGAGCAATTCTAAAAGTAAAAAGCTACAGGGAAAGCTAACGACTGGGCCCCAAACTCTGATTGTGGGTGACTCTGCTGTGAAAGATATAAAAAGCAGTAAAAACACCAAAATACTCTGTTTTCCCAAAGACATGGTGTCTGATTTGGCCCAAAGAATCCAGGATATCATAGCAGCACACCCAACTGTGAAGAACATTATACTGCATATAGGGTCAAATGATGTTGTAAAGCAAGAGTCTGAAGTGCTGAATCGTGACTTTATGAATCTGCTGAACGCAGTCAACTCCCTAAACGCAAAGGTGTTTATCAGTGGCCCTATACCGCCAGTCAGAGGAGGAGCTGAGAGATTCGGCAGACTGTTGGCACTGAACAGATGGCTTTCAAATGCATGTACCAACCATTCTCTGCAGTTCATTGACAATTTTAACATTTTCTGGGGCTGCAGACATCTTTTTAAAGCAGATGGACTATTCCTTAACAAGCCAGGAGTAAAGCTGTTCACCTCTAGCCTACTTTACTTTCTGCGCCACACATCTGCTCCCTTGGCCAAGGGCACGAGACAAGATGAACCAAAACAAGAGGAAGACACAACAACAAAGTGCGGCAGTGAGCCACCACAGCCCCCACCTGAGCAAAGATTTGACCATGGGAGACCAAAGACCGGAGATGAGAAATCTCAACACCCCTTCTCACCCGTGCAACACTCCTCAAGCCCTTGTGACAACCACGACAGCTATGAGGACGTCTTTAAGGATATGTCACTCTCCCCTCTTTCCCCCATCCCCATGTTGGAGTTCACTGACCAGATGAAGCAGCTAGTAAATGCTGGAACCAAGTATACCCCCCTCCTTCTCCCATCGTAAAACGCCAGGCACCTCTGCCCCCTCAAGGACGGCAGCTAACTCCTCCCCAAACTGATAAGGATGCTTGTGTGCAAAATGCAGTAAGCATTAACTGATATGGGCCGGGTCCAGGCTGCATGCATAGTAGCACTCATGACTCTTTCCAAGACAAGCCTGGGCCCTGCGTATTAGGTTCTTCCACAATTTATGTTGTGATAGGTAATAGAAAAAGAATGGCGAATAAGCACGTAACTGCAAACTTTGCAAATTTAGCATCCATTCCTCGTCAGCCACAGTCTGTCCCAAAAACTGAAAACGCACTAACACTAGCCCTACTAAACGTTAGATCTTTGGCAGGAAAATCATTTTTAATCAATGATTTCATTATCAAGAACAATCTTGATTTTATGTTTTTAACTGAAACCTGGTTGGACCATAATAACAGTGCTGCTGTTCTCATTGAGTCAGCCCCCCCTAACTTTAGTTTTATGAGTGAGAATAGAGTGAATAAGAAAGGAGGTGGAGTCGCCATTTTGTTTAATGACTTATTCCAATGTACGCAAATATCTTACGGAAATTTTGCTTCTTTTGAATATGTGGCTCTTCAGCTAAGATCCTCCCCTCAAGCTCTACTTCTAAATATCTACAGGCCACCTAAATACTGTGCATCCTTCTTTGACGATTTTAATGAACTGCTGTCTATAATCTGTATTAACTTTGACCGTGTAATTACAGTGCCTTGCGAAAGTATTCGGCCCCCTTGAACTTTTCGACCTTTTGCCACATTTCAGGCCTCAAACATAAAGATATAAAACTGTAATTTTTTGTGAAGAATCAACAACAAGTGGGACACAATCATGAAGCGGAACGAAATTTATTGGATATTTCAAACCTTTTAAACAAATAAAAAACTGAAATATTGGGCGTGCAAAATTATTCAGCCCCCTTAAGTTAATACTTTGGTAGCGCCACCTTTTGCTGCGATTACAGCTTGTACGTCGCTTGGGGTATGTCTCTATCAGTTTTGCACATCGAGACTGACATTTTTGCCCATTCCTCCTTGCAAAACAGCTCGAGCTCAGTGAGGTTGGATGGAGAGCGTTTGTGAACAGCAGTTTTCAGTTCTTTCCACAGATTCTCGATTGGATTCAGGTCTGGACTTTGACTTGGCCATTCTAACACCTGGATATGTTTATTTGTGAACCATTCCATTGTAGATTTTGCTTTATGTTTTGGATCATTGTCTTGTTGGAAGACAAATCTCCGTCCCAGTCTCAGGTCTTTTGCAGACTCCATCAGGTTTTCTTCCAGAATGGTCCTGTATTTGGCTCCATCCATCTTCCCATCAATTTTAACCATCTTCCCTGTCCCTGCTGAAGAAAAGCAGGCCCAAACCATGATGCTGCCACCACCATGTTTGACAGTGGGGATGGTGTGTTCAGGGTGATGAGCTGTGTTGCTTTTACGCCAAACATAACGTTTTGCATTGTTGCAAAAAAGTTCGATTTTGGTTTCATCTGACCACAGCACCTTCTTCCACATGTTTGGTGTGTCTCCCAGGTGGCTTTTGGCAAACTTTAAACGACACTTTTTATGGATATCTTTAAGAAATGGCTTTCTTCTTGCCACTCTTCCATAAAGGCCAGATTTGTGCAGTATACGACTGATTGTTGTCCTATGGACAGAGTCTCCCACCTCAGCTGTAGATCTCTGCAGTTCATCCAGAGTGATCATGGGCCTCTTGTCTGCATCTCTGATCAGTCTTCTCATTGTATGAGCTGAAAGTTTAGAGGGACGGCCGGGTCTTCGTAGATTTGTAGTGGTCTGATACTCCTTCCATTTCAATATTATCGCTTGCACAGTGCTCCTTGGGATGTTTAAAGCTTGGGAAATCTTTTTGTATCCAATTCCGGCTTTAAACTTCTCCACAACAGTATCTCGGACCTGCCTGGTGTGTTCCTTGTTCTTCATGATGCTCTCTGCGCTTTACACGGACCTCTGAGACTATCACAGAGCAGGTGCATTTATACGGAGACTTGATTACACACAGCTGGATTCTATTTATCATCATTAGTCATTTAGGTCAACATTGGATCATTCAGAGATCCTCACTGAACTTCTGGAGAGAGTTTGCTGCACTGAAAGTAAAGGGGCTGAATAATTTTGCACGCCCACTTTTTCAGTTTTTTATTTGTTAAAAAAGTTTGAAATAGCCAATGAATTTCATTCCACTTCATAATTGGGACCCACTTGTTGTTGATTCTTCACAAAAAATTACAGTTTTATATCTTTATGTTTGAGGCCTAAATGTGGCAAAAGGTCGAAACGTTCAAGGGGGCCGAATACTTTCGGAAGGCACTGTATTGCTGGTGATTTTAACATTCATGTTGACAACCCCCAGGACCGAGGGACCAAAGAACTGTGTTGTGTTTTTGAGAGCTATGGACTGACTCAGCATGTGACACAGCCCACGCACAATAAGGGGCACACTCTGGACTTGATTATCTCCAAGGGTCTGAACATTCCCAAGGTTGTGGTGACTGACGTTGCTCTCTCTGATCATTCCTGTGTTTTCTTTAACAGCACTATCTCTGTGCCCAAAAGTGCTCAAACAAAGTTAATCAGAAAACGGTATATCACTGAAAACACCAGTGAATCATTCATTCAGCTTTTCTCCGCTACACCAACCCTCACTGGGGCCTCAGTCACTGAGCTGGTAGATAATTTCAACTGTAAAATTACGAATGTTATTGATGCTATTGCTCCCACTAAGGTCAAAACTGTCTCTGGTAAGAAAAGATCTCCATGCAGAAATTTTATAGGTGTGACAACAGAAAAAAGAGAGTGTCGAAAAGCTGAACGCAGTTGGCGAAAATCTAATCTCCAGGTCCATTATAACACTTATAAAGAGAGACTCTCGCATTTATAATCTGGAACTAAGAAATGCAAGATGGTCCTTTTTCTCTGACATTATCGCCAGAAACAATAATAAAATTTCGCGCTTTGTTTGCTACTGTTGATAGATTAACAAACCCTCCAGTACCGGTAGCATCTGAACTGTTGTCTACCAAGGCTTGCAACGACTTTGCCTCCTTCTTCACAGACAAAATTCAGAAAATTAGACAAACAGTCAGTGCCTCCATATCAAGTACAGGATATGTGTTGTCACAGTATGCACGCAAAACAAATTCCAACATGACACAATTTCATACGATCAACCTTAAAAACCTGGATGCAACATCTGAAAACCTCCTCCTGTTGCCTTGATATTCTACCAACGGGTGTTTTCAAAAATGTTTCGAAGGGTTTGGCTTCTGATCTTCTACAGATTGTAAACACATCTCTGCTCTCAGGTATCTTTCCACAGGCCCTGAAAACTGCAGTCATCAAGCCACTCCTAAAAAAGAACAATATAGACACGACACTAAAGAGCAACTATAGGCCAATATCAAACCTTCCATTTTTAAGTAAAATCATAGAAAAAGTGGTTTTTCAACAACTCAATCTTTTCTTATTGCTAAACAACAGTTTTGATGCCTTCCAGTCAGGTTTTCGACCACACCACAGCACTGAGACGGCTCTTGTTAAAGTCTTTAATGACATCCACTTAAACACAGATAGTGGCAAAATTTCAGTCTTAGTATTACTTGATCTTAGTGCTGCATTTGATACAGTAGACCATGACATATTGCTTGACCGATTGGAAAACTGGGTTGGTCTTTCTGGCTCAGTACTAAAGTGGTTTGAATCCTATTTAAAGAATAGGGACTACTTTGTGTCTATAGGTAATTATACATCTGAGCATACAAACATGACGTGCGGAGTTCCCCAAGGCTCAGTTCTGGGGCCTCTTCTGTTCAACATCTACATGCTTCCACTGGCTCAGATTATGGAAAACAACAAAATAACTTACCATAGTTATGCAGATGACACACACATTTACATAACCTTATTGCCAGGGAACTATAGCCCAATACAACAATTAAATATGTGCATTGAACAAATTAATGATTGGATGTGCCAGAACTTTCTTAAATTAAATGAAGAAAAAACGGAGGTGGTTGTTTTTGGAGCAAAAGAGGAACGATTGAAAGTCAGCGCTCAGCTTCAAATGACAATGTTAAAAACAACAGACAAAGCCAGAAATCTTGGTGTAGTCATGGACTCAGACCTAAATTTTAACAGCCACATTAACATAATTAAAAAATCAGCATATTATCACCTTAAAAATATATCAAGGGTTAGAGGACTTATGTCTCAGCAAGATCTGGAAAAACTTGTCCATGCTTTTATCTTCAGTAGACTTGACTACTGTAACGGTGTCTTTACAGGTCTCCCTAAAAATCAATCAGACAGCTGCAGCTGATTCAGAACGCTGCTGCTCGAGTCCTCACTAAAACCAGGAAAGTGGATCACATCACTCCAGTACTGAAGTCTTTACACTGGCTTCCAGTGCCTCAAAGAATTGATTTCAAAATACTTTTACTGGTTTATAAATCACTAAACGGTTTAGGGCCAAAATACATTTCTGATCTGCTACTACACTATGACCCACCCAGAACTTCTCAGGTCATCTGGGACAGGTCTACTTGTTGTCCCCAGAGTCAGAACTAAACAGGGGGAAGCAGCGTGCCAGTTTTTATGCTCCACATATCTGGAACAAACTCCCAGAAACCTGCAGGTCCGCTGCAACTCTCAGTTCTTTTAAATCTAAGCTAAAGACCTATCTTTTTGATGTTGCTTTTCTTTAAATAATCTATTTTATTAACTTTAATTTCTTATACTGCACTGTAACTTTTATTCTTATACTGCACTATCAATTTTATTCTTGTTTTAATTTGTTTATTAATGTTTTAAAATTGTTTTAAATTGTTTTCTAACTGCTCTTTAATGTTTTATGTAAAGCACTTTGAATTGCCCTGTTGCTGAAATGTGCTATACAAATAAAGCTGCCTTGCCTTGCCTTACAATACAAGTACATCTCACAATTTGTGGGGTAGTAACACGGTTAAAGGTAGGGACTTGCAAGGTCCAAAGGTAGTTTGGAAAATAAAAAACTTGTCTTTGGGGTTTGGAAAAATGCATTACTACCCCACTTGTGAATGATTGAATCATCATTTAACCTGCAAAATCCGATTTGACTTGGTGAATTCTGGCTGACTTATAACTATGCCTGCCTTTGTGCCTCTTAGGAGCTTATTTACAGACAAGCTGTTTTCTATGTGTCTGAAAATGGGTTTTGACTATCTAAGTTGAAAAAACAGAACTGTTCAAAGAACGGTGGAGTAGTAATAGGCTACATTCAAAGAAGCAAAGAATACTTTGTCAGTCCTAGTTTTTTATTGCGCGCCTGCAGGAGCCTGGGGCAAAAAATTCCATTTGTCACTTTTTTTTTCTCGATAAAACTGTAGGGGATTGAATATTCTTTCATTTAGGCAGTGGCCTATTGTGCTCAGTTGAACAAAAAGGAAAAGATCACATACTTTTAATCTGTTGAGAAACTGAAAAGTCCAATGGGTACACCTTCATCATTGGTGTAAAGCTGTTATAAATCAAGTTGTTCTCGCTTGCTGGGAAATAAAACAAACAAACGTGCTGCTGTGACCCAGAGATAAGGCTGTAGGAAGTGTGTGTGTGTGTGTGTGTGTGTGTGTGTGTGTGTGTGTGTGTGTGTGTGTGTTTTTTTTTTTTGGGGGTAGGGTTGATAAACACACACACACACACACAATGCGTTTGGATATCTAATGTGAATTATGATGATTGTTGGGAGTAAGTCCCCTTGGTCGATTTCTGACAAACAACAAGAAAACCACACAACCACAAACACACACACACACGTTGGCATAGAGGAATCTTTTCACAGACTTTGGACAACATAAACAATACTCAGCTTGATAATGCCTATTCATTCCATTAATTTATCTGTCATAGTGTCTGGATTTAATTGGTTGTGGAAAATTGTTGCCAAAATGCAGCCTCTTGTTAGAGCCCATTTAGGCTTTTGTGTACTTTTCACATTCTCCAGCGATACTGTAATTGGAGCAATAAGCTGTGCTGGTGCTTGTGAATACTATACAAACTATTATTCAATACTGCTACAATAATGGGAATGATGACATAAAGTGTTTAAAGGTCCCATGACATGGTGCTCTTTGGATGATTTTATATAGACCTTAGTGGTCCCCTAATACTGTATCTGAAGTCTCTTTCCCGAAATTCAGCCTTGGTGCAGAATTACAGCCACTAGAGCCAGTCACACAATTAACTTTCCTTAGGATGTGCCATTTCTGTGTCTGTAGCTATTGCCACTTTGCAAGCCATGATGTCTCTCTCTCATGGGTGGGCCAAATTCTCTGGGGGGGCAAAGCAGAGAAAGGGGAGGTAACCTTGCTCCTTATGACCTCATAAGGAGCTAGTTTCCAGGCAGAGCAGGATACCCAGGGCTCGGTTTATACCTATCGCCATTTCTAGCCACTGGGGGACCATAGGCAGGCTGGGGGAACGCATATTAATGTTAAAAAAACTCATAAAGTGAAATTTTCATGCCATGGGACCTTTAAAATAAACGACCATCTATTGAAGTTGCTGCTGTGAGTTTTGACTTTGATTCCGCATGTCTGAGTCAGTGAAGGGCAGCAAGGATGTACAAAATCACATAACTCTACTTTCTACATAATGTCTGCATTTTTAGGCAATTATCTAGGATACCATTTGAAGTACAATCAAGGCTAGCTTTGTTAGGTTACTATCATGGTTGCTATCCATATAATGCCTATGCATTGTAGACTAGACAGAAGACAAGAGCAGGTGTTGTGGACTTAGGGATACAATTGACATGCTACCAACTCAGATAGTATCATTTCATATGTTGAGACCAGCTGTGGATCATGGCAAAGATCCTTAACCCGTCTCTGATCACGGTTAATCTATGGGAAAATGTTACAGCCTCTGTTGCACATAAAACAGTGTATATCAACTGTCTGCTGTGTGTCTACATTGTAGATTATAGTGGCTTTGCTTTAGGAAGTCTTCACTAAGTCAAGAATGGCTGCACTACACTCAAAACCAAGAATAAATCGTTCATAACATTTACAGATAGCCTCTCAAGAGGAGGCAACTGGTGTGTTCTCTCACAGACAAGTGCTCTGTTCAAAGTTCTGGTGAATGAACAAAATTTCTTCTGTTCATGTTTTTTCTGCAGGTTCTCTCTCATGCCAGGGCTGCACCCTGACTGGATGCTCATGTTGTTCTGTGCTCACACTCATCTGACTGTGACTGTGACTCTGGGCCTGCTGCTCCTCCCAAAGGTAACACTCCATCAACCATGTCGGTTACTAGTTTACTACTGGGCTGTCAGTCAGTGGTTGAAAGATTTAGTCAAAAATGTTTTCTGAAGGTACTTGTACTTTACTACTATACTATATCTATTTTATATTACTTTATACTTCAATGCCTTCACATTTCAGAGGGTGAGATTGTACTTTTTAGGTCACTATATTTATTTGACAGATACATTTACTATATATATATATATATATATATATATATATATATATATATATATATATATATATATATATATATATATATATATATATATATATATATATATATATATATATATATATATATATATATATATATATATATATATATATTTTTTTTTTAAGTTTATCAAATACACCTTGTTAAATGGGAATTTTGGTATTCAACCTGGACCCTATTTTTTGCTCTGTGAGCAAACAAGACTGTCCATGGGCTTCAATGTGCACACAGGGAACATAGAGCCCCATCAGTACAACTGAGTGAAATAATAGTTCATAATAGTAAACACGGAAATAAATATATTGACCACAATTTAGATTTTAGTTTGCTCAAATTAAATTACTATTTGCATGATCGTTTCTCTACAAAATATAATTTATGTGCTTGCAAAATGTATTTTTTTCTCTGCACAAAACATGTCATTGCTTGCTCAGAATAGTTCCACCAAGTTCAGGTATTTACACTGCTTGATTGGGAAACTAATCTGTAGAGGAGAAGCAGCTCCAATTTGATCAGTGATCTTTCTTATAAGTTTTTTTAAAATCCTGCAAATGTAATGGAGGTTACACTGAGTACGGAGATATTTCCATAATGGCTTGGATACTGCTGTACTGCAGCTTGTGTGTACAACAGTCCCTTAATCATCTTAAGTTCCATTTGATATTTGCTATCCCGAACACACAGACACAGATGCACATAGGCACATGTGCTACCATTACCTTAAACTCATTCAAACTGTGTTAGTGGTTACTTTAATTTAGCTTAGCACTCTCGTGGGTGTCTTTATGTGCAATCTCTCAAGTCTGATGGAAAACATTTAATTCTCCTGCTGTGTAACAAATGCAGTACACCATCAGCGCTCTCTGTTCTTTCATTCTTTCTTAATTAGGCACCTCAGAAGTGCAAGTCGGTTGAGTACACTGGAATAATTAAGCACAATGGGAGGATGTTAATCTCACAGAGCGTCTGTTGCTGAATCTGGACTAAATGTTTGTTTCTCTGTGTTCCCAGATTTGTTATTTAAGCAAAGATGAATAATTTGGCCATGAAAAGTCAAAATCAAACAGATCATTACAGATCATTTTCTCTTCTCAATTTAATGTGTTATTGTAATATTGCAACCTCATCTCACCCTTTGTTCCTCTACTTAGGAATCCAAGTGCGTGAACTGAGCTGCATACATTCGAATTTGTTATACACAATTTGCATATAGTTGCATTGGATTAAATAATTTTAAAAAATAACTGCAAGAAACATATTAAGTAAACAGATATTATAATACATAAACATATTTTAATGTATTTGCCCCTTTAACTGTAATTTCAAAAGCTTTAAAGAAAAAATTAAACCTGTCGATATTGCTGTCAACAGGAGATCGACTTAAATTTAGAAATCATGTAATTGGAGTTAAACATGTTTTTAATTATTGAATACAGAAATCAATACTATATTAAGTCAGTAATATAGAAAAAAAATCTCCTAAATAGTGTGCATTTTTCCACATTCTGACATTTTTTAAAGTTTAACTAACCTATCGCAGTAACTTTTTGAGAGAGATCTTAATGAGTATTTTGCTGCAGGAAAATGTTTTTCACCTCTAGTCCACCTCCAATGCTCCCTTTATCCAAGATGTTTATTCTGCCATACAATAAATCTAATCAGAGGCGCCCTATAGGCCACAGTAATAGGGTGTGACAAACTACATTTTCCAATTTTGCATCTTTTTCTCACCCTTCCAGCAGGCTCAGTGATGCCATTCTTTAATCTTGCTCTCCATCTGTCTTAGTTCCTGTCCAAAGGGACTCAGGCCAGGGATGATATTGCCACCGAGGCCTATGAGGAGGAGCTGGACATGGGAAGGTCTGGCTCTTACCTCAACAACAGCATTACCTCGGCCTGGAGTGAGCACAGCTTGGACCCTGAGGATATACGGGTAAAGTAGCATTTTCAGAATCAAGGCAAGATGATTCTAAATGTGTGTTATTTATACCAAGAAAGTTAATCGAGAAAATATGAATCAAACACTGGCAAAGTAATTATTCGAAAGCTGCCCAACATTTACAGTCTAATTCCTTTTTTAGGATGAGTTGAAGAAGCTGTATGCCCAGCTGGAAGTCTACAAATGTAAGAAGATGCTCGCTAACAACCCTCACCTCCAAAAGAAGCGCAACTCCAAGAAAGGTCTGGGTCGCTCCCTGATAAAACGGATAACAGAGATCCCAGAGACGATGCACTTACACCGGCAGTGCAGTCGTGAGGACGGCAGCGAACACGGCAGCAACCGCAGCACCTTGAGGAGAAACCCATTTGAACCGAGTCACCACGGTAGGATCCTGGCTCCTCCTGTTTAATGTGGACCCTGAAACTGAAGCAGCTGAAGGGAATTCAGCCATCATTGATTTTATAATTTACACCTGTGCCTACTTACTGTGACACGTCAAAATATCTTCTGTGTAAAAGGTCTATTAGCATTGTAACCACAAACAGAACAGGAAGAACGGAAAACACAGCGTGCTGCCTCGTAATATCTTACGTCAGCTCCACATGGAGAATGAAATGGAAACTGGCAGTGACCCAGTGTGCCATCATACAACAACAAGCAAAAAACTGTCTACAGCCATGCTAGCAGCTCTCTGAGGCCGTACTCGGGCACAACTGTGCTATGCTGTGCTTAAAATGATAATGCTAACTTTCTGATGTTGACCTGCTAACACTTGCTAACTAGCACTTAACACAAAGTACAGCTGTGGATGGGAATGGTTTTGCAGGTAAAATTCTGACATGTCTGTACAAAATTTCAAGGCAATCCATCCAATAATATTTCCATTTGGACCAAAGTGGCAAAATGACCAAAAGGCTAACATTGCCATCCCTAGAGCCACACTGCCAACTTAAATAAACTTTTAAAGTATAGGCCTATGTCATTTCAAAATTCGTGGAAATAAGTCATATCAGTAAATGTATCCTTATGTTTTAATCTTCCCTCAGCCAAACCTCGGGATGACTCCCTGAAAAATAAAGTCATAGGCTTGAAGAAGTCACTCAGCTATGACCACGTATGTGACCAGAATGAGGAAACTGGAAGCCAAACTGGCTCGACTGCAGGAGACAAAACGACTCCTGTCGGAGGTGGTGGGGAAGGATCTCTTCTGGGTTCCCTGATTGGTCGGAAGAATACTAAGAAGCAGCTGGAACCAGCTGCGACCCCACCGAGACTGGAACCAGCTGAGTCCACAGAGTCTGTTCCACTGTTCTGGAAATCAGCCAGCGCTCACAACTTAACGCACGAGAAGAAACCTGTCCACCTGCGGACCTCCATCATGCAGAAGTCGCTGAGTGTGATTGCAAGTGCCAAGGAAAAGATGCCAGGGCTTACCAACAAGACGCAAAGCGTGGAGGACGCCAGTAAGAAGGGTCTGAAGGGACAGGATGAGAGGATGCTGTCTGAAGTGGATGAGACCCCTGAGCATTACCCCAAGATGATCATCAGCCAGTCAGTGGAGTACTCCAAGACACCCATGAAGATGGGCATCATGAAACAACAGGTACTTTTTACATATTTACATTCCAAATCCAAATTGGTTGATGCATTAATGTGTTATTTAGTTGTAGTGCGGAAATGTTTAGTATAGTAGTCAATTAGTCCATCAACGGAAAATGTCATCTCAAATGATGGAGAGTGTCATACACAGAGTAGAACATCTTATTAGTGCGGAGGAGGATGGAGAGGTTAAGGTGGGGCTTGTTTGTTGTATTTGTTTCTCTCGCCAACTAAGACAAGGAGTAGATAATGAGACAACTGGCCAGACATAAGACCAGGTTTAGACCAAGCTGAAAACACAGCATTTACAAATTATCACTTTTTGAGTTGATTTGGCGAAGGCATTTTTGTTAGTAAATAGATCTTTATTTGCAGAATTCATTGGGTTAAGTCCAATATTCACTCTCCTTTTTAGCTCTGTTTTGGTCTCCACAAACACCTGCAGGAAATATTATAGTATGTAGTTAATCTACAGTCAGTTCATCAGACATGTTTTACTTAAAACAGCTGCCTGCTGCTGCTGGAAACAACACTGATGAGATAGACTGAATTAAAACACTAAGGTTGCGGGCCCTAAAACCACTGAGGTAAAAGAAGCTACAGTAAAACACTCTTTTGAAATGAGGGGAACTGTTGAGCGTCAGGCGGTATAAATCTGTGAGTTTGCCTCTATGGGTGACCCCTTGCACATAGTAATTTACTATAGCTGATTTAAGTTACAAGAAGTCAGCACTTACTCCAAACACCCAAGGATCTCTGCTGGTACACCCTATAGGCAGGACCAGTGGTGTATGGCATCACATGCAGCAGCTGTAGTCAACACTAACTGTTCTCAGCTGACAAATTTCCATACTTCGGTCATGTGAATACAATTATCTCCTTGACAACTGCAAAGTTAGCAAATGGACCTTGTGTTAAGTTTTTTTTGTCCTAATAACTTTTGGGTTTTGCCCATTGGTCAGACACAATAGGCGATTTGAAGACATCAGCTTGACCTTTTGGACATTTCTTTCATTTTTGGACATTTTATAGATGAAGCGATTGATACAAAAATATTTGATCATGAAAATAATTGATAGTTCCAGCCATTCTTAGCTCTTTAATAATTTGATGAATACATCAGTTGACTTACTGGGTGGATATGTTATTGCTTGATTTTAACAGGTGAGTGGCAGCCAGCCATCCATTTGCTCCGAGACCGGTAGGAACCTCTACGATGTGTCTGAGGTTTGTCCCTGGGAGTTGGAAGAACCTCAGACTCCCTCTGAAGCAAAGACTCAGAAACATGTTTCCATTGCTCCTGAAGAAACCACCACAGGCCGGAGAGGCAGCAGCAGTAGCTCTGGAATCAGCAAAGGCAGCCGGTCCCAGCAGAGGCAGAAAGCCGGGCAGTCCCCTTCCAACAGACGGCGCTCTAAAGATAAAGGAGGAGAACGGGAGGAAGGCAGAGAGACACAGAAATCTCGACCACCCAGGTCACCTCTCCCTCTCAAGCCAGACGTCTGTCCCTGGGAATTCGAGGAGCAGCCCATGTTGGGAGGAGACTCAGATTCCATCTCCCCAGACAGGATCAGGCGCAAGAAAAGTGTCACACCCACTGATGGGAAACCCAAGGGGCTCCACTCAGACCACTCCAAGTCCACGGGAAGCCTTTTGCAGCCTCCCTCCCTGATGGTAGAGATCTGCCCGTGGGATTACACCAGCCCACCTTCCCCTAAGCAGGAAAAGTCCTGCAACAGCCCCACCACACACAAGAAGAAACGGAAAGGCTCCTGCTCGTCCAACCACAAAGCCGAGAAGGAGAAAGCTAGGGAGAAAAGCAGAGAAAGGCGGAGCTCCTCCAGCAAGCCGCCGTCGGAGAGGAGACGCATTAGCCAGTCGTCGGAGTGCAGCGGGCAGGTTTCTGAGCGGCGGAGGAGCTCTACCAGAGACCCAGAGGTGATGGAGATCAGGAGGGGGGATGTTTTCTCCCGGGAGATGGAGCCCGCACTCACCAGCTTTGCTCAGACTAAAAAATCGCCAGAGAAGAAGAAAGAGAGCTCTTTGAGTATGAGTTACAAACCTGCTGTCATCAGCGGGGCAAAGGTGGTTGATGTATGCCCCTGGGACTTTCAGGATCAAGACTCTGCAGAGAGGGCATGATGACTGGTGTGATGATTGTATTCTTTTGTATTCACAGACTGACAGCACAGAGGACAAAGCAACCGAACAATAAAGATGTAACATTGTATTTGATAAGAGAGTTTTTCTCGAGGTGATTTTGAGAAAGAAACCATTTCTTCTGTTGATGCCACCAAACATTAACTATTTGATAAATAGCAAACACCTCATTGTTACGTTGCAGTGAATGCAACCTTCAAGTGACTTTAGAGGAATTTTTAGTCTGCACTTTTGCTCGCACATTTGTCAAACTTACATTGTATGTATGTTTTATCACTTCGAGTACATCAAGGCAATTTGAAAATGAAATCATACCTGTATTTGACCAGCAGGTTGGACAATCATTTGTCACAAACAGTCAATGCTTCACCTAATGAGCTTATTGAATATTGCTGTACATTTCCCCTGTTACGCTGATGATATTCTACATTACGCAGTAAGGCAGTGGAGAATTACTGCATCAGATGCTTATGATGAAAACAAGCAGGTGGCAGTGGGAAAAAAAAACCCAATGGAAAAAAAGGCCCAGACACAGCTGTTATGCTTTAGCTTTAGGTCAAATACATATTTCATGGCTGGAAAATGATCTGTATGATTAGTGAAACATGGGAATAACAAAGGATTATAGTGCAGCTTCATGTTAAAATCAGAAAAACTGTATCTTTCAGTAAAAGTACTCGATATACAGTGTGTATTTTTCACACACAAAAAAACTATTGCATGTGGCAAGCTATCAAGCATCCAATAACTAAATGTTCATTTATTGTACTCAATTATGACAGTGGAACTTTTGATGTTGTTGCTTCTCCCTATGTACTACATGATGCTTTTGAAATGATGTGCATTGCTATCAATAATGTACATACATATTTCAAATGGCTTGCAGTTACAGTTGCGCAGTACTAAAATATCCATGAGGCTCTCCCTTAGATATTTATTTACTGTTTATTCATGCCCTGGATGTACCTCTTCTCAAAAGAGGCTGTAGTATTTCCACATGTCTAAAATAATGCAATGTCTTTCAAGGACCAAAACCAAGCCTGATGAGGGTGGATGATGTGAATAATGCATTTTTTTCCTATCACTTAGTTGCCCATTTTACATCTGCTTGAATGCACCTTTCTTCAAATCCTTGCACATATTCAATCGCTAAACTATGCATGAACAAGCTTATTTTTTGCCACTTTCTGGCTAACAGAATATGGGAAATTTACCATTTCAACATCATCTCTAACAACAACAGTCAGCCTTTCTGTCCTGTGATCAGCCACCCGCCAGTGACACCTAATAAAATGCAGTCGCACACGGTAGTCAGTTCAACTTCATTACGGCTGTGTGTGCATGACAGTGAAAATACAGGAGTACACTCAATTTCACGAGAAGGCATAAAAAAAAAATCATTGCATAATGCATATATTATGAAATACTCAAAAAGGACTTAGGAGCACATGGGATTTTCAAATATAGATGTCAGATGTTGTCGCGTATTTATCAAGAAACCCCTGTGAAAGATATTTTGCTCATCAAGCATTCATAAAGTAAAAGGCCTGATTAATAAACATGACCCACCACTCTTAACTTTCACAAGGTTTTTTCCTATCAGAGGGTTTTTAGGCTCTATGAAATGGAATGTTGTAACTTGCCCACTAAATGTACGTTATGCTTGTTATACTGTATAGTGTTGCTCCAAAAAAGTTACAAAACGTTGTAGCATCCACATGGAGCATTTATATTGTACATTCATATTGTGTTGCATGTAAATACAGTAAATAACCTGTTCTCAATTCTGGATTAAATCTTTCTATAAAACCCCAGTTTGCTTTTTTATTGTTTTACAAAATACCATTTTAACTCTTAGAAACTCTTGGAACTCTTGATAATATTCCAATAATAACACATTATGTATTCTTCCAACCCTAAAACACCTGCAATTCAATGAATTCTAGCTCTCTGTACATTTTATTGTAGCAGGTATTGCAGCCTGTGCAACACTGCCACCATGTGGAAAATGAGATCCTATCTAGATCAGACAGTGGTGGAAAATAATATTTACTCAAGTACTGTAAGTGACGTACTCATTTTATGTTACTTTATACTTCTACTGCATTACATTCCAGAGGGAAATATTGTACTTTTTACTCTACTTCATTGATTTTTCAGCTGTTATTACAAGTTAGGCTACCTTTTAGATTATGATTTTTCAAACAAAACGTAAGATCATTTTATAAAATGCAATACATTGTTACAGATTTAACTACCCATCAAATGTTGTTAAAGTTTTTAAAGTTTGCTCTACTTTGACCAGCTACAACATTAAAATGTTTCTTAAATGTTTACGCATCATTAATATTAACTCTATAAGATAACATGTTTTATTCTGCTGCATAATTAAGTAAAATTTGGAATGCAGGACTTCCTTAGGTTTCTGTTGTAAAATGTAATCGATAACAAAGCATCATATTTTATAATATGCTAATTTTGTATGCAAACTTTAGATTTTTAGACAATAGGCTATCTGAAAAAAATAGTAGTGTAGTGGAATTGATCAAGTATAGTAAGAATACCTAGTTAAGTACAGTACTCGAGTAAAGGTTGCATGAGTACAAGAAACAAGAAATAATTCATTAGAACAAGTCTAACAACTAGTTGATGTTAACCTTATGATGTTATTGTTTTTTCTACCATCACCCCCACTCAACTCCACCCTACTAAATTAATAAGCGGCAGTGACGTCATCCCTGCAGCACCGGACAGGGCTGCGTCCTTTTAGGAACAACCGACCCGACTTGACACGCATCACATCAACTACAGAGCAGCACAACGCAGCACAGCACAACGTCACAACACAGCACAGCATCACAACACGCAGATTTGATTTGTTACTATCTAACTGGAAAAAGCGGTCTGGAATAACATGGGCAACGTCCAGGTAAGAAAACTAGATTTGCTATAGGCCTATACTGTATCATAACTTACAGAAGCTCTTAATCACAGCAGTAGAATCGGTGAATTCACTGATCAGAGACTTTTTTACAGCGCTGAAAGGTCGAGTTTTCAGGGATGCAATACGATTTCATGTCAAAAAATAAAAGCCATAATTATAAATCAGGAACAAGTTCACTAAATTGGCACTGGGTAGCACAGGCAGCGTTCAGAAAAATACAATAGGTTTATAATGTTCTAAGACTTTTTGTCTGTAAACAGTCAGTGGTGAGAAGCAGAACTTGCGTATAAGATGAGCAAATGGAGTACACTGCCAGGCCGAGGACGCAGCAGCAGAGACGAGGAATTTCTCAGAAACGCTGATCAATAAGGCCGCATTGTATTAAACGGGGGGTGGGCGAGGAGAGGAGAGGCGAGTGCTGCTGCTGCTGCCCCATGACTCAGCAATCACACACAGGCTGCACCCTTTTCCTGCTTGGATGTACTGTAATATAATATATCATTCACAACCTCACTCTGTCATATGTTTGGGTGGAGACCATTAGCTTCATAGGCTACTAGAAGTTTTTAATAAATATAATTATAAATGTTACATCAGTTTTATTCTGTATTACTGTCTACGATTTTGCATGCTGCTGAATGTACATTATATCAGTAATATGACATGACCCTAAAAGTATGTGTTGAGATGATAATTTTATAGTTTTTACATATTTAGTTACATTTTATCAATTGAATGTATATGTTTTAAATTATTCCGCCACCTTTTAATTCTAGCCCACCATAGTCCCATGTGAGGACTTTGATGTCACAGCTGATATAAAGGCTATCAGAAAAGCATGTAAAGGTTTAGGTAAGTGAACAGTATGATGTTGTAATGTGTTGTTTTTCATCCCTCTTATTTAATCATTTAGATTCTCTATTTGTGTGTGATTTAGGCATCCATTATCACCAAATTATATGGAATCAATTATATCTATATCTTTCCTAAATCAGAAAATGAACAAATAAAACATATTTTTTAAGTTAATTGAGGATACAACTGTGCAGACTGATACCAGACACCATGCAGAACATGTTCAGGCAATCTTAATGCCTTAATGGCACCTGTTCAGATTCTAAATACCAGTAGTTTTGTGTTATCAGTATATATGAGCAATAGTTCCTCCTTATTTGATCTGTTCGGTTTATTCACAATTGCCATTGCAGCTATAAGACTGAATATTCAAAGGAACATCAAATTACAGTAAATAAAATGTCACAATTAGCATGATTATGACATAATTTATTTGTTTCAAATGAGCTCAACATGAGTCAGTTATGCACTATGATATTACATGAGGGTAATGTATTGTGAATATAAAATTTAAAGTAACTTAAATAAAAACTGATATTTTGCCCAATTCTTAACAGAAACATGTCCGCCTGGCAGCCATTTTAATAAAAGGCATGTCCAGGTTGAGTGACAAGACTCCAAAACTGCGTTCAATCATAAAACTGCTTTTAGGAGTCTAGTAATAATGAAATATTGCTCTGATGATGAATCACTATTACTGTATTTGAAGGATCCTGATGTCCACCCTTGTGTGTAAACTGCTGTATATTCTCCAGGCACAGATGAAGAGGCCATTATTCAGATCCTGGCCAACCGCTCTGCAGCTCAGCGTGTAGAGATCAAGCAGGCCTACTTTGAGAAGTATGATGATGTAAGTACCTGCCTAAACTGACCCTCTCTTTCTTGCATATACTCACACACTTACAGTATGTGCAGTTAATAACTCTGTTTTATCAGGAGTTAGAGGAGGTCCTAAAAAAGGAGCTGACAGGTAGTTTTGAGAAGGCCACCATTGCCATGTTGGAGCCTCCACATGTTTACTTCGCCAAGGAGCTGAGGAAGGCCATGAAGGGGGCAGGCACGGACGAAGCCGTGCTGGTAGAGATCCTGTGCACAGCCACCAATGAGGTCTGTCAATATGTGATGCTATTCTTTGATACTATATGTTTCTATTTTCACTCTTTTATTAACTGCAGGTTAACTATAATAAACTTAGTAGGATTGTCGGTTCCATCCTTTATTTACTGTGGAGTCCGGCCTCACTGCCAGTTGATTTGTTGATTGATGAACAAACTGCTCATGACATGGGCTCCATTTTGCCTACAACATTCTAATAAGGAATTCTTTATAAGAAGTTTATAGTAGGTTCTACCAAATGGCTTTATTATCGTTATTAACTCATTTATTAATGTTAACAAGTTGTTCAAAAATGGATTTTAGTCCTGATGCTCTGCAGCAAGTGGTCAACAACCAGCGACCCCCAGCGTCTGATACCGACAAACAGGGCACCCTTTAGTTCACCCCCTTTTTTCATCAATTTTCACAAATCTAGAGTTACCATCTCGACACGACCAGTTTCGCCCGGGTAGACGTGTCTAGATGGTAACCAATCAATGGTTATGGTTAGGATAGGTCGCCGGACAGTTTTCACAATTCTACTGTTACCATCTAGACACAACTATAAATGTAATACATCCATGGACACAACCCTTTCAACTGCTTGACCGCGGCACTGTGAGATGATTAAGTATGAAGACTATGGAGGAAGTGGGGTGGATGGATAGTGTCAACAACAAACAAACAAACAAACAAACAAACACTGGACTTTCACCCGGGAGGCTGCTGTGTGTGTCCTGCGTGAAACCAAAAGTCAACATTGACTTATTTTAACTTACACTACATACTTAACTACTTAACAACACATAAGTAAGTTACGTAACAAGCATACTTATTTTAACCCAAACCAGTATCTTTTCCTAAACCTAACCAAGTGGTTCTGTTGCCTTATCTAACCATATCCTGCGCGTTGTAAAATGATGCCAAAGGGGTACCCAGAACGTTAAAACGTGACGAGTTGAGAGTGAGAATGTGTTGCAATAAAGCAACAAAGCAAGTTGTGTTACGCTTGTATCAGATATAAGCCACACCAACGTGGTTACCCAAAAGGAAAAGCAGTGAAGATGTCTGTCATGGCAATTTTGTAATCCCACTCTGTCAATGAGGAATGAGACAAACATCTCTTACAGTATTGTCACACTTTTAATGCTCAGAGCATGGTACACAAGACAAAGGTTAGTTTGTAATATGTACACTGATGGGAAGCTGCTCTCTCTCTCTCTCTCTCTCTCTCTCTCTCTCTCTCTCTCTCTCTCTCTCTCTCTCTCTCTCTCTCTATACCTTGGCTTGGTCCTCCCTCTCTGATTGACGTTGCTTCTTTCAGTTATTTTATTGTTTTGATTTTTTTTTTTTAAAAAAAAAAAGGATTTTTTTTTTTTTTTTTTTTTTTTTTTTTTTTTTTTTTTTTTTTTTGGGGTTTTTTTTTTTTTTTTTTTTTTTTTTTTGGGTGTTTTTTTTTTTTTTTTTTTTTTTTTTTTTTTTTTATTCTGTGTGGATGTTGTGTGTCTTATACCTGCTGCTGTAACAGTCATTTCCCAGTTGGGATTAATAAAGTCTATCTATCTATCTATCTATCTATCTATCTATCTATCTATCTATCTATCTATCTATCTATCTATCTATCTATCTATCTATCTATCTATCTATCTATATCTATCTATCTATCTATCTATCTATCTATCTATCAGTGGTGGAAGAAGTATTCAGATCCTTTACTTCAGTAAAAGCACTAATACCACACTGTAAAAAATGTACTTTTTCTGTTGACAGATGATAAACCTGCTTTAATTTGGTCGAAAAATTATGAAAGTGAGGGTGAATAAAAACAATACTCTTGTGGGCTAATGTCGCTAAAACATTCCACAGAGCTGAACTGTAGAGTTTTGGGGAGGATTCCCTGTGGGTTTGTCACTTTGAGCGACCCCTTTCATTTTACACATAGCTACTTGATCCATTTAAAATATAATCTATGGATAAGAGCAGCTTTAATGTAAGCTGACTGAATCTCATCTTTCTTTAACTTCCAACAGGACATCTTGAGCTACAAGCAGACTTATGCCCAGGGTGAGTTTTCTTCTATGCTGAGTCATGCATAAACAGCTACCAATCTGGTGTTCCTCTCATTCAGGAAAGTGTGATCATTTAACCAGCACGTGGAACAGATACATAGCAAGTTTTATATTTGTCAAAATGCCATGGGTGTTTCAGTTTTTAGGAGTGAATCATGGTGTAATGAGCCATGTTTTCCTCCCTCGCTGGCCTCAAATACAGTCTGATTTTATGCTTGTCACTTATTGGAAAATATTTTATTGCATTGTCCTGTTAGGATTTGAATACAGATATTGTATATGTTTTATATTTATATTTGTGGGAATTCACAGGATTATGGGATATTTGTGGAAATTCACAACTAAGTTGTGAAACCTTATATTTAAAGTTTCACACTAACACTGTACAAATATAAATGTGTGCAGACAGTAATGTGGCAAAGTCTGCCAGAATATCAGCAGGTTCTTCACATACAACTTCTGCTGATATTCTCGCATATAAAAATGACCCTGAGTCAGTTCTTTTAGCCACTCTACTGTAGCATCGGTTGGTCCACCACTTTTGTCCAGACTGACCAATTTCAGCAACTACTGGATGGATTGCCATGAAATTCGGTCCTGGCATTCATGGTCCCCAGAGGATGAATCCTACTGACTTTGGTGACCCGGTGGCTTTTCATCTAGTGCCATTATCACGTCAAAATGTAATTTGTTTTCCACTTTGGTTTATGACCAAATACCTGCTTAACTAATGACATTCCCATCATCAGCTGCACCTAACTTGTAGTGCCAATTAGCTAATGTTAGCATGCTAACATGTTAAGATGGTGACCATGGTAAACATTATAAATGCTAAGCAACAGCATGTTAGCATTTTCATTGTGAGCATGTTAGCATGCTGATGTTAGCATTTAGCTACAGGAAAGTGTGATCATTTAACCAGCATGTGAAACAGATACATAGCAAGTTTTATATTTGTCATAATGCCATGGGTGTTTCAGTTTTTAGGAGTGAATCATGGTGTAATGAGCCATGTTTTCCTCCCTCGCTGGCCTCAAATACAGTCTGATTTTATGCTTGTCACTTTTTGGAAAATATTTTATTGCACTGTCCTGTTAGGATTTGAATACAGATATTGTATATGTATTGATGTTGTAAAGAATATCTAATTGGTGACTATTTTTGCCTCTTTCCTTACAGTGCATGAGCGTGAATTAGAGGCAGACATTGAGGATGACACCAGTGGAGACGTGAGGAACCTGCTGATGTCACTGCTGCAGGTAAAGTCTCATTATTTTAGCTTTATTCAACAATGAACAATGCTTCTACACTGTTGAGCTGAATTAGTTGACTTTACTAGAAATTTGTGTGGAAACCCGCCTTAAACCATTTACGTTTTTACAAAAGGTGAAACTTAACAGGTCAAGTTGTATAAACACTGACTGGTAAGTTGATGCAGTAAAAAATCAAGTTTACATTAGTAGTCATTACTAAAAATCATTAGAAAACATAATTTACTTTTGTTGAAATATAATAAATACCAAACATTAGGCCATACTTATTAAAACTATAGAAAGAAAGCTCTTTTTTCTTCATAGCAGTATAATTCTAAGAACAATGTATTCCAATCATTAGTTCCAGTAAAACAGAAAGGATGACAATACATAGATTGTAATCTCCAATGTGCTCTGCATGGATCTGAGTGACCATACTTTGCCTCACTGCCCAGACCCCATCAGTCCCACCCGGGTCTCGTTCATGGTGCAACAATAAATGTAGATAAACATGAACACTAAATCAACCATACAAAACTAAAACACAGATAACATAAATTCACACCCAAAACATTAACAGAACATTATTAAAACAAATTTTAACTAGGACAGAATCCGTTCAGAACATAATTTTTTTCCCATGAGCCTTTGCATCACTTCAGCGCAGAACAGTTCCAAAGACCTCGCCTCTCCCATACAGAAACATAAAGGTCCAATGTGTAGGAATTTCTCCCATCTAGCGTTGAGATCATACATCGCAATCAACTCTCTCGCACCACGCAGTTCAAAGTACGTATTACAGCTATGGTAGCCTTCACGCTTCAAAAAGCAGGTCTCTTGCTCTTTTCAAGATCCTTTTTCTTTTTCTGGGCGAAGAAGAAGACTCCTGTTCCTGATTCCTTCTTCAAACTTGCTGGGGCCGGGAAGCTACGATACCCATTAGCAGCATTAGCAGCACCTGTGAGTTTATCATGTGACAGCGAAAACACGAAAGGCGGAGCAGTATGTCCTGTATGTCCCTTACTGGCTAACGTTTTTTAAGATGGCGCATGAATATGGAGCGTCTACCCCTGGTCTACCCCAGTTCATGCGAATGCAAATGTAAAATTGGAAGTTGGAATTGATGGTGGTGGTAAATATTCATGAAAAAGGACAAGTTTGTGAACGGGCAACACAGATTTTGATAATGAACAACTAAACACGTTACACAATGGACCTTTAACATCCTTAGTTATCCCTGCTTAATATGATCTGTGCACTGCATACGTAAGCTAAGTATTACAAACAACTGATGTGATTTAGTAATGAATATGGTTTTTAACAAAACATGAAAGAATAACTAGTGACCACTAAAAAGTTTATTTACAACTAAATCTGGGTTTATAACATTGATAGTTTCAAGGGGAGTTACAGTACACAAAGAAGAACGAGTCAAAGTCTTGTATCTGGATGGAAGCCATAAAGCAAAGGAGAATAGTACTTTTCTTCCTTTGATAATGGCTCGCAGAATGATTCTCCACTCTGTAATTCGCCCACTGAGACATTTGTCACTCATCACATCATTGGCATGCTTTGGCATCTATGCCAGCTTTTTCAACACTCCCACCTATTTCTGCTTCCCCTCTCTCTTCCTTCCCCCAGAAAGAAAAGACAAACACAGTGTGACTCATGTTCTACAGTGACATCTATCTATCTATCTATCTATCTATCTATCTATCTATCTATCTATCTATCTATCTATCTATCTATCTATCTATCTATGTATCTATCTATCTATCTATCTATCTATCTATCTATCTATCTATCTATCTATCTATCTATCTATCATCTGATGTGTAGCAAATGATTGTTATACCATTAAATGCCAGAGATTATTTTCATAATTCATCTTGTTGACCTTTCCTCCACTCACAAAATATTTTCCCTCATTCTCTCTACATGCATTGCCTCCCTTATCCATCCTCATAAACCTATCTTCCCCTTTTCTTCCCTCCGTATCTCTGTATCCCCCCCTCTTCTCCAAAATCCCTCTTTCTCGCCAGGCGAGCAGAGACGAGGGCTATGAAGTGGATGAAGGTTTAGCCGAACAGGATGCCATATCTTTGTTTGAGGTACGTTCCCAGATGTCGCATAATTCTTTCAAATTAAAGACCTTATTCATAGTTTGCTCTTTAAATATCACCAGTGTTTGCAAAGTAATGTGATCCTAGATTTAGATGTTAAAGCATGTGAGCCCGGGGTGACTGGCAAATCTCACAAGTGCAGATTTTATTAGATCAAAGCTTGATTTTTTTGTGGTAATGCTCCACTGTGGCTTGTATTACAGTACAGGATTATGGGATCTTTGTGGAAATTCGCAACTAAGCTGTGAAACCTTATATTTAAAGTTTCACACTAACACTGTACAAATATAAATGTGTGCAGACAGTAATGTGGCAAAGTCTGCCAGAATATCAGCAGGTTCTTCACATACAACTTCTGCTGATATTCTCGCAAATAAAAATGACCCTGAGTCAGTTCTTTTAGCCACTCCTGTAGCATCGGTTGGTCCACCACTTTTGTTCAAACTGATCAATTTCAGCAACTACTGGATGGATTGCCATGAAATTCGGTCCTGGCATTCATGGTCCCCAGAGGATGAATCCTACTGACTTTGGTGACCCGGTGGCTTTTCATCTAGCGCCATTATCACGTCAAAATGTAATTTGTTTTCTACTTTGGTTTATGACCAAATACCTGCTTAACTAATGACATTCCCATCATCAGCTGCAACTAACTTGTAGTGCCAATTAGCTAATGTTAGCATGTTAACATCTGAAGATGGTGACCATGGTAAACATTATACATGCTAAGCAACAGCACGTTAGCATTTTCATTGTGAGCATGTTAGCATGTTGATGTTAGCATTTAGCTACAGCCTCATAGAGCTGCTAGCACAACTATCTTGAAAAAATAAGACACAGGTTGTAATAAAACAGAACATATTCTTAATACTCACTACTGCTGGGGTATTATTTCCTCTTTTTTTTGCCTGTCAGGCAGGAGAAGGCAGATTTGGCACCGATGAGTCCACCTTCAACTTCATCCTGACACACAGAAACTACCTGCAGCTTCAGGCCACCTTTAAGATCTATGAGTCGGTAAGGACGGCATTCAGCCCTTCAAAAAAAAGAAGATGATTTCCTACTGGCTTCTAATCATTGTTGATATTCTAAGTTCTCATGTTAACTCATTGTCTTGCAGCTTTCAGGAACAGACATTTTGGACACCATTGACTCTGAAGCAACAGGAACTCTGAAGGACTGCTACATTACTCTGGGTAGGCAATCGGATTGTTCACAAGCCATGAAATATCAAATCAAATATCCGTTCTTATAATAACACTTGCTGCCTTTGTGTATGTGTGTGTGTGTGTGTGTGTGTGTGTGTGTGTGTGTGTGTGTGTGTGTGTGTGTGTGTGTGTGTGTGTGTGTGTGTGTGTGTGTTTGTGTTTATAGTCAGGTGTGCAAAGAACCCGCAGCTGTATTTTGCCCGACGCCTTAATGCCGCCATGAAGGGAGTGGGCACTGATGAAGACACGCTCATTCGCATCATTGTAGGCCGCTCTGAGGCAAGTCTGCGTGTGTAACTGCACAGTAGTCATGATGTTTAATGAATTTATTTCCAGATTCCAAATGACCAAAACCTAGCCTTAAAATGTTTTCAAAAAGTAATGTAAGACAATGAACATGTTCAATTCAAAGACAACACTAACCAATGAAAAGGGATTTTGTGGTGACAGCAGTGTTATGTTGTTAACCCCACAGTTTGACCTGGAGACAGTGAAGGACATGTACCTGGAGAAATACGACGTTACCCTGAAAGACGCTCTGGATTCAGAGTGTGGTGGAGACTTCAAACGCCTCCTCATCGAGATCCTGCACTAAAACATCTCCTTCTTCCTACAGGCCTTATTTAACCAACTTGACAGTCTCTGTATCCACTCATCCTTCCTCCTTCCTCCTCTTCTTTATACACCTTTTTACCAGTTTCACTCATTCACTTTGTGGACGTCTCTCTGACAGTCAGTTATCATTGCAGCATGGACCAAAAACCAAGTAATTATTATATAATACATTGTTTTACACATGGCAAACTTACATTCACAGTCTTTAAATACACAGTTTTGCCAAGAACATTACACTCTCATACAATAGAGGTGCATTGGATGTTTGTTGTCCCTTTGACAATATAATGACAGCATTGTGGAACTTATATGGAACTTGTGCAGCTGAGCATCATTTATCTAAATAAATAGTGTTAGTCTATCACAATCAGCAGTCTTTTTGAATTTCGGCTGTAGTTCACCATTTCAAGTGTAACCCAAAGCTGTAAACATTGCGAGGCTGCTGCTGCTCAACATAAACTATCTCTTATATTTGTCATCATACTCTTATCATCATCCGTTAACTTCACAACTATTTGCCTCAAAGATGCCTTTCATAAGATGATATGTCATTTCACTTTTGCTGCAACACTTAAGTGCCGAATTATCACATTTAATATTTGATAACTGAATACACTAGATGATTAATTATACATAAATATATCATTACCCTGATACCAAAAGCCTAAACTCTTTAAGTATGCAGTATTGGGTTTTTCTAGTCACATCCCAAAATGTTATGGGGAATTTTGAACTCAAGACAGTTTGTAGTCTTATTTTTAGTCACAGCTAACATGCTGCCATTTACACACTTTATTAGACAGTCTCATTCAAATTTACTACATTTAATTAAATTTAATACAAGTTATAGTCCTACGTAATAAGTGTGTACAACTTTGAGATGATTGTGCATTTAAAATCATTTGATGATGATAATAGTGTTAAAAAAGGCAAATGTTTGCTCTGTAACCACTGTAGTACAATCGCTGATAATTGACACTCCGTCTGCATCCATGTATGGAATTATATCTTAACTAATTTTATTTAAACCCAACAATAATGTCATGTTTATGACCAAGTTGTATTGTCATATAGCAAAATAATAAACTAAAGTATATGAAAGAAGTCATTGTTAGCTTGTTGTACATATGCAGTCATAATACATTTTCACTCCACCAGAAAAGTTCTATTCTCTTTGTATCCTGTAGGGGACAGTATTGTACCACAAGGAATATTGTATATTCTGCATTTCAGGAAGAAATGACATGACAGTTGAAGAAAATCACATTGAAATCAATGATATCATATTCTGTATAATTGTGTAACATATTGTTTGCTTTGGCATACTGTTTAATGAACATTACAAATAACCATTTGCCCTGATGTTGGTTATGAGGATTTAAATTGTTGCTGACCATTTCATGTTTGTGATGGTGGCCTATGATCCAAAGCCATATAAAACTTGGTTTTTACAAATCTAGCCCAAAACATTATAACTTGCTTCAGAGCACAGCATTAATGGGATGCCTGTGGGCGACTTAAAAAGCGGAAAAGAAAGGTTCAAAACAAGTGAGAACTGCTTCCAGATGCACTGACACAGCTGATTTCTCACTTTATTTCCCATGGCTTTCTCCTTGTCTTTCTCCCACTCCTCCCTCTGTATCTTTCTTCTTCATATTCCTTGATGTAATGGTTGTTTCTGTATCAAGGGCAAAGTTTGGAGTACACTTGCACATTCTTGCTACTTGTATATCCACAGTCTGTGCACCATATGTAGCCCAGTAGCCCCACTGTCCACCTCATGCTTGCCTCTAGCAGCCTGTTGATCTCTCTGGCTGTGACGGCTGTGTGCCTGTTAAAGGTGGGGAGTGTAGATTCCAGGCAGTGTATGGACACAAGTATTATGTGTCAGAGTAGAGGAGGTTTTAGAGGGAAATCAATCCTATGACAACATTGTCCTGATTAATTTCACAATAGAAACAGATAAGGGATTGTAGGAAAAGTATTGGAGTGGGGAGAGGGGTTGAATGTTGTATTTCATTTGTTTTCCAACGCAATACCCTCCTTAACTTGCACGGCAGCTGGATTCTCAGTATATCACAGGATCACAGAATCACATGTAAAAGCCATCTTGTCAGGCTTCTTGGGTCCGAGCCACCATGTCGCGAACCAATCAGAATATTGTGATGACACAGAGAGGTGGTTGTTCAAAACAACAATGGCGGCTCCTATAGAAGTTAGCATAGATGCTACCGTAGCATCAGTTATATCAGAACTGGAGAGTATTTCTTCATTGAAAGAAGAGCAAAGAACAAGTTTGATAGACAGATGGTTTATTCAATCACCTGCCAAGTATTTTTTTGGAAGTGCCTGCCCTTTTCCAAACAGTTTACAATGTAGGCTTCTCAGATGGTTCTGTGTAACAAACCATCAGGTACAGACCCTCCACGGGATTATTAATATCTGATAGCTAATATTAACATTTAATCTAAATGGGAAGCTTAAAATGAAAAATGAATCCAGACACTTTAAAAGTCACTTTCCTGCTCTCTCAAAAAAGTATGACTACACTCCCTTCGGCAAAAAAACAAATACTATGTTCATCCTTTTCTGACTTTCCTTATTCCGTAATCATTTTCGTACAGTTCCCAAAATAACATCATGCAAGACTTCATCGATTAGTGGATAAATTGTCATTCTTCTTTTAAAATATATAACATTAGATTTTTAGAATTTAGTTTTATGGCATTAAATTACATTTATTTTGTATTTTGGAGGCTGTGAAAATTGACTGAGAATCCTAAACCAAATTCTGAAAAGCCCATGTAAAAAGCCAAGTCTCTGAGGACATGTAGGATTTAAAAATGAATGTCTGTTTTCAAATATACATGCATGCAAACAAACAAATAAACAAACATATGCACTTTCTTAAGACCCATTCCAACTCGACACACTCATTCACATATCTTTCCCCCCATCTGTGCTCTATTATTCAGAGTGCTAATGTGTAAGGACAACTAGTCTGCCAGACGGAGCTCCACTCTCTATACTGTGGGGCTTTGACCTTTTTCTTGAAACGCTTATCGTCAGACAACCATTACTCACTCAGCCAGCCATCCATCAGCCTGGAGATGGTTTCAGTTTGTCCCAAGATATGCTTTCTTTCTGTTCTGTCGACTCAGGTCTGCTTATTGACTTTTGTCAAGTTTCTGACAAAGGTTGTGCACAAGATTGAGTTCATAAACTGTGCTGTTCGTGCTTTATAAGTCTGGCCAAGCAACCTTGAACTAAAGCAAATTAGATGACTGAAGTGGGAAATGGTCGTGTCGGCACTCTTTTGATCCCAGAGACTCCAGCCCCTTCAAGACACAAACCTGCATATTAATGGCACTAATCCCCTAAAAGTCATGATTTATTGAATAGCCTATAGCACACACCAACCTGGGGTCATAACTTCAAAGGCTGGAATAATAACATTGACTGGTCTACTGGTTTTCATAGAACATATGCCCAGGATTGTAATATGCTTTTTGATCTTGTGCCAAAGCAGAGCAGCACACAAGGAGTGAGAGGGGTTGTCGGGGGGCGTGCATAGGAAGGCCATTAGGAGGTTAACTACCTGGCTAATATAATTTCAACTGTTTAAATTCATGATAAAGGACCTCTGTTCTTTGATGTGTAATTGGAAACACCCGGCAGCTTCTGCCAAGATGTTCATTTCAGTCTCCACGTTTCTAACTACGGCACATAGGAATAAGGTCATGGATTAGTACATGCTAGATTGTCAGCCTCTATATGGGAGATTTGGGATGAAATAACACAGTGACAATTTGTGATATACCACGTGATATGGTTTGTTGTGATCCTGATATACCTTAAAATACATAAGAAAAAAGCTGAGGTTTTACAAAATATTCTTGCAATTGTCGACAAGCTGTGAATACTAAAAAGCACAGTTATAACTAGCAGCTATCCTAAATACTACTTTAAATGCTGAAAAATGCTACTAATAGTAAATGCTGTAGAAAAAGTAACATTAGTAGTAGTCATACAGTCAGACAACTACCTCAGGAATGTCAGTTACACAGCAATATCTCTAGCGATTACATCTAAATGTTTGCTAACACTAGCTAACATTAGCTACCATACAGTAAGCTAATAACCATAGCAGACAACGTTTGGCTGTAGAGGTAAAACCCCTAAGTGTTTTAAAATGAGCAAGGGTGTGTTTTATTGCTTAAAAATGCTAGTTGTTGAAGATGAGAAAAATAATATTACCTTTAAAATGTTTGCTTTAAATGATGACACCCCATCTGAGCAAGCGGAGTCCTTACACAGCAGCAAAAAATCCAGCAAAACAATTTTAATTTTATTGGATTTAATATAAAACATCAAATATACACTTTATTACAGTTTAGGTTGAGTAAACAGTAACTATATTTTAAGGTGTTAATATTTAAGATTACGATTGTCAACTGGGCCTTAGTGAGACTCTCTTTAATTCCATATTATGAAGAAAGTGGTCATTAAACAAGGCATGCAGTGGATATTCACATTAGAAAATGGCGGCTAACATGAAACACATGCTCTTAAAAAACACTCTTGAATGAAACCAGCAGTGATCTGCTTTTGGTGACAGCAGAAAATGCTGAAGTCACAGTGGGAATGAGCTGAAGGTCCTCAGGCATCAACAGAGTAACTGAATTACATAAATAAAAGACACAACTACTACAGCACATGGAATTTCTGAACATGGCAAAAGCAGAAAACTCAAGCAATGAGAAAATAGTTTACATCTACTTCTGTTGGAATTATTACACTACACAGAACACATGATGCTAGATTTTCTTTTAAATAAAAGCCATATTTGAGAAAAAAGAGTCAAATTAGTGCTTTTACACTTCTCTTTTTGTACAAGCAAGATAGAATGTGTTAATTGGTAAGTTTTGTGAGTGATGATCGGTGTATTTTGTTACCTTTGGACGGAGCCATGCTAGCTGTTTCCTCCAAGCTAAGCTAACATTCTGGTGGCTGTAGCTTCATATTTAACCAACCCGATCTCACAGAAATATGTGAAATGACCACAACCTCTTAAAACCGCGTGGTGGTGGCACGTAACGTATTACAATTACATGCCAGGGCACCACGGAAATCATTTAGGTTTGGGAAACAAAACTACTTTGGTTAGGTTTAGATCATGCGTATGAAATAAATGCCAAATTTGAATTAACTTGCAACGAGAAACAAAGTAAGCATCTTTCCCAAAATGTCTAACTATTCCTGTAAAATCAAACCAATAAAACTAGTCCATCATACTATATAAATGGCTTAACATCTGGTCTACTGAACTGGAAACCATATAAAAACCATGTTTCGTCTTTCTTATGTTATGCTGCCACCCACAGGATTGACACTCCACTTCCTGTCTGGTAGCTGATCTGATTGACTCGTCCGCGTACACAATCCAGTGTGAAGAACACTGCTGTGCCATTACTAACCTGGAAGGATGCCCGCAGGCTAACACTGGCCCAATGGCTTCCCTCGGGCATCTGACCACCCACCTGCTGGGCCAGAGGGACGGGTCGCGCTCCCTCTGCCTCCCGTCCACCAACTGACCCTTCTGGATCACTTCGCCTTAGAAGAGTCACCTTGACCAGGTTGCAGGAGTGAATGAGTTTGAGATCCAGAGCCACACTGGCTGTGCCCCTCTCCCTGAAGACAAAATCTTGTCTCTGATCTGTGGATGCCTTCCCCAGCAGCCCCATCTGGGACACCTGAGCGCTTGTCTGGCGGAAGAACAGCGGCTTGTTTCGAACTGCTCCTGAGGGTAGGCCGGTGTGAGACACGGAGGCAGAAAGAGAGGAAGAAAGAGCAGCGGGGACCCAAACCAGGCTGAGAATACTGATGCCTGTTTCGTCGCCGAAGAAACGTACGTTGCACTGAGCAGGAGAGAGGATCTCAAAGCCCAGTGTGTCCCCAGAGCCAACTTTAGCCACTCCAGACAGAGATAAGGATGTGTCTCGATAGTGGACGCCTGGTTTGAAGGTACGGCACAGCTCCATACTGGTTCCATTACGGTTGAGGTATGCCAACAGTTGGAAGCCCTCACTCACACACGCCTGGCCCATGGAGTACAACGCCTGCTGAAATACAAAACGCACGGTGCCGCTTTCTGCAAAGCGGATCCCACGGCCGTCATGAGTCAGCCCCACCACGTAAGCGTCAGAGGTGGAGGTGGTACGGAAGACCGGGCGATAGTTTGTATGGTAGTGTGCGGACACCATGGCCTGTGCTGTCATGGCAACAGCCCCGGTGTCATGGGAGAGCCAGAGGAGACTGAGCGGAGCTGCTGAAGGGTCGTACAGCTGCAGACCTTCACTGCTTTGGTTACAGTGGTGGCTGGCGCTCCGGAGGAATAGGGAGATCATGTGACCCGGGGCGACCTCTGCTACTCCGCTGATGCTGACGCTCTGCAGCGACCTTCCCTCCCGCTGCTCGACCCTAATGCCACTGAGGTCGCGACCCTCAGAGCCGTCTGTGTTGTTCATACGCAGACACAACTGGATGAAGCTTCGACAGCCGTGGCTCACAGAAAGGTTCTCATCCAGCCAGACCAGACCGTGCTGCCTAAGCACCAGGCGCCCATCCTCAGCCGACAGCAGCCCTGGATCACCTCTTCCCTGGATTTGAAGCTGCACGCAAGGGAAGGCGTGAGCCAGGACGTGGCCTTTTGCGCCAGGCAGACTCACATCTCCGGTCCAGGACAGAGAAAGGGCGCTGTCGCCAGCAGCAGCAGCAGGGCCAGAGCAGATGGTGTCTGTGGTGAAGGTACAAGGTGAAGCCACAGGCTCTCCATCACACTCATTACAGGCCTGACACTCATCCATGTCCGAGTTGTAGAAGTAGGCGTGGCCGCACATTCCTGAGCTGGCTTCTCGCTCTGTCATGCCCTGGCACCGGAATCCACCTGACGATAGGAAAAGAAATAGCTGAAAGTTCAGAACTTGTTTCAGAAAGCACTTAAATCATTGTCTCTAATTATAAATAATCTGTTTGTAGTTCAACAAATGGAAGAGAGGGAAAATGTGGGAACGTTTAGGAGACATTAGAGTTGTAATCAAATGCAGGCAATATTGACAATACCTGGTGTATTGAGACACTTCTGTCGATCCCCACACAGATCAGCTATTTCAAGGCATTCATCTCTGTCCTGTAATGACAAATAAATCAACATTTTGATTCCATTTCAAAGCAGCTATAATGAATGCTTAATTAGTTGTGAACCCACAGAAAGTTACCCCACTCTACGTCTTTCAGATCATTGTTTTGGTTTTGCAGCCACAACTTTATTGTTTTGGTTCACTCTCACCCACCCTTTTAACTTAGTATTCGGCAGAAACCCAAATTCCTGCACAGTACCAAACTGCATAGACACAAAGTCTCCTGCTAGTGTTTTTCTGTCTGTCATGACAATTCTACTTTAGATAGTATACACATATGCTATAACTTAGGGACCCACCAACATGGATGTATAATAATAACTGGTTACCGGATCCCAAATGGTTTACTTCCGTGATATGCGGCACCACTGAATATGCGCCGTAGTGTCCTGCTCGGCCCATACACTTAAATTGTGGTAACATCACAGGTTTTTAAATCGCTTTTCTCGTTTTTCAAATATAAAAAGTCCATGTATAAAAAAATCCATAATCGAAAGAGTCATAATAGAACTTGTTAGAAGTGGGAGGTTTCCTGGCAACAGTTTTACAGACGTCATTTTTAAAATGGTGGCCTATTGGAAAAATCCTTTCTGGGCCGCAGTGGGGATTTTTCTTTGCAATACCTCTAGTGGCCACTGGACGAAATTGGCTGCAAGGCTGAGCCCATTTCCTGGGGCCCTGTAGGATGCCCCTCAGGTAGATACAAAACATAAAGGACCCTCTAGGGTGCCCTTAAAGCTGAGAAAATGTGATGCACTGCCATGTAGGCTGCCCTACATGCTTGAAAACTTTGTGCATGCTGGTGCCCCTTTTAATTTCTTTCGCCCCTGTCCCTCGGACAACCTGAGTCCGCCACTGCCACCAACACAAGCTTTGTTTTGTCTCCCATGCTTTAAGCTAGTTTTTTCATATTGAATGAGTCCCGTTTATGTCCACAAGTTCAACTGTCATACTTTATGATAGTGCTAACCTGGCAGATTCTGTCTGCATGGACTGAACACTGTGCAACCAGGAAGAAGCCAGCAGGACAGATGGTACATTTCTCACAGCGAGGATGACCGCTGCTGAAGCCACAGTACTCCTCAGAACCGCAGTTCCCACAGGCCAACACGGAGCGACCCACCTGACGGCATCAAACACGTCATTGAACATCACAGTCAGGTCCATATCATAAAGAAAATTATGTAGAGTAGCTAATCAGATTAGTTTATTTACATTTCCAATCCATTTAATATATGCTACTAAAAGTCGGACGAGACAAAGTTTATGACTTACTTAATTACTCAGTATTATTCTATGGTGCAGTGCATGCCTTTGCAGCAGATCATCAACTGATATAAGAATTTGAAAAAGAAAAAAATTCACATATTCTTGCAAAATGGTGGCTGGCATGAAAATAAAGCCAATTCTGTACATTCCTTTAGTTGCAAATTACTTTTATCACGTTGCCTTTACTTACAAATTAGGTCTCTAAGGATGGAAACATCTGGTATCATATTGACTGTCAGGTATTGTTTTTCATACACTATATTTTGAACACCCTTGCACACCCTTGATTCCTGATTCAACTTGCAGCTCACCTCCATCACGCTGGCCTCCATGTCCACCTTGTGCAGAGAGAGAGCCTGCTGTGCTTGGTGGGCTCTAACCTGCCCACTCATGGTTTCCATGTGACTGTCTAGCTCTCCCTGGAGGTTTTGGAAAGCTGTGTGTTTGATGCTGTCCATCATTATGTTATACTGGGCTTTAACCTGAAAAAAAAATGAAATATAAAAAATACAATTTCAGTGTGATCATGGTAATAATCATCATGACTTATGATATGAACACACAAATTAAATAAAAAAATGTGTGACTATTCTATGCAGCCCCTGTTGGTCTGTTTTGTGTATAATGGTCCTAATTTCTACTGGATTGTGAGGCAGAACATTCTCTTTCTTTGATCCCCATATGGAAAAGATCGACCACAGGGAGATCAGCAGTCAGTATCATCTAACAAAATAAAAGTTCTGTAGGTGTTTTTTTTTTTTTTTATCCACCTCATCTAAATAAATGTGTAATGCTTTTCTAATCACTGCCCAGTAACAAAACCACCAACTTTCAACATTTCCCTCATCATCAATCACAACAGCCTTACTTGCTCCATCTGGTCATGCATTCTTCTCTGCTGCTCCAGTATTTCTCTCTGCTGGTTGACCAGCATCCCCTGCTGCTCACTGAGGAGCCTCTGCAGCTCCCTGACCTCGTCCTGCTGGCCCCTGAGGGCCTCAACCAGCTTCTCCTGGCTCTTAGACAACTGTAGCTGCAGCACAAGAGCGTCCTCTGAGGGAAGCTCATTGGTCCCTGTGGCAAAGAAAGAAAAAAATATTAAATTGCTATTACATTACAAAGGAATTTAAGTGACACTTATTTTCTCACTGAGAAGGCTTGCCGTTTAAATGATATATAATTCTATTCTGTGGCTAATTACTCACAGACTGATACTGACCTGGTTTCATGTCACATGTCAGCTGTATCCATGCACCACGTTCCGACCCAAAGTCTGGAAGCTCATCCAGAAATTGCGCCGCTCTGTCTGTAACATGAACCGGCGAGTGTCCTCTCCCCTCGTCTCCTCCATGCGTACCGCAGCCGTCTCCGACGCAAGGCTTGGGCTTCTGGCGCATCCGGAGGGGAAGTTTACATCCAATCCCTTTACACTCCCGTGTTGCACTGTCATCACTCGTCGTGCGTTGAGAGACAGTGGTCGGACAGGTCCCACCGGCGCAGCCAGGGTGGAACACCTCCGCTGTGATGGTTCTCGGGTTCGTCCTCCTGGTGCCATCCGTTCCCGCAGGTTGCGCAAAGCCTCCCTGCTGAGGTTGGATGATGGTGTACGGTGCTAACGGCGCGCTCTGGGCTTGGCGATGAGTGAAATGAGCATCCTGTTGGTAACTCGGGTAGACTTGTCCTTGTCTGGATTGTGCAGTGTGGTGAAACTGTCGTCGGGACGCCGCTGGCTCTGTGCGCCCCTGGCAGTGCGCTCCGACGCACGGTCTGCTCCAGTCTTGGCCAGAGAAGCAGCGCGTACCCCGGCACATCTCAGATACGCTCTCAGCTCCACTGAGTAAATATGTTACACAGAGTAAAAATATGGTAGAGATACGTGCCATGTTGCAATGCCGAAAGGTAAAAACGGAATCAGGGCACGGCTGAATGGTGGCCCTTTTTGCGCACCAATCCTTCAGTCTTGTAGATATTTTTTGATCATCTCTCTGAGAGAGAAAAATCCCTCAAATTAGTGATTGTCCATACATGTACGTGCCAATTGATCTTGAACAAGGGATTGCACAGACATTCAGCTTGTCTCCATTGCGCGCACCACAGTTTCTGCCCCCTTTTGCCCCTTCTGGAGATAGCTACGTCTAGCCCACATGTGGCGCTCACTGCTCCTAATTGGCAACAGGCTTTGCTCCTAGTCTTAAATTAACCCCTAGCTTTCCCGGACATACCACTCCACAGAGTCACTGTATTCCTATTGAAGCTATGCATGTGGTAGATATTTGGACTATTCCAATGTTATTTTTATTTTCACACTCTGGTGTTAACTCCTGAGCAGTTTTGAATGCATGGTTACCATAACTTTATCAGAAGCTCCAAATGGTCCAGTGGAATTTTAGTTTTTAACTTTATAGGGCTTTCACATAAGTATATTATTCAAAGGGGAAATAGCTCTTTTTTCCTTTTTCTTGGCCATTCATTTTGATGACAGGATCAGCCCTGTGGGTTTTTAACAAGCCCTGTCAGAATTAAAATCTCTGCTTTATATGGCATCACAGCTTTGATCTCTTCTGTAGTACCAGATTAGGGTGCAGTGGTAGGACTCTGTGATATTTTGAAGCTCTCTTGTAAAATATAAACTTTATTACAGTTTATTGCCTCTCTCATTTCCCTTCCCTGACCCCCACATGACTTTGATTAAAGCTTTAATCCACATTAGAAACACTTAAATGTTTCCCCTCTTCTCATTTTCAGGGAAAATAGAACTCACCACAAACACGATGCACAGACTGACTATATGAAGACTGTGCATAAATCCTCCACTTCTCAAAAGCAGTTTGTTATAAATCATCTGCATATAAACAGATTTCTGGACTATTAAAGGACGCATGCAACTCACATGCACATGTGCAGCAGGTGATAACAGGGTTGCACTTAGACATGGTTACTAATTTACTCACTTAGGCTAAAGTGAGACCACACATCATCCTGAGTATAGCTACTGACAACTCTGTGTTTAAGAAGAGACCTATGAGATGGAACTTCTGAGGCGGTTAAAGTCTGTTAGCCATACGACAGCAAACTCTTTGCACAACTGTTTTTGCACTATGGGACTTCACAGTCTGCACTATTTATAGTGGTGCGATTATCATCAGTGTCTTGCTCGGTCTGCTGCCACATTAACTGTTTTATCATATTCTACACTGTTGCCAGTATTAGGTACACATATTAGGTACGCTAAAACCAATGCAGTCTTATACAACAGTCCTGCAATGAATCCTCCCTTCACGAAGGTTACAATGTTTAGTTTTTGTTAAAACTGTTCGAGAGGTGTTGATTCAACTGTATGATCATTTTGTGTTTCTATTATTCAGCCTATCCCATTGATATAAATACTAGAAACACCTTTCAGTAGAACACATTACAATAACAACTGCAGCCTCCAAATTGATCACACAGTTAAATCAATTTCCCTGCAGAGCGTAAACAAAGTTGATCTTGTTTTAAAAACAATACTAACTGTAATCTTGTTTCTTTCATCAAAGCCTGTAAGTCTTTACTTAGTTACACGCTGCATTACCGACACAGGTGTTTCCAGTTATGCTGATTAATTTTCCCTCGTTAAGGCTAGGCTGGTTTATAGCAGTATAGCATTTTATTTTATCAACATGGCAATGCAAATACATATAAATACATAATAAGGCAAAATTCAAGATATGAAACAAATACAAGGTAAAATTAAAAGACATAAAATAAGGATTATAAAAAGAGTAATATAAAGTAGAAAAATAAAAAATAAGCTAAAATACATCAAAGGTGCAAGGTGGAGGGTGGGGGTGTGGCCTTGACCAACTGCCACTTTGCTCGTTTGAAAGCCATGATGTCTCTTTCTCATGGGTGGGCTAAATTCTCTGGGTGGGCAAAGCAAAGAAAGGGGAGGTAACCTTGCTCCTTATGACCTCATAAGGAGCAAGATTACAGATTGGCCCATCTGAGCTTTCATTTTCTCAAAGGCAGAGCAGGATACCCAGGGCTCGGTTTACACCTATCGCCATTACTAGCCACTGGGGGACCATAGACAGGCTGGGGGAACTCATATTAGTGTTAAAAAAACTCATAAAGGGAAATTTTCACGCCATGGGACCTTTAAGAAAGAGGAGAATAAGAATTACACTGTACCTACAACACAGTGCAAGATGTGAATAAATAGATTTAAATTCAACTTTTTGTTAAAACACTGGCAAAGAGATACATTTTTAGACTGGGTTAACCCATCCCGATCTGCCGGCATTTTGATTTCGCCCTGCAGCTCAGGCTGGAAACCTGTACATTATTCTATCCTGCTTCCGTTACAATTTTTAATGTTCAGTCTTAAAAGATTGAGCTTGGCCAGACTAATAAATGTTAAGCCTCAATTTAAAATAACTAAGAGTGAAATATATCCCCCTGTTGACAGGTGCAAAAAAACTAACAAAAGAGTAAGAGAGGTGTTTTTCAATAATGTTTTATACATGCCCACAAAGTCCTGAGGACTGGTGTAATCAGGCAAAATAGGTGGAACCCCTGCATGTCTCTACCATGAGTGTGGTGGGCCGTGAGAAATGAAGAGAAGAGTACATTGTACAATAGCAACGCAGATATGCAACATAATTAGAAACCTTCACTCTGCTTTACCAGAAATGCGGTTTAATCTACTTCCTGATTTTACAGGAACTTCAGCTAAAGTCAAAGTCATGTGTACAAGTGGTTTCTTATAGACTGACCCCTGAGCATTTTAGCACCTACACTTTATGAGGCTCCCATTGTGTGAAAGAGACAGAAAAGGTAAGAACTTTAAATGATAGTGAATGTTTTTTAAAGACGTTTATTATGGCAACTGTATAGTAAATCAGTATAATAAAAATATGCTAATGTAAAATCTAGAATTATTATATATCTTTCTCCCTTCTGTTCGTCCCTGTAAGAGTTAAATAGTTGAGCAGCTACATCAGCTTTGTTTAGGACAAACACATGTCCTCTCACAGCCGCCAATGGATGGTTGTGCAACTAATTAGAAAACAGTAAGAAGCTCTCGACCACAAGAAAAGAGAAACATGTTGGTTTACTGTCAGCAAGCAATGGTTTCTGATTCCTTTCATGCATATAAGTCTCAATAAATCGCCTTTTGTACTCATGGTTTGGCCCGTCCGCCTGTTTGCCTGCCTGTCTGTCTCCTGGCATTTTGTTGATGTGTGAGACCACAGTGGGAGACGGCCGAAACAATCTGACATGCCCGATGAGAGCATGGAATGTGGTTTTGTAATGCATGCTTTGATGAGCACATGCCTGGAATCACTGACAAGTAGTAGTAATTAAATAGATATACCTATGTATAACAAAGATGTTACGAAAACAGAAGTTAGGATTGGCTTTCACACATGTGAGACAGAAGTCCTGAGAAGCCACAAAGGTAACGTTCACTTTCCTGATTAACACAATTCACTTTCATATGGAAGCAATACTTAGTCCACTTCCTCTTCTACCTCATTACAGATAATGGATGGTCTGTTTACCATTCAGCATAAACACAGAATGAGACTGAACAGCACAGGCAGGACTGTATACTGTAGCCTATGTGTTTCTGTTTGTGTGCACATTAGGCTGCATGTGCATCTATACATATAGATTATCTGTGTATGAAGAACAAGTGGGTGGCCGGGTTAGCTCAGTGGATAGAGCAGGCGCACATATATATACACATATATAGAAGTTTAGGCTTTCATGTCTTCAGCTCTTGTCTTCATGTCTTTCTAAGCGGAATTTGGCACTGTTTATACTACGCCATCTCACAGCTAAAGGGTGCTTGTGCGTCGGTATCAGACGCTGAGGGCCACTGACCAAGCTGCCGTATTTGACGAGTTGGGAGTCAGAACTTGGACAGAATCAGTTAGCAACTAGCTGGTGAACATAGTGGGACATTTAGCAGCTAAAGAATGAGACATTTCCCTCAGGAGTTAGTGGATACCAAAACAGAGCTAAAAGGAGTGAATTTTAGAATTACACTCATCAGGTGGCCAGAAACTAAAAGTTTTAGCTAAATGTTTTGGTTGTATGCACCAGCCACAACTTTATTGTTTTGGTTCACACTTACTGGTTTCATAATTGTCTTTGACCACAGCAGGCAACTTTTTTTGCCACCCAAGAAAAAGCTCTGATAAACACCACTGAAAGCTACCTGCCCAGCAGCAAACAGCAGATAAACACAGTTAACAACTAGCTGGTGAGCAGTTAGCAGCTAAAGAGCAGGGATTTTCCTCAGGAGTTGATGGAGACCCAAAACAGAGCTAAAAGAAGAGATAAATTTGCCAGGTGGCCAGAAACACAATGCCAAAGGAATGCTAATGTTTCCTCATGTCACTGGATGTGTAAATAAACTCTTTGCTAACTTTTTCATCATTTCAAGTTAAAAGGTGATACAATGTCAGTGTTGTGTGTTTATAGCTTGTTTCTGTTGACCCCAAGTGGCCCAAAAAAATCAGTTAATGCAGGTTTAGCAAGAAAACAAGAAATGAGGATTGGCTGTATTTATTTAGTTGTTGGAGCCTCTCCCAGCATCTACTGAGCAGAAGGCAAACTGAACACAAGTTGACCGTGGTTATTGAATTACAGAATTAAGCAACATAAGAATTTACAGAAAAACCTTAAAACAAAGCATGTACAACACAAAATGTGATTTATTTCTCACATAATGAAGGCCATAGGTGAGACGTTTTTAGCACATAGGGAAACAGACACAGTATGCATGAAGTTCCAACTTTTGTCAGATTTTGTAATAATTATTAGACAATTGTTATGTATGCTTCTAATTATTGTGCTTGTTGTAGGACTGCACCATGTCCACCTTATCAATGCTGCTCTATGCATTCCACAATAGAAGAGTTATCATTAAACTTCTAAAAATGTAAAGTAAGAAGTTACCCACCAATACTGCCTCTACATTTGTCATTTCCTCTGTTTATATGTACTGTTTCTTGTTTCTATGCATGCTGCTGTGGCTTTCGAAACTATATCCATATCTGTTGTTATTGATAACCGCATACAGCAACGGTCTCAAAGTGTTGGCAAGAAGTAGAGTTCATTCTTCAGTTTGCTTTTTAAGCCAGTCCACATGCGAGATGCATTTCTGGCCCTATAGCTGGCAAGGTGCTGCCTCCATATGGACAAACCCAGACGATGAGTTCCACAAAGTTTTGTCTGATGAAAATCTTTGATCTCAATGAAGCCCCTTTTTTCAGAAATGATCAGCTATTAGTGCAAAAAATGTGGGCTTGAACTGTAACCCATAATTCACAGATTACTTAGTGATTAAGCTCATAACACCTACACAAGGCCTTTCAAATCACGCTAAATGAATCTTTGATTTTTAGTTAACAAATCTTAAGTGAGGAGTCTTCAAATTAAGATATTTTTCCATCATCTCACATGGTGTCTGTCAGCAAAATGAGACTAAGGAATAACCAGTAAATACATTTTAAAGTAACCAGTGAATATGTTTTCAAGTTGAGTTTATGTGACATTATTTCTGAACTGTATGTCCTGTAAGTGGAACATGGACCCAAATGATTCAGAGAAAGTTTTGAATCGTGTTCAGTAGGGCATGTTTGCTTTCTCCACCTTGGACATATTTCACAGAGAATTTAGCACTGTATTCTCCAAACACCTCGCTCCACAGTTTATTGAAGACGAGGTTCATGGGTTTGCTGGATAGTGATAAAAACAACATGTGCGACTTCACAGCCAGAGCAACATGGGAACCATTTTAACCTGCCACACACGCTGCTTTGTCACTTTGTGGAGAAATGGCAATGGCATTATTCCACTGCAGCGATCGTGACTTTGAGAAATAGAGATCACGTTTCAGTTTTTTCTTTTCTGGGGTTTAAATCTTTTAGCATATTGTTTATCGGTTTTTACAGCTGTGACAGACATTTCCAAACTGTATATGTGTATGGGCATGCATGTGTCGAAGAGTGTTTGTATCGCCATACCACAAAAATGTCGTTATGCAGGAGTTGCTGGCCCTATGCAGGCCTTCCAATAGAGTGTATCCCAACTTTTCCGCTTGCTGCACAACAAACTATTCAAGAACTGGTGCCGTTAGAAACTGAATTTAAACTGAACTGAAATTATCCAACGTGTTTCAGTTCTGCTGTAGTCTCCTATAATCTACTTTCTACATTGTGTTTAATCTCTGTACTGCTGTTCAAATGCTTTGTTCTACCTTCTCAGATGGACGACATAGATGCCATGTTCAGTCACCTGCTTGGAGAGATGGATCATCTCTCTCAGGTGAGTCGTACAGCAGAGCTGTGACCGAAATGCTAATGACAATGTGATAACATGCTCACAGTAGCAATGCTAACATGCTGATGTTTAGCAGGTACAATATTTACCAGATTTACCATCGTAGTTTAGCCTAACATTTGCTAAACCTTAATCCTTAAAAGCTCAGCAGTGCATTGATTGTGTGTGTGTGTGTGTGTGTGTGTGTGTGTGTGTGTGTGTGTGTGTGTGTGTGTGTGTGTGTGTGTGTGTGTGTGTGTGTGTGTGTGTGTGTGTGTGTGTGTGCGTGCGTGTGCGTGTGCGTGTGCGTGTGTATTACATCTGACATCGACATCTGACTGATAGGGCTGTCTATTTTCCAATGATATATAGGCTAACACTGTGATATTTATTTTCAGAGGTGGCATAAACCAAAATATACCGACAGCCCCAAAATGTATATTGTCACATTGTCTACCAAAGAAACGTCCAGGACGATATACAATAAATAGCTGTAACACACTGAGAAAAATGTGTGTTTGCACCAAACTTCACATGGAGCTCTAAAACATCTAAATACAAATTTTTACATTGAAAAAACTAAAATCACTTGGTTGACTATGGAGTTATTCAACAAATCACAAATTTTTCTTCACTAGGAGTTTTAAAAAAATATGTCAATATGGTATGCTCACACAGCATCATGGTGATTTCACACCGCACCAGAAAGAAAGGGTAGATTCCCCTGAATCACATGATGTGATCGACGACGTTTCATTTCCGGAATTGTTCGGGTGCAGGATGTCACTCATTCCGGCCGGTTGTCTGTCACCTTCTGCTTTCTTTGTGTTGGCTTTCTAAACTCTAACTACATTTATGAGGACTATGGTTAACTGCTCCTCAGATCTCTGCAGGGTAAATCCAGACAGCTAGCTAGACTATCTGTCCAATCTGAGTTTTCTGTTGCAGGACTAAAACAATCTTTTAACGTACACATGTTCCACCAAAACAAGCTCCTTCCCGAGGCTATTTTGCAGAGGCACTGTTGCTCCATCTGGCGCTTGGCACCGCCCAAGATGATTGTGATTGGTTTAAAGAAATGCCAATAAACCAGAGCACACTTTTCTCCCATTCCAGAATGCTGTGGACTAGCCAGACCATCCTCCGCAGCGCCGTGGAGGAAGGTCTGGCAATGCGAGAGTAAATGATGTATCACACTTGATCCCGACATAAAGAAAGAATTAGCCTAGATGCAGGCTTCAGTTAAGAAGACTATAAAGTACAGCTGAGGCCGAAAGGAATGTCTGATGATAGCGCTATGAAAAGTAACGGGATCACCAAAGTAATTACAATTTATCCTAATGTATGTTTACATGGGGTTTTGAGATAATTAACTCAAAATCAAAACTGTTGAGCTTTTGGTGGTGCTTATGAACAATGAATGTCTGCATGAAATTGAATTGCAATCCAATCATCCAACAGTTGTTGAGATATTTCAATCTGGGCTGAACTGGTGGACCATCCGACCGCCATTGCTTATCTGACAACACATCCCATTATGCATTTAAGTTCATCTGAGATTGTGAGAAAAAACATTGTGATATCAAACAATCTTTGGTCGCAGTCTTTCTCAAAACATGACAAGATGAGCTGAGACTCTTCCCTGGTCGACTGTTCCCATCAGAGCTTTTGAAGTAGGAACAGGTTACGAGAAGTGAATCAGACAAATTACTTGATGTTTACCTCACTAAACTGGACATTATCTGATTACACATGACAGTCTTTGTTTTTAAACTGAAGCATCAGACAGAACAATGCAAGGCAACGTTGAGATGTGAAGTCATCGCATCTGTATTGGACCATGGGCGATCACTGCAGATTCCCTTAAGACCACATAAGCTGCTCATCATATAACTGCGGCTGGCCAAGAAAAACATTACACACTTCTAACTGATGCAACCTCAGCCTGAGGCGCAATTCAATATTGCCCATTTTCAAATCTCTTTATGTGATGGCTTTCCAAAAGGGACGCATGCCAAGGTGACATATAGAGGCTTTTTCCTGGTACTGGTGATGTAATGTTCCAGATTGATCCCATTCTCAAGGCTGCGCTCAGTTAGCTTACAAAATTACAACTTCATTTTTATGATCAGTGACAAACACCAATCCACAGACTATTACCAGAGTTAGCCAGAAAATCATTCTGATTAAAGCATTGATCCTCTCAGAGTCTGAGAAACAAAAGGATTTAAAGTGATTCCACTCATTGCCTTGATTGGGTCCATTCTCTGCTCTCCTGCCTTAAAGCCAGAAAACAAAAAGGGGTGTTTTTTTTTACCCATGATAAAGGAGCTTGGAGGTGTCATTTAAGCAGCAGCTTCAGCATGACGACATGTGTTTTCAGATACAGTCATCAGGGCTAACCTGCATGCTCGCGGGAATCATTTTGTGTACAGGTTGGCAGGTTGCCCAGCTTGTTTATAGAATAGGATTGAGCCTGTAGAGACGTATGTTAATAATTAATATACAGTATATGCAGTCTGGATATCAGCCATTTTCCTCATGATCTTCAAGTTCTTTAACAGGGACACCGATTCACCAGAGTCTGGATGTATAATGCAACGGATGTACAGCTTGTTCCAAACTGTTTTGACAAATTAGTTTTTCTTAATGAGCTGATGTGTGATTTATTGATTGTCTTTGCAGAAGCTAAGTGCAATATGTTCTCCATTTATGGTACAGCTTGAAAACAGAGCATGATAAAGTGCAGGGAAACAATCACTGATAAATAACAGACTTGTGCAACATATTTAAACAACAGTTTAGAGCAGTTCAAGGACTCATATGGCTACTTTGATTTTTTTTTGGGCGTCTCTTTTATTACAAGTGTTATCTGAAACTAAAAACTTTCTGTCAAATGACATGACTTCAGTGTGAAATGTATTTTCAAATGTCCAATGAAATTGTATAAAAACATTTCACAATATACAATTGTCATTTATGGGTGTGGGCCAGACAGTGGGATCCCGGTGCTGTGAGATTGCAGTGAGTTCATTTACCATCTCATTGCTTCATTGCAGAGTTTAATGCCTGCAGCGGACACCGCAGAAGTGGACCCTGACACGCAGGCAGAGAGAACCTTCTCCATTGGCTTCACAGACCTAAATGGTAAAGTGCTAGTTCAGGTGATGATGCTCTCATTCAAAGCAGTAGATAAAGCTTCAATTTCTACATAAGCAATGTTACACAACCAAGAGTCACACTACCCTGAAAGTGTGATGTAGAAGGATGCAAGTGGGGAAAAATGTGAGGCAGCCTTTATAAGAGATAAGGTTTCTGTTGGGAGACGGGGAGTGACTGTTTCTTCTTGCGGCAAACGGTCATGCCAATCTTTAGAAACCAGGAGGGATAAAAATGGAGATGTATCAGTTTGGGAAATGAAGGATAAGTGGAAGGTTAAGGCACAACTGTTTAAAAAGAAAACGCATAAATAAGGATTTCAAGTGCTTAGGACTATGAATAAATGAGCAAAAAAGACTTTTTCAATTATCAGGAAAAAACTGATGTGCCTACAAACCAAGCTAGTCTCTTTCTTCAACAAAAGTGAGATCCAGCTTCGATTCAATACAAAGTCAGAAAGTTGTGTCAAAGGAACAGTTTGACATTTAGGGAACTTATGCTGAGGGTGAGAAGATCGATATCACTCATGTTTGTCCATTAAATATGAAGCTACAGCCAGGAGCTGGTTAGTTTAGCTTAGCATAAAGACTGGAAACAGGAGGAAACAGCTAGCCTGGCTCCAAGGGTCTTGTCGTCAGTGTGAGCTTGCCCGGGATTGAGCCTGAACCGGCCCTTTTACAAGGCCTCTTCTCTAACCTTTAGGCCACAACCGCACCCTTATCTCCTTACAGAGTCTCTTAATGAACTGGAGGACCACGACCTGGATGCTCTAGTGGCTGACCTTGAATCAAAATCAACCCCTTCAGAAGAGAGACTCCTCACAGATCAACAGACCAACATCCGTACAGAAAATCAAATAGCAGCGTCAGCCTTGACTCAGGAACCTGAGCCAGCAGCTGCTATTCCTCCACAATTGAACTCTGTTGAATCCTCTGGAGGGCTGCAGATGGTAACCTAGACTCTGTCACTGATCATAAAAATGAAGTTGTAATTTTGTGAAAGATTTATATCTGATTACCTCCTCTTAACATGCATCCAGAGCGAACCCCAGACAAAGGCAGACAAAATCAAACTGGCTCTGGAGAAACTGAGAGAAGCCAAAGTGAGGAAGGTAAAGCCAGCAGTTTTTTGAGTGTGTTTCCTCACCATGCAGTCACACAGATAAAGTTGAACCTTGAATGAGCTTGCTGCCTCTCCTAGTTGATCGTGAAGGTGCTGATGAGTGACGGCAGCTCCAAGACACTGATGGTGGATGAGAGACAGACGGTCCGAGAGGTTTTGGACCAGCTTTTCGAGAAGACACACTGTGACTGCAGCATCGACTGGAGCCTGTGTGAGACCAACCCTGAGCTGCAGATTGGTGAGACGAGCACGCACACATGCTGCACATGCGGGCAATAAAGCACATGCTAAAGAAAAAAAAATCATTCACAGAGACAGAAGACATTGTTGCACACGTTTTCTCATCATTTCAGAAAGAGGCTTTGAGGACCACGAACACTTAGTGGAGCCCCTGTCTGCATGGACTCGCCTCAGTGAAAACAAAATCTATTTTGTGTCGAGACCTCAGAAGTATGTGATGTTTACAGAGCCTCAAGTGAGTACGAGCAAGTGTTTCCTTTTAGCCAAAGTTTTATTACACAGTTTAATGCATAGTCAGTATATTGAACAATGCTATTCTCACCCTGAAGGTATTTTACATGTGGAAAAAGAAGAAAGAATGTATGAGTGGGATTAACGAGCAAGCCAAACAGATCTTACTCAAGGTCAGTTACACCAAAGGTTCTCAATCTTTTTTTCAACCAAGGACCCCTTCCAATATAGAGAATATACTGGGGACCCCCTCATGTGTGTACAGTGCATGGCCCATGGAATAAATTAACGTAGCCTATGTTTCACACTTCTTTAGTCTTAGTTTTGTGAAAGAACAACACAAGAGAAATGTATTAGAACGATATTAGACATGAGAGTAATAGATTTGTTAGATTAGAAAATCTATGAATTATTTTAGATTGAAAATTGAAATCTTTGTTGAACTATGAAGCATTTTTGTAAAAATAATTTAAAAAAAATTGTTTTACATCATGATACTTTAAATGAATGAAGCTAAAAACTTTTCACAAACTATGTACTCACTGCTGAACTTCAGTGAGGAGGTAAAGTCCTGGATGGCAAAAAGTTTCCTACAGCTAAACCAGAATAAAACTGAGGTCCTAAATTTTGACCCCACAGAGTACTCCAACACCACAATCAATACTCTTTTGTCATGAAATTGCCATTCAATACATCTCAATATTATTTTTGATTCTGTTTTGAAATGTTACAATTTGATGAATAAATCAACTCTGTTGTCCGCACTAGCTTCTTCCGTCTTGGATCCCTGTAGAGCACTTTGGAAAACATTTGCTGTTTTTAAATGTGCTCTATAAATACTTTGACTTCACTTGACTAACTGCATTGTTTTACAAATGAAATGAGGTCTTTTTCTTTTTCTGCGTCCTGTGTTAATGTCAGATTTGCATGTAATCTTTGGCCCCGCAGGAGCATTTCGGAGGTTCCACTTTGATTGTTCCTGATCTTCAGGGCATGCTGTACCTAAAGGAAGATGGGAAAAAACTTTGGAAACCTCGCTACTTTGTGCTCAGAGCCTCGGGCATCTACTATGTACCTAAGGGAAAGACAAAGGTGTGACGGCTCAAATACAAAAACATTCTACACATCATATTTCATTTTTAAATGCAGGCGTGTTGCCAGTGTTGCTCTAGAGACAAAAGGTAGGTGACAGATTATATTTAGTGACCTGTGCGGGCCTGGAGAATATTGGTAAATACTCAGTTATGTTTCATGAGGTGATTTTTGGCACCAGGCACAAAAGAAGAAAGACAACCCACTTTATTTATTAGAGTGGTATCAATCTTCTCATGTAACTCATGGTAATACAACTGTCAACTGACAAACTATTGCTTGAAGGATGTGTCTGCACAAATCTATATTCGCAGTGTTGAAAAATGGTGTCAGGTTTTTAATGCAGGCTATTAAAAACTCCAGTTGAGGAGAACATTAAAATTAAAAACTAGGGTTCTTGGGTAGCTCACCTGGTAGAAGGTACGCCCACATACAGAGGTTTACTCCTCGACGCTGCGGGTTCGACTCCAACCTCTGGCACTTTGCTGCATGTCTAAAATGCCCCAAAAAATATATTTAATAGAAAACTACTTAGCAAAGTATGGCAGTAGTCCTTAACCAGAGATACAAGAGACTGTTTTCGCTGTTTGAACTCTATGATGGCTTCCATCTGAGCGCTCAAATGTAGCAGAGACAGAAATGCAAGAGAAAGAGCCGGACAAATGAAGATGGACAGTGTGAATTGAGTTCTCCCCGCTGTTAAAGAGCGACATGTCGTTCTGTCACGGAGACAGACGAGAAAAACATAACCCGTGCAGCCTAACTCCAAAAATCCATTCATCCAAGGGGGAGAAATAGATGGGGGAGACTGTGCAAAGCAGATGTGCAAATCACAAACATAAGAGTGCTGCAGGAATCATCTGAGGCCAAAGGACACATGAACGAAGCTGAGGAAGATCTGGAAAGGATAGTTCATAAGGCAGGGGAAAGAGAAATGGCCAAATCAGACAGAAAAAAATATTTTACAGCAGTCTGAGGTGGACCTACTTGTAACTACAGTACGACAAGACTTAAGACATGGACACAGAAGCTACTGTCATATAAAGAGAGTAATGGAGCTGTTATCAATCAGGCAGAGTTAGAGAAAAGGTAAGAGATGGAAGAAGTGGACAAAAGTGTGAGATAAAGTCAGAAAGAACCCTGAGAGAGTATAATAATAATATAAAAGAGAGAGAAGTCAGAACAGTCATCCTCAGCAGCCGGGTCACCTCCACTTCTACGAAGCTTCCCTTTGTAGTTTCCAGTGAACAGCAGCATCTTTGTCAGTGTTGTTCAATGTGTGAACATGATGTGTTTCCGCTTAAAGCAAAAAATGGAAGGAATGTTAAAATGCTGTAGAAAGAAAAACAAAGTCTTGAAGACATGAAGGCCTGGCACGGAATTGTTTTCTTGGAAGTGTCAATTTAATTCAAATTGTAATACCTACTTAGAATGAGATTAAGAACTTTTTTTTTCTTATACACAACATGCTAAAAAAAGACAAAACAATGGCTCTGCTGTGCACAACACATTTGCAGGATAACTTATTACCATATATGAACACCTATCGTTAAGCAATAAATATGTTCTCCATTATAAGATTTCTACCTGTCAGTGTGATTATTTGCTTTTTTCCCTCAAGTCCTCCAGTGATCTCGCCTGCTTTGTTCACTTTGAAAAAGTCAACATCTACACCACCAACAACTTCAAACAGAAATACAGAGCGCCCTCTGACTTCTGCTTCATGCTAAAGGTAAGCTCAATAGATCATTATCGACACTGAGTGAATTAGAAACTTGGGAAGGATCATCTGAATGAACAGAAAAAAAAAGTTGTAATCGTTTAAGGATCTACTGAACTAAGATTTATTTTCTTTCTGACAGTCTCTCCATAACATGGTCAGAGTTGTCTCAGTTCTAAGTAAAGCTGTTCTGAGCACTCATGGAACTTATGCAATATGTCGACACTACACATACCCGGAGTCCCATGCGGTTTAGATTGTCGATGCATTTGAGAAGAGAGAGCAAAATGGGATGGAGGACAGTGGGACAAGGTGTAGGCTGGTGGTACTGGTGGTGGTGGTGGGGGTGGTGGTGGTATGTGTGTGTTTGGAATTGTTCCATAAAAAGGGCATGCAGGGTTGTATCTCTGCACTGCACAGACTTGTATTCCCAGCAGGGATCCATGATGCTGTCAGAAGTCGACTTAGTAGTTTTGGGGTTTTAAAAAGTCCAGAGTTATAGCTGCTGGTTAGATATCCCATAAAAAAAGATACCCATGAGCACTATTTAATGACACTAATTTCGCTACGTACTTTCCATACTTCACAACAGTTTAGTTAAATCAAACATGAGCATAGACTGAGTAGAAGGCTGAATATAACGAAAGCAGGACTCCACACAACTGCACTTCACACTGCAACAGATAAAGATCAAGTTGTTAGAAGATATAAAAAGTGTTCTTGGCATTGACAGCTAAGTCGTGTTTAGGGGAAGTAAGATGACTGAAGAAAAACCAACTAACCTCAACTTCTTTTGCTCAATTTGACCTTTGACTACAAAGTGTATTTCTGACAGCCTGTTGACAGCCATATGAATATGGTGTTTGCAATGACTGTGCTGTTGTTTAGTTTAATAAAACACATATAGTCATATCTAGGATTTCCAATTACAAAAACCACATTCCCAGTGAGAAACAGATGTTTGGTCCTGTTTTAACAGTTAAATGGTCATGCTTCATGGTCCACAGTGCAGCAACAGTTTGGTATCAGCTCCCCTCTGCTGGCTCTAATGTGTACTACAACATAAACTGGCAGCAGAGATGCAGCATTTGTATTTAAATGAGCCACCGATTTTCCCTCTGAGAAAATGACCCAAGTAATGTCTTACGGATGTCATCAGGATTATCTCAGCTTGAGTTTTTGAGACTTAACATTTCTAAGAGAAAGCCTGTCTTACAAACTGGGGCTGTGGAGTTTGGAAGATGTGAGCATTTACCAGGGAGACAGGGTCTACCAAAAAACACCAATGACTTGCATTATGGCAAGTGTAGGATGCCGAATTTTTGGAGCTTGACCCATACTACGGCCTGAAAGTCAGGATATTTCGACCTGTGCTTGCATCAGTTTTGACCATTCTTTTTTTTTTAATATGCCTTTCTAAAGTTCCCACAACTTTACGGAAGTGCAATACTAAATCCTGGAAGCGCACCTTTAACATCACTGTTCTCTCTGCATGTACTCTACTGCCAGCATCCCTGCATCCAGAAAGAGTCGCACTACGTCAAGTTCCTGTGCTGCGACGATGAGCACACACTGTTGCTTTGGGTCAACTCCATCAGAATAGCCAAGGTCAGATTCAACAATGTCTGTGACACAAATCACTTTAAAGTGAGCAGTTCAATTAGAAATCTGTTTTCAACTCAGCTTTAAATTTGGGAATTTCATGCACAAACATAGCAAATGTAGACATTTCATCCCTGGCAAAGACTTAAGCAGGTGTGTGTCCTCTGTCTGTGTTCAGTATGGGACTGTCCTGTATGAGAACTACCAGGCCGCAATAAAGAGAACCTCCACTTTACAAACTCTCCACTTTGATGCACACAAAGGTGAGTCTACACATGAGAACAGTACTTAGACATGACGTAGATGAATTTGTGATGAAATAATTAAAGTTAACATCCTAAAGTGCCTTAATATGATATGAAATTACTAAGAGGTTAGTGTTGTTAGGAAATGTGTATGTGTGTAAAGAAAAAGTGCAACTGTGCTCATTTCAAATGTGTGTGAGTATGCTTGAGTAGATAATCAGTGGTGCTCTTTGCAATAAACTGGATTAGAATATATATATTGAATGAGAGAAGTTGAAGAGACGTTATTACCCTTTTCTTAATTAACGAACTTTGCATAAAGAAGCTAAAGGTAAAGTTTAGCAAAATTTGTGTGATTCTTATAGTAAGACTGCAGTGACTCCCAAGTATTGTAAAATGAGGACTATGATCACCCAAAATGCCATCCTCCAAGCACCGAATCAGCCAATAGCAGGCCTCCACAGGTGGTATATCAATATATTGGGGTATTATTGATAAAAAATCTAAAATGAGTTACAGAAAAAAATAGTTACCATTTGAGGTTAGAACTCTCTGTGGAGGCTGTATAAAATGTCTGTATGTTGTTGTAAAACATTTGCATGCATGGTATTTATTCTTAACTTTAAGAATTAAAAGCAAAATTACATAATAAAAAAAAAAAATCTGATGTACTTTTACTTTAAGTGGCTTTATAGCTACTGGCCCAGGTCAGCTTTTGAACAACAGCAATGGAGAAAACTGTAGGAAAGCAGGAATACCACTACTAAAACCCACATCCCTGGAGTTAATTCTCATTTGATTGTCTACAGGCAAATATAACAGTCACGCCCCTCAGATCAGGCCACAGCCGAGTCCAGCTCCACCCAAAACCACAAATGTTGAAGACTATCCACATGAGCCACCACCTGACTTCATCCCTCCTCCTCCTCCTGGACACACACATGTTTGAGACACATCGTCGCATCCTTCAGCTAGCCTGAATTGAGCCAATTTAGCCTCCTGTGTGCACACACATCAAACCTGGAGCCAATAATATGTTTCAGTAATGCACACACGTAGTAGTAAAGTAGAAACAAGTAGTGTTGCATGCCCATGATGCAAAATAATAAAAAAATGTAAGATTATTTTTTGGGGCATTTTTAGGCCTTTATTGACAGGACAGCTGAAGAAATGAAAGGGGAGAGAGAGGGGCCAATGACATGCAGCAAAGGGCCACAGGTCAGAGTCGAACCCTGGCCCGCTGCATCGAGGAGTAAACCTCTGTATATGGGCGCCCACTCTACCAACTGAGCGATCTGGGCACCCAAAATAAAAAAGTTTTAAAAGCTTTTATTTATTCCCAAATGAAAAATAATTAGTTGTGTTTGGATAACATTTCTGCCACTTATACATTTTCCTCACCTGTTCCAGCACCTTTACGACACACAAAACACACAGTTCTGTTCATTGTTTCAATGAGCTGTTTATTACAAAAAGACTGTACATGAATGAAATGAACACATCCTATGTACAAAATGAGAGAAGACAAATATTGGATTCTGTTCCCATGAACATTTAAGTTACTGATCCCCCCCCCCACGCTTCATTGTTAAGAAAACACACATCAAAGAAAGGCGCCTTGACCTGTGATGTCCTGAAATGCTAGACGTTAAGTGGTAAACATTACAAAGTCAGTGGTTTTTCTCATGATTTCTTTATGAAAAAAGTATAAATTAATCCTTTACATACAAACTGCTAGCGGACATTCTTCAGCAGTCCCCGACACAAAAACAAGTTGAATGCAAAGCTAGAAATACATTAGGTAGAAAAAGTTGTTTTCTCAGAAAAGATTACCTCATGATGGAAAAAATACAATCAAGAATGGGATGTAGTGGCAAATCATTCACTGTAATGACGTTTCGGTACTTTCATGCTGAATGAATACTGTTCACTTGTGAGTCATTGACCTTTGCTAGTTTGTGTGAAAACCTGAAAATGTTACCTCTGGATAATATTCCCCTCACAACATAAGGAAGTCTGTATCCATTTCAAAATAAAAGTTTGTGTTCAATGCCTGTTGTTCCCAAAGTAAATATGATTATGTTTGTTTACGTGACTTGTTACAAACATAGATTCTGAGACAAACATCTGCTTCAATGATATTTGACAGCGGCTTTTACTTGCACCAACAATCACTTTGTAAGAGCAGGCATCTTATTTTGCAAAAGTAGTAGAAATCAGAACAGAAGTCTTCATATCGGCACCGTTTTTAAAAACCTTGGGATTGCAATTCACTTCTTCACTGCAGTTAGCAGGTGTCACAGACTTGTATCTGTATCTGTGTGGAGATAGACAAAAACATACCGTAGGTAGCAGACTGAACCTAGCTTTAGTACATTACTGCAGGGTTGCCTACATTCACTAAAATGCAGAGGTGATTGAAGACGATTACAATCGAATCTCATCGGATGTTCACCCTCTGGAACAAAGTCATGAGACTAAAATCCCTTGGTGCATTTCTACAGTACGTAGAGCAGTCTTGGTTTGAGGTTGTTTGAGTTGGCGATTATGGTTGAGCACCAATGTAAAGCACCACACCAGCAACCACTGAAAGAAGGGACGACAAGTGTAAAGGATAGTGGATACTTCTGGAGAACACAACTCTTGTGTGAAAATCAAAGCAATGGCGGAAATAATTAAGTCATCACAGTTGTTGATAACTAATCAGTGCAGCTATTCCAATACAATAGAAAACAACATGAAAGCGTACAGGTTAGGCCTTCCTCTGCTTCACATTTGGAAGCAATCTCAGAGCTCTGCTACAGTAGCTGGACAGCATCACCAAATATAGTGGCAATGATCAAAATGGTATAGTGGTGACTGAACTTAGAAAAATAAATGTTTATACACAGCCACTTTGCCCCGATAAAGTTAAAATGGCACTGTGAGTGATGAATACAATTAATATTCAAGTAAAAAAAATAAAAATAAAATTGAAAAAAGACGTCCAATCTTGGAATCACCTCCACTTGACGCTGATGGAAACTCACAGGTGAAACACTAACTGACAAATGTACTGTACTGGCAGCTTCTCACGTTACAGTTTATATACAATTTAGAGAACAGAAAGAAACTCCACCAGAAAGAAGAAATTGTTGTCTTTTTTTTGTAATGCATGCTATACACTCAGTTCACCCTTTTTTAACAGCATCTGCACCAACAAAGAGCATAGTAAATACACAACTCGAGGTTGCTTGTGTTCCCTCTCAAACATCTTGTGATATGGACATCGACAGCATTGAACATTCAGTCGTGTCCTAATGCACTTGTTGATGTCTGTTTGTCCTTTTCGGTTTGTTTTTATGGATAAGGTATAATGGATGTTTTTGAAAGGAGGGAAGGGTTGGTCTGCTGGTCTACAGTGTAAATAAAAAGGTTTGGAGCGCCTGCACAGCATTTTATCCTAAGAATGCTACACTGCCTCATTGATTCATGAAATCCTAGTAATACTCCACTGTTTGGATGTACTGCGTACAGGAAATATTGGAAATGTTGGTTGCGCATACACAAACTGACACTAAATTTCTTGTGAGGCAAAAAGTGATTGTTAAAGTTTGAAAAGTGCTACCGACCACCAACAGGTGTAACAGTGGCAGCAAAAAGGCCTTCATCTCCTCCCTTTCCTCCACAGTGTAAACTAACAGACCCCGGTCCAAAGCTTCAGCACCCTCCTTTGTGCGTAACAACATAACAACTAATTTTTTTTTGGAGCATAACAAAACCGTGCAAGCACAAGCCCCCCCCCCCCCCACCCCTCCCTACCCATCCCTACCCCAACAGAAAACCATTTGAAAATCCACCATGGCACTTCATTCAAAATGGGAGCTGTATGAACTGCAGCCACTGGACTGCATATGTCTGTACATCTTCACGGTTTTACCTCTGTTAAAAACTGCTGTGCCATTTTGGGTGTTTTTTTTTTGTTTTTGTTTTTTTTGATTTTTAGTCAGCATAGTGCATGATCGACTCGACGTAGTTTCCTGGAAAGAGTCCGGTGACGCCGTTACAGACACCTTCGAACCAGCCGTCGTCGTTTTTCTTGATTATGTAGATGATGGCTCCTTCCATGAAGGACAGCTCATCCTCCTTGTCTTTGCTGTAGTCATAGATGGCCACAACTGTGGAAAAAAGTAGAAAGTTATTATTACAAAAATGGAAACGAACATTAAGTTGAGAGTGGGGGGGAAAAGAAAAGTCCACCAGAGGCTTGTATTCCCTGTCGCTAACCTTTCTCTAAGTAAATCTTGGGGGCCCAGTGGGGGTCGCCGTCAGCGTAGGGATCGCTGTAATGAACCACTGCGGCCTCCTCTTCTTCATAGTCCACAGGTGGGGGAGGAGGAGGAGGAGAGGGCTCCTCAAACACACCCATGTCCTCTGGGGGAGGCGGAGGAGGCGGGGCGGGGCTGTCTGTTACTGAAAGAGGACAGACGGTGGAGGAGATGGACAATCAGAAAGAGGAAAGAGAAAAATCAAATAGAAGAGAAGTTCACAGATAACACTCTCCTGATCTCATCCGTCACTGCAGTCGATTTCAAAATGTATCTCTCGCAGCAGAGTGCGTGTTCATATTCCATTCCAAAATTCTATACTTTTTCACAGCCTTATTTATTTATTTATTTTTTGGCTGGATTGGGTGAGAGTCCAAGATGGCAAAGAAATCTGTAACAATGATTTGATTCTAGAACTATTTGTCAACATCAACAAATCACAGTGTGTAGAGAAACAATCATACTATATTTCAATAAAAACTAAGTAACATAATTTTTCAGGACTCCAAACTAGCGTACATATTGTCAAAGTCATTTTTCCATATTGACAACCATCATGCAGACCAACAGAAACCGTTCTGAACCGTCATACTGAGGAGAGTTATGCATTTAAATGTTCACTAGAGGGCAGGTTAGGGTCCTTTCTACTCTTCAGTAAGGCAGTCATCTACTACTACTACTACTACTACTACTACTACTACTACTACTACTACTACTACTACTACGCCTTGGAAAGTATTTTAGAAATACTTAGTTCATCAAGTCCAACACTCATATTTCATTTATTCTCTCATTGAACGGTTATATTTTCCTGTACATTCTATTTCCCAACATTAAGGTCTGAATGAAGCCTTCTCCACACTGCCAGGAATAAAACTCTGTTGGGGGGGGAGGGGGGGGGACCTCGGTGTGATCACTGGTAGCTACAGACCTGCTAGTATTGCTGTTCAAACTACAACTACTCATAGCACTATCCAGTTTATTTGTCGGCCCATAGAAACAAAGAATTTTAAATGGCTTAATAGGGGTTTCTTTTTCTTTGTAAGGTCATGTTTTTTAATTAGTGTGTCTCAAAAGGGATGTGTACGATTTTTAAGGCTTCTCCTATTTACTTTACTATGGCCTCCTCTTAAGACATTCACAAAGTTGTAATATATTTCAGTTTTTCCCCTGAGAAATTAGCAGTGGCATTTTAAGCGTAAAACCTGAAAAATAAAGCCCCTGAATATTCCCTTGAGTCAGTTTAGCGAAAGAGAATGTGTGTATTTAATTGTACACATTTGGTGTCTGAAGGCTAAAGGTTCAGCCGAAAGGACCCATCATCTCTATCTGCGAGTGGATCAGTGTTTTCACTGGGAGGGTGATTTTAAAAACTCGACTTGGTCCTGACACCTACAAGTCCAGTGACAAAAGAAAAACTGCACCTCTTATCTAACTAATTCATAAGCCTGCTCTTGCATTGAACTAACTGCAATAATGCACTAGAGGACTATTTAATGCATCTCTTTAATTCCAATCTGCTTAGATGGCTTTTTTCCCCCCTGGTCTAACAACTGACTTTAAATCTGATTAAGAATTAAGAGCTGAAAATGCTTCACTGTATAACAATAGCTGTCTCGGATTTTATTAGTCCAATCCATTACCCCTTTAAGGTCGGTGTAAACACAGCATACATTATATTGAGTCTAAGTGTGCTATGTAGTTGGCATAGCCTGGTTGACACCAGAACCTTCTCAGTTGTAACTGAGAGTGGGTCTGGGCAAGGTTCATTCGCAGCTCATTTCCAAAAGGGCCGTCACCAACGGACACCGCTCAAATGCCTCTGGGAGCATTGGATAGTCCTTCAACCAATCAGACCAACGATCCGGGTGACGTAACAGCGACAGCGGCATCAACGGGTTGCTGTGCTTCGGTGGCCATCATGTTGAAGTTTAACAAAAAGCTGCTCGCCGTCGCTGCGCTATCATCATCGTGTAAAGCCCACCTCAACGGTTGTGATTGGTGCCTCGATTTGGAAAAATTGGAAATGGGCTTGAATGGGCTCTTGGCCAGACTGACTTGCAGAGCAAATCTCAAAATTTGCCAGACGTTGGTCAGGGTTTTCCCAGGCTATAGTTAGCAAGAACTATATTGTCATACTTACTACCCAGTTATAATTTCTAGTGCGTGAAATGTAAAATGCAACACCAGAGGGCGTCTACTGAGAAAGACTTTCGAGAAACTGTCTGTAAAAATTAAGGTAAGAGATTGATGGATATATGTTTACAATGTGCTAATCACTGGTTTAACACCATCAACCTGGTTTAAGGTTTAAAGCATAATCTATTATTTATCTGGCTGTATGTCTCTCATCCAGTCGTGTAGTCGTGTGGCAGCCTGCTTTACGTTTGACCAGACACATACAGACAGTTAGATCGCTGCACAGCTGCATTTCTCCAGACAGGCGGATGGTGAATCAGGACACGGCATCAGGTCACATTTTCACTCCTCAGTGGACAGAAAGAACAGGACGCACGCTTTAAGTGATCCATCACCGTGGCAACAGACAGTCATCCGAAGGGCATGTGCACCCCCCCCCGTTAGAACCCAAATACAGTGAAAGAAAAGGTGTGCCGAGTGTAGCAAGCCGCAGAGAAGAGTGTGACGCAGTATGTGGACTTTGAGACCCTTTCAGAGCATGATGTGATGAAAGGTGTGTCTAGACATTAAAACAGGTCATATCATCTCAAATGTAAATGTAGCAATCACTTTTTTTTTTTTTTATATGTTCTATATGCGTTGTAGCTTGTTCTCACTTTATGGACATTGACTCAAATTGTGATTTGAGTCAATTTAGGTCATTAAGAGATTTATAATTTAGGTCATTCAATACATTCAGTTCCTCCACACCCCCCCCCCCCATTGTATGTATGTGTGTTTTGTGCACATGTGTGGGAGTGAATGAGTCTCTGAGTAAGTGGACTTGAACGTGAAGGGTCATTTTTATAAGTATATGATTTTTTAAGAATACATTCTGCAACATGACATCATGACTTTGCGTAAACATACACGCCCATTTCTTAAAGCCAAGTGGCGTGTTATCTGTACGCATTTTGAGCTATCCGCGTGTATGTCTACGCTGTATGCAGCAGACGGCAGTCTGTAACGTCCGCTTTCTAAAGCCACTTGTTATCGCAAGGCTACGGTTAGGAAACGTCACACACGGGTTGGGTTTAGGAAAAGAACAACCGGTTGGGTTTGTTCTCTGAATACATCCATGGTTTCCAACAAACGTGGAAAGGAAACGTCACACGCAGGACACGAAGGAAACGCCACACGTGGGACACGAGCGCCGCTCTCCTGGGTGAAAGTCCTGTGTTTTACCCATCCTCCACCCCGACCAACCTCCCTACACGGATTTTCGCCCTTTCGTTCTAATTGCTACGGCGTCAATTCACACGCAATCGCAAGGTAATGTAAGTCAATGGAGGCCAAATGGCGTTGATAAACACGCTAAAAAGCGAGTATGCGTCTTGATAACAGGGCAATAATGGCATATGAATTGGCGTGTCATACATACGCCACTTCTGAGACTTTTGGACATGCATTGCACAGCAGGTATGTGCACAAGTGAGTGTGCACACATGTGTGCATATAATGGGTTTCATTGAACTCATGCATGTTTTTGTATGGATTTTCTACTTACTGCTCTCCTGCATTCTGGCCACAAAGCCGGTCAGAGGGATCTGTGGGGTCAGCTGGACCATTGGAGGAGGAGGCGGAGGAGCCACAGACACTGGAGCAGCAACACCCAGAGAGGCAGAGAAAGCAGCAGAGAGACAGAGAGCGATGGAGGTGGTGGACAGGGAGACAATGACAATGACAAGGGAAGAGCAAGTACACATAAAAAAGAAGAAGATAAAAGTCCAAACCCAGAATGGATAAAAAAGATGAGAATAAAAGAAAACAAAAAGCTTGTAAATGAGCGAAATAGTGCAGGAAGTATTGCTGAGCAAGTCATTTACACATTTCCAATCAGTGTTCTTTTGTGCTGCGGTTTTCTTGCCGGGCTAAAGAGGCATTCATTTCTCATCTCAGTCTAAGAATCTACCTCATCAGCAACCTTTTTTTTTTTTACGTCAAAGGCAAAGCCTGTGGCTAGCAATAGGTTTCTGCTACAGTGAAAGAACTGCAAAGCATTACACAGAGCCAGAAACATGACAGGGGGCAAGGTGACGGCTGTGTGGTAGGAATAACAAAAAATAAAAAAAATAAAAGGCATTTACAGGTAGAGCTGCAGCATTTGTGTCTGATCCGACTGGCAATTTCATGCTAAATTAGCATGGTATGTCTGTTATGGTCAAGTGCAACATTTAGTTAAATCACACCCTTTACTGAATGACCTAGCATATATCATCTCCATCTTCTGCCTCTGAAATTAGGCTTTTTGCTGCATTGTCTTAACAAAGGAGGTGAATGCATAGACAAACAAAAGACAAACACAGCTGTCCTCACTCAAAGACATGATGTCACACACGTGCACGCCAGGTCGGACTCATAAATCACATGTAATGGAAGGGCGTCTGTAATCTTGTCTTATTAGTGCGCTCACCGTGCTCTCACCGCAGAGCCACATCCAGCCACAGCTACATCCTGTGAGATCAATGAGCTCCCTCGCGTGCTAGAACTAGCTTTTTGTGCTGTAAAACTTCTATTACATTCATCAGGAATCCTAATGTATCTTTCACTTTAATTAAATTCCAATGAGTAGACAGACATCACGGAGATTGTATGCTGTCCCAGTTAAAGTCCCTGGTTGATGCAGCTCTGCATCATTGTCTCTCTCCTCCCAAACAAGACAGACAGCCTCCTCCTTCTGTGCCAAGGAAGATGCTTGTCCTTTGAGAGAGAGAGAAGCCATTAGAGGAGAATGGCTCAGAGCGATGCCTGCCAAAATTTATTCTACTCCTCTGACAGAAAATATGCACATGTCCTGGGTTTCCCCTTGTCTAGCAACTATTTATGTGTCTTCTGCCCTGAAATGCCTCATGCCTGCCTGCCTGCCTGCCTCTCCTGAACAAGAAGCCTATCTCCAGCTGACTAAAGTGGTAACGTCATAACTCAATTACAAATGGTAATGAAACACTCTGCACGGCAGTGCCGAGGTGGGAAGGTTTCAACAACCCTGACTTCAGTAACTGTGGTTCATTATTCATTTTCATTAGCATCTGGAAGGACTTTCCCATGCATAGCTTTTAGACCCAGAGGGCCGTTCTTTGGCAGTTTCACATAATTATACAAAAGATTGTGGAGTGAAAAAACTGAAAACTGCCAAGAATAGATGGTACAATAATACAAGCTTCCTCTCTGCTTTATTCATATTACTGAAGGAGTGGCCAAAATGTACTGTATATGCATGTTTAATTATATTAAATATGACTATTCCTACACACCAACCATATAGTAAAGCAGACCATTTATAACATACATACATAGATGAAAAGCTGAATTACCTGAGTTCTGTGGGTAGGCGGGGCCCCCGTTGATGTGTGGCTGCTGGGAGGAGACTGAGGGTGCGCGGCGGTAGGTGCCGGTGGCCGACACCATGGAGGCCGAGGAGGTGGTGGAGGAGTTGTGACGGGAGATCTGGCGGGAGATGGTGCCAAACTGGGACATGGGTATGGGACCCAAGCCAGGGCCCTGGGGCACTGAGGCAGAGGATGTCGCCACTGCAGGAGAGGAGAGACATGGGTACACAGCGTTAAAAATCTAGTTACAAGACTAATGTGTGTGTGTGTGTGTGTATATATGTATGTATGTATATATATATATATATATATATATATATATATATATATAAAACCTTGATATAATTACTGTGCACCTGCAATGGTTTTTCAAAGGTTAAATACAAGCTGAGACTGAGAAAAATAAGTCTTAAATAATGGAAAACCTTGATCCCCGCCCCCCTTAGGGATTTACATAATATCTTCAATATTAAGGGAAATTTTATAAATGCAACTTTCTTTTTGGAAGAAATGTTTTATTATTCCCAGTATTGTCTGTCTGCATTTAAATCCCATCTGTTTGACCTAATAAATGTCTCAATCTGAGCAAATGTGATAATGTTTGAGTGATAGAAATGAGAGCCAGGGAGGACAAGTGGCATACAGAGCCTGCAACTATCCGTTGTTGTAAACAGCAGTGAGTCTCCACTGTGATTAGCAGTGAGGTTCCAGCGGCTCGGACCCACCTTGTCCCATACTGGGAGGGGAGGGGGTGGGAACTGCTAGAGGCATACCAACTCCGCTGCCTCCACTGTTCTCCCTGCCGCCACTACCCCCACTGCTGCCACTGCAGAGAGAGAGACAGAGTTAGACAGAGTCTTTGTGGTGACCATTAGAGGATGTGTGAGAAAAACCTAATTACATGACAGTGATTGACATCCTACCATTACTCTCTCATATGTCATTCTGTCATACCAATATTCTTGTCACTGTGGCAACAGATTCACAGTTGTGTGAATATGCTGTATACACCCGTCTGGCACATTTACACATGAATACTGGACCTACAGTAAATCTTTCAGCACACGGTCACATCTGCAGTTACACAGTGTAACAAAAACAACACAAGAGCCAAGGCTTGTTTGGAATGCATAAAAAAACTCGTTCACAGGTCCAAGTAATATCATGGCTTACTGGGATACTTGAACAGAACAGAGCTATTGCTAATTATTAAAGTAACACGTGTGATTCTACTACTGTGACGGGTCAAAATGTCTGCATGAACCCATTACCCATTATTTCATATTTAACACTAATTATAGAGTGGCTACGTGTGTATTTTACATTGCATGAATCTTGTTTGATCCTCACAGTACTAGTTTACTGGAATTGTAGTATGTAACCAGATTGGTCTCACTCTGATGTGGTTTAAGTGATCTGTTTTTCAGCAATGCATTCACACCTGGGCTTGTCTGCAGTTAAGCTCTATAAATGTATAAAAGGTGCCCAAACACATATGATAGGTCAATTCCATGGTACAAGAACAGAGGGTCTAAGCTACCTGTGTGTCCTGGGCCTCTGGTTGAGAGAGGCTGTGCGTGCAGGGCTTTGCTGGCTGCCCAGTCGGGCCGGGCTCGTCATGTAGTCATTGGGCACTACCGGAGGCTTCACTGGCTCCAGGGTCTTGTAGGGAGTGTTACGCCTGGATACAGACAGACATAGCCAGAGTTCATTCTCAATGTTTTCATGAAGTCAGATGAAGTGCTTTAACATGGCCAGGTGGTGCTGGTGTTATAAACAACCATTGTGAAATGTAAGAATTGTTGAACAGTATTAACACATACAACAATATAATGGTACAGAGAATAAGTAGAATCAAACGTATTTTGAAAACCACTACTTCCTACCCCAGGGTACCACGACCAGCCATGGGGGGGCTCGGGGGTTTCTGTGTAGGTGGGGTGGTCCTGGAAAGCGTCCCTCCTCGTCCTGCCGCATTGTTCCCATGTTGCTAGAGGAGCAAAGAGAAGTTAAAATATTGCTTTGGCATAAATCTGAAGAGCTGACACCAGTGTCCCCCCCTGCTAATGATTATTAAGGCTGAGGAGTCACTTAAACCCTATATTTACAAAGCCAAAATTTTATTAGTTTCAAATGAGCATCTCATCTTAAATTTCAACAGAGTATAATTTTTTGGGGGCACACTGTCACAAATGCTTTTCGGTCCACAGACAAATTATAGACATAGAAAAGGAGACAAAGAGAGAAAAAAAGCAGCACTAAGCAGGGTGCCTTTGTTGTGACAAGTAAAATGGGATGTCACTCGGTATATGGATAAAGATATTAAAAAGGACAAAGGAATAATATGTATGTCTGTCTGTCTGTCTGTCTGTCTGTCTGTATGTATGTATATTAGGGGTGTGCAAAAAAAAAAATCAATTCACATTCGTATCATGATTCAATCTCTACTGATTCAAAATCGATTCATAGAATTCCAAAAAAAAAAAAATTATTTTATTTTTTTATTTTACGTCTACTGCAATCACATGGGAAAAGTAACTACATTTACATACTGTGAATCGTTATTTTAATCGAGAATGGTTTTTGAATCGAAAATCAATTTTGAATCAAATCTTGAGTCTAAAAATTGATATCGAATCGTGACATTTTCTGAATCGTGCACCCCCTACTATATGCAGGAGATATATATATATATATATATATATATAGTCACCTATATGTCACCAAAATGTTAAATTGCTATACATTTTAATGGGTGCATGGATACCTTGACTGGTTGGAGTTTTATCATGACAAAAATAATAGAAAGACAACCATCTCTTACCTTGGCCTTAAGCCACTGAGTGCAAGCAGGCAAAAGGGGAAGACAGAAAACAAGATATGCACGTTGGTTAATGGTTAAAAAAAGTGAGTTTAGTGAAAGCAAGTGTGAATTTTAAGCAGTATGAACCCCATCTATTCTTCATTATTACATTTTTATGTACAGTATATTAAGTTGAAAGAGCATTATGAAGAAAAAAGTAAGGAAGCAGAGAAAAGAAGTAGAACATCTAGTTGATTAATATAATAGTGTAAAAAAAAAAAAAAAAAAACGTCTATGAGTCAAAGAGCCCCATGTTGCTCTTTACCGCAACCAGACTCAAGTGGTTGGAATACTGAAAAAGATGAGGGGCTTTCTCTGTGTGTGTGTGTGTGTGTGTATTAATTACAGCAATTTGTTATTATTTTAGACTGTTACATTTTCTTCTGACGATTTAACTACACCAAATAATACGTTTATATTGTTAAAGATATACCACATTATAAGCCAAATTGTCATTGTCCTAATGAAGTAATGTAGTGTTAGGGCTTTAAACCACGAAGAGGAAGAAATAACTTCCTTCTGTTCCACTTTGTAGTCAAAAGTTTGAACAAGGAAAAAAAAACAAAAAAGACCAGAAAAAAGGTGAACCCACCACTGTGCTCTAGATCTCATATATATATATATATATATATATATATATATATATATATATATATATACACACTCACCAGCCCTGTTTGTGGGTCTGTCAGTCTATTATGCATGCACGTTTTAGAGTCTAGACTTGTGTTATAGACAGTAATCAGAATGAAAATCACTTAAATTGCTAGACACACTAGAAATAATGAGCAGTGCCTGAGCTACATGCGGCTGTGCTGACGTTTAAAGTGTTGCACCAAGAAAAAAAACTGGCCAGTAAAGCACAACGAGGTCATAAATAACAGCAGTGAGGCGTTCAGACTGTCGGAGTGGCTGTAATGTGGCTGCAACGATGTCCCCCTGGTAACTGCTAGTAATGCCAACAAAGGCTGTTAAGGTGGAGGGGTGAGCACAGTCATCCGTAAATGTGTGAATGGGTCTTTCCATGCCCAAGTCTGACTTCTCATATATCCATGGGTGAGTTCCCTTGGTTATGTGGATGAAAGGCAGAGGGGTGATGATCACGTCTTGAACGCTCGAGGGAATCCACCACAGCAAGGAGGAAATAGGCTGGATTGGAGGATGGAGTGCTAATAAGCTGCCAATTCCCCACACAGTATGAACACACCATGGGCATGTATATGTATATGTACGCAAAAGCAAATACACAGACAAACTAAATGCACTTACATGCATTCTCAGAATAATTCACATTTCTATCTGATGCAGTAGTGAGTATGAAATGATATCAATCCTTCTGAATTATTCAGACGTATGTGAGAGATAAGTGATCTGGGGGAAAAGTATGGAATGTGATACGCATTTCTGTCTGCACCAACAAAAACACACACACACACACACACACGCACGCACACACAAATTATAACAGATCATTTCAAATTGACCAGTAGCCAGGCAGTCTTCAATCCCTTTCTTCTGTCCTAAAATTATGATCTAAGTAACTAAATTCCCCAAATCAGTCACTCTACAGATGTCTGAGTCGTGTTTTTTAACGTGCTGGCAGCATCATCGTCTGTTTTTCCGATGAGGGTATATTTGAAAAGGAATAAAAGCTTGCACATGTTCCAGCATCTACACTGATCTGCACTGATTTCTGCAGAGATCCATCATTTGCAGCATCCATGAATGATGCTTCATTTGCATAGCGGGCCATGCCAAATCTGTCTCGGTGTGAGCCAGCTCTCAGACGAGGAAACACTGGCTTTTGAATTTAAATCAGCGAATGTTTGAAAATCAGCCACTATCTCAACAGAGACAGACAGGGTGAGAGGGTGAGAGGGATGAAGAGGACGACTCACACAAGCTGCGGAAATGTGTGACACCAGCAATCAATGCAAATTATTGTGCGTACACACTCGCACACAAGCAAAAAAAAAATCCAAAGAACGTTATATAAAAGAGAAGGAGAAGAAGAAGAGGGGAAAGAAGAAAACAGATGGATCACGGGGAGAGAGAATAAAAAAATGTATTGAGAATGAGCCGGAAAAGGGTTGAAAGAATATTTTCCCACAATTCAATAGGGGATGTGATGGTGTGAGTAGCAGCACTTGGCCTTGGCACACAAACGCTTTTCATTAACCTCCAGCTTAGGAAGTTGATACTGGGCATGACCAAAACCTCTGACAAGCACAGCTTTTTTAGCCTCAGTCAGCTACCCACTTCACAGCTCCTTCTTGGGCGAGTGTTTGATACATTTCTAGGTGTTTCTGTACTTAATTAACTAAAAGGCCAGTGTATTGATCGGCTTGCAGTGTGAGTGAATTATGAAAGTAGACAGTCTTGTTCACATGAAAGTGTCAAGTGCAAACTTGAGTAAGTATGTGTTTTCCTGTCGAGCAAAACTGATTAACACTGGAAATCAAGACGATATATCAGAGTAATGGCTTTGGTTGTGGCGAAGAAAGAAGAGTGTGGAAGTGCTTTCTGAAAAAACGGTAACTAGAGAGTAAACAGAAACTAGTGTGCTCTTGATAGGACTATATAAATGCACTGATATTTTGTCTGCCTGCCTTCTCTAAAGTCTGTTTTGTTTACACTCAAACAAACTATGAGGGATTTATTTTTGACAGAATGACAGATAAATGTCTTACTTTGACACCGTGTCCCACATCATCCAGCAGTGTGTAGTCGATGGGCTTTCGAATGTAGCGCACCGGCCGCTCCATGTTGCCCGGGGCGATGATCTTGTGGGTGCGAGCGGTGTTCTTATTTGTGGTCAGGATGCCAATCTCTCGACGTGCCACCTTCTCCTTGTGGATATCCACTGTCTGCAGGAGAGAAATGAAGGGGGACATGAGTGATGGGCTACAACTAGTCTGGCTTACCAGATGCACAGTGCATCCAGCGCGTGATGTCAGGCATTCTAGTCCCTTCTGCTATCTCGGTTATCTATTTTGCAAGCACATGTTTACTGGTACCGATACCGCTTACAGTACCTAAAATTCTGTGCCAGTACCCAACGGTACCCCCTCCGTAATGACATAAAAATGAATTTCAGTTGTAAAAACAATTCCAAACCTATTTATCCAATTTACTTGGAACATTTTGTTATTTGTACTCAAACCCATCCCCACAACCTATTCATTCAAATATGTATTCATTTATTACACTACACTGTAAGTTGTATTTGTATCTTATTCTATTTTAGCCTGATTTAATTTTCTGTCTCTTTTTTATTGCTCTTTAATGTTGTATGTAAAGCACTGCCACAGTGTGCACAGTTCATAGGCAAAAAAAAAACAAATCTATATGTAATACCTGCTACACTCTACACTCACAGTTAAGCATGTCATACCTTGGCCCTTTCCATGTTGCATGATACCAATTAGAAACAGAAAGCAGCTAAATTAACAAGTATTAATATTAATATTTATATATATATCAATTTCACCCACTTCATTCCTCTGTGGTTTTTCAATCCCCAGGCCTCCCACTGCTTAGACACATACTCTGGGTTCATCCTTTGAACTCCTACTGACCCACTATTCTGCTCTATTGGCCTACACCCTGGGGCCCATTTGACAAAGCTCTCCCCTTAACCCCTCGCATGAGGAACAAGTGAAAATACTAGTGACCTCAATTTCTTCTGCGATTACAGTCATTACTGCTCACAGCACCCAGTCACAGCAGGCGCCTAAGCACTGGCCTTCAATTTATGAATGATAGATAAAACTGGAAGGAGAGAGGGATTAAAGTAGGGAGGGAAAGCTGAACGTATCGTGGGGAAGAATGAGGGAGGACAGACCGCTTCATCTCTGGAACATGAGATCACACTTGGGAGACGAGTGCTGACGAGTGCAAGTGTTATTAAGGCTTGAGGGGAGACGTATGAATCCATGACGGTTGTTAATCATACAGTACATATGGCATCATTGGTGCATACTAGATTGTAATGTAAGTCATTTGAAATGAAATCATACATGTGTGTATATGTGAGTGCATGCTTTGTAAGTAAATGTTTGCTCATATGCGTGTGTGCGGACCCACACAGCAACAACAAGGTCACGCGTCAATCCCCACTCAGACATCTCATCCAGTCGACCAGACAGCTCCACTGCTGCAACCACCTCTCTCTGGGTGCTGGAGATGAAGAATCCGACTGAGAGATTGAAAGTCTGATTGGTGTTGTGATGTTGACCCTGTGCAGAACTCTCTCTGTGCCTGATGTGTGTGTGTGTGTGTGAAATATATATATATATATATATATATATATATATATATATATATTATATATATATTAATTATATATATATATATATATATACACACACACACACACACACACACACGTGTATATATAGATAGATAGATAGATAGATAGATAGATAGATAGAGAGATAGAGAGAGAGAGAGAGAGAGAGAGAGAACACACTTGGCTCTTTTTTTAGGAGAGGAAACTGAAGCAACACGCCCAGCTTCAGCTGGGAAGTAAGAAAAAAAGACCCGCCTATTTCCTGCCAGTGATAAGCGAGTAGAAGTGGAGTGCAGATCAGAGAAACAGAGGACAAAAAAAAAATCAGAAGGACAGAAAGGCAAAGACAGTTTGAGATAGAAAAGATAGAAAATACTGCATGTACTGTAAAACTAGAAGCTGATTCTGGTGGACTGTCCTGATCAGAAAGACCGAGAGAAGAAAGTAAAGTGGGGATGGGATATTGCTGACAACATTTTAAGTCTGTGGATTTAACAAACACCAAACAAGAAATGCTGTCACTACCCATCCTTTGTCTATACTGTAATACCATAACAGTACTATCAAGAATTACTCTTAACAATGAGGAAGAAAATAAATGCAGCTGTGCAGCAAGCATGGAACATCTGTCGGTGATGACTGGACCCCGTCGGCTTCACTTCAGCATTTCCTCTACACGTACACGAACAAAACATTGCAACATAATAACTGTTACATAATCATAGACGGCAGACGGGCTCTTCCTGCGCTCTCTCAATCTCATTTTCTTTTGTAATATCTTCACTCTAACAAACATCTGGCTGTCTGCTCACCCTCTGCAGCGTGTTTCTGAGGGCAGATGGTACAGCTGTAATTTTCACAGCTGGATCTATATAGTACTTTCAGCCTCATAAATCTGTGTTTTGGCGATTGGTCTCTGCAGTGAGTCAAAGCAGGTTGTACTTTTTTTTTTTCTCTTGTTGAAGGGTTATTGGCAAGAGGAAAATATGATGCAGTCTGTATTGAGACCAAGGCGTGTCAGCAGATGTGTGATTTCATACATCAATGATCTCATATAGTGTGGCTTAGGAACAAGTCTACAAATTCAGCCAATTCTACAGTAGACATAATGTTCTGGAGCTATGAATGAAACCTCACAGCATCTGTGTCATTATCATTTTTTTTTTTTTCACTCCAGTGATCTTCAACAGGGGTCCAGGACCCCCAGGGGGTCCTCAAAGTCAATCCAGGGGGGCCTCCAAATTATAAATTTTTGAAATTCTTTTCAAAAATTAAAAAGTCTTAACAGGATTCCAACATATTAGCAAATATAAATCCCCACTGATGGTAGGCTTACTGGCCAATAGGTAATGTAGCCACTAATGTAGCCATCCACAGATACAGTTCATCCCAAAGGATTGACTGTTTCACATTTTAGGGTTAACATTAAACCATGATTCATAAAATCATGCCAACAATTATTAGGCTATTTGAAAAGTATAGTATTCTATGCAAAAATTCTATCTATAAATGCTTTAGGCTGCCCTAAAAGGTATTGTAGGACCAGATTAATATGCAACTCCATTTTATAAAATATATGTAGTAGGGGGTCCCTGATCCATCTCTCTTTCAGTTAAGGGGTCCTTGGCTTAAAAAACGTTGAAGACCCCTGTTCTAGACATTCTGTACTTGAGAGGATTTGTTCAATTGAAATGGAGCAGAAAGAGGCACAAGTGGGTCATAGAGCTGATGAATGAGAACTTCTGATAAATAAGGAACACATGAATCAGAACGCAAACTGGCAAACAGCAGCACTCAAGGAAATGGAAAAGAGAGAGCAAAGGAAAATCATGGGAAGGTACTTGTGTTTTCTATTACAACAGAATCCTGAGCACTTTTGGGTTAGGGTTTCGCAAACACGTATTTAGGCACAACCATTCCATTTTACAGTTACACACAAAGAGGAGAAAGGGCCGCAACAGCTCGGCTTTTATTCAACATGCTGTAGTTTTGCATTTAGTAGCATTTCTTGTAGAACTTTGTGACAGCCTACTCTGCAGTGGGCTTTTAAATCCTACAGAGATGGGGCTTGGTTTTGGCAGCAGTGTTTGGCTACCTTCACTTTCTAATCCCTTTTTTGTTTTATTTATTTTTTTGTTTTTACACTCTTTCAAGTCAAGACAATTTGCACAGCCTAAGCCAAGAAAACACTGTCTTGGACACATCACTGCAAGAATAATGAATCAAAGCCCTGGAGACATACCTGTACTGGATGCATGTTAAAGTAAATTAACTTTTCTCTAGATTCAAACAATTTGCAGTGACTCCAACTCATCTGTGTGAGATAACTCCTTTGAGACAGTCGCTTTCAAGGACATAGATCTCCATATTATAGTACCTTTTTTTATATCCTAATGCAGCCATGTCTATCTTATTGCTTTTCATTCTGGAAGGAAAGCATTTTTCATTAAATGTACTAAAATACAGTATTAATTAATTTATTATTTTTTATTTAAAGTATTAAATAAATAACTTCCAGATAGCGGTTACTGTTCTAGGGCTCTAATATTGTGCATGTTGTATAGTAGGCTTCACGGATACAATCATATGGAATGGAGCCAGCATTAATGTTTTAGTTTCACCTGTGCTTTTACTGCTATGACAAGTCAAACAGCGGCTGTGGAAAAAAAAAAAAAATGGACAGACTGGGGCTGCTGTAAGTCTCTCCCTTGACTGACTAGAGACAAAATGTTCTCAGTACCAACTACAGTTAAGTGACCACACTGACTTAAGAGTTTCTGTACTGGGGTGCTGTCAAGTGTTCACATCAGTGTGGTTACAAGGCTAATGCATCTGAAGCAGAAATATCAACCATCAACTGACCATCTAAAGGATTTATAAAAGACTTCCGTTGTTCTTCATTAGACTGCGCCCAGCTGTACTCCATCCTGTGGCCTGTGGAGTGACACGGGAGCTGAAAATGCTAACCAGGCGAGAGAGCTGGTGTCAGGATTTCACTTCATCCCTGACAGGCTTAACGAAGCACACAGGGAGGGGACGGGGTCATTCACTGGCTGACAGGCACGGTGGCCGCACACAGAGGGAAAGAGAAAAAGAAAAAGAGAGAGAGAGAGAGAGAGAGAGAGAGAGAGAGAGAGAGAGAGAGAGAGAGAGAGAGAGAGAGAGAGAGAGAGAGAGAGAACTGCTGATGAAGCAAGATGGACTGAAGAGGGGCTGTGGAGGTTTGGCAGCGCCAGCATGATCCATGCCCCTGCCATGTTTGTCTGTCTTTATAAAGTGTGTATGTGTCATTGTGCACTTTAGTGTTATTATAGTCTATATCAACGACGTTTCATTTACGGGATTGTTCCGGTGCCGCTGGAGGTTCCGCCGGATGTCCCTCATTTTCGGCCGGATGTCCCTCACCTTCTTGCTTTCTTTATGTTGGCATTCTAAACTCCGGTCGATTCGGGAAACATCCTTCGAGCTAGAAAGAACTGACAATGAAATTATGTTTATCTTTTCTTTTTTTTCCTTTTTCTTTTTATTCTCATCACACACACTTTGACAGCCATTTTACTTCCAGAGCTCGCCTCCCTACGTGCACACGTTCTACCAAAACAAGTTCCTTCCCGAGGCTATTTTGCAGAGGCACCGTACCTGCGCCCGGCGCTTAGCACCAACCAAGACGATTGTGATTGGTTTAAAGAAATGACAATAAACCAGAGTACGCTTTTCTCCTATCCAGGAATTTTTAGTGGACTAGCCAGACCTTCCTCCGCAGCGCTGTGGAGATAGGTCTGGCAATGCGAGACTAGCGTTATTATGACACAGTCAATGGAATTTTGAGGTTCTATGCATGTCCTATTTACCCTCCAAACTGTCGTTTTTTCAACTATGACAAGGTACAAATCGGTTATGCATTCTATCACCCCTTTAAGCATGCATACAGTATGTGTATCTTCCAGCACTGAGGTGTGTACCTGGGAGATGTGGTTGATGGAGGACTCCATGCGTCGTAGTTGCGAGGCCTGGATGTCCAGCAGCTGCAGCACATTGTTAGCTAAGGCATTGATCTGGTAGGCAACGCTGGCCAGAGACTGGGTGGTGTAGGCCTTGGTTTCCTCCAGGGCCTTCTTCTTGTCTTGAGCCTGGCAGAGAGAGGAAAAAATGACAGAGAGCAAGAGAAAACGCAAGTCAGAAAAATGATCAGTGGAAGGATGTGTGGGTGGAAGAAATGGAGAGGTTGGCAGAGCAAGGTAAGATATAAGTTCCAAGAAACTCAAGAGGAAATGATGCAATCTCATTGTTACTCCAATCAGTTGTGTGAGCGGGGAGAGAGGGCAGCTTGTTACAGGGAACTGTATTTGACAGGACCGTTCATTCTCAAACTGAAAAACACTGTTAAGATCTGAAGGGAAGTGAACAAGAGTTCTTGAATCTCAGAGGGACTGACTTTGTGGATGCAAAGGTGCCTGGAATTGGACAACAATAACTTCCAAATAACTCAGATGGACCACATGGGACAGGTGCATGGTGGGAGTTGAGCCCAGTGAGGAGGAATGCCAAGACATTTCCTAGGATCCTAAATCTCCAACCGGCTGTGCAAACCATCTGTTTGTGGATACCTTTAAATAGAGATGGGACTGAATAGACATATTTATAGTTTGGAAACAAAACAGGGATAATGCAGCCACACAGAGAACCACGTCAACAGGGGACTGCCGGTCTTTTTGAAGGAAAATAGAAGCAGGATTACAACTAGAAATTATTTTCTTTTTTCATTATTAAATTTCTCATTCAGTATATAAAATGTCAAAATGCCTACCACATGTTGAAAAGTACTTAGTTTGTTTTACCAAAAGCCAAAACAAAAACAAAAATGTTGCTCAATTTACACACATTAAATGAGGCCAAGAATATGCAAATATTTACCATTTTATAGGCTTTGACCTGCAGGTGTTTGGTACTTTATTATACGTTGTCTTAAAAATAGGTCATTCTAAAAGAAAAATAAATAAATAAAAAAGATTAATTTCTTTCAATTAATTTATTAATTGGTTAATCACCTCAGCGCTAGTTGAGTAGTAGGGGTGCACGATTCAGAAAATGTCACGATTCAATATCGATTTTCAGGTTCAAGATTCGATTCAAAATCGATTCTCGATTAAAAAAAACGATTCACAGTATGTAAATGTAGTTACTTTTCCCATGTGATTGCAGTAGACATACAATTATAATTTTTTTTTTTTAATGTAAAAATATGAATCGATTTTAGAGATGCACCGATTACAACTTTCTAGGCAGATTCCGATTTCCGATTTTCTTTGAGTTAGGCCAGCCGATACCGATTTTAGCCGATTCCGATTTCATTTTTTCTAACCACTTTACAGCACACACAAATATTTATTTTCTATCTTTTCTTTAATAGAACATTTTACATTGAAACATTTAATAGATAATTGATCGCTATAAAATAGAACAATATAAATTACTCCTGGTGTGGGAAATTCACACACATCTAATGTACAATGTTAGAACTATTTCCTTCTTTTCACATCCAATATCCAACTTAATATAATAAATATAGCCTTGCAGTATAAAGATATTTCTCAAAACACACATGCAGGCCTGTTTGAACATCAACAGTAACGTTACCTGAAAACATAAATGTCACCGCTCATTTTACACACAGTTTAGCAACAAACTAAACGCTGGGGGAAGATTACTACGATTTTAATGTTGGTTTGGAGCGGTATGCATCCCCACTAACCTGGAAAGCGTTTTAAACAGTAACGTTAATACAGCATGTTGGAGGAATACAGCGTCTTTTTTTTTTTTAATACAGCATCTTTTGCAGCTGGACGTCAGAGGCAGAGGGACCGCAGCGTTCGCTAACATTAGCTTCTTGTCTCATCTGGGGTCTGATAAACAGTAAATTCATCAAAGTCAGTGTGCCCAACGCTATTTTCCAATAAACTGTAGCGGTCATATTTCACAGCACCGCGGTTTTCATGTTCCACTTATTCAGCCTCAGAGGGGAGAGAGAGAGCGGCTGAGATCAGTAGAGAAGACGGCTCTGCAGAACCGTGTATAATTACGACTTTATAACATTTCATAAACAGCTGATTGAGCGGCAGTGCGCTGATCTTGCGCGATGTTAATCATGCGGCGCCAGAGTGCATTTGACCGGCATAAAAATCGGCATATGTCAGACTGACCTGCCGGTCGCCGGTCGTGGCCGAGCACATGAAAATCGGCCAATTCCGGTCACCGGCAGGTCAATCGGTGCATCTCTAATCGATTTTTTGAATTCTATGAATCGATTTTGAATCGGTAGAGCTTGAATTGCGATTCGAATGTGAATCGATTTTTTTTTTGCACACCCCTATCGAGTAGTCTCACATCCTACCTCGAAGTCAGACTTTGGGTCATTCATGAAGCCTCACGGAGCAAGAAGAAGCTGTCCTTTAAGAAGGAGTTGAATCACTAGCTATGCTATGGATTCAACACATTCAAAAAACGTTTGATGCCTGAAAAATGTCAAAATATTTTTTTTTAAATTACAACAAGCGCACCTTAGCATAAAAACTGTAATTAGGGGAAAACAGCTAGTTTGGCTCTCTGCAAAGTAAAAAAATAAAAAATACATGTACTTATCAGCACCTCTAAAGCTCACTTTTAACATATTGTAACTTGCTTGTTTTATCCGCACAAAAACAGACAAGTTGTGGTTTGACAGGAAGTTATGTGCTTAAACACCTGCTACCTGTTTCCTCTATTTATGCTAAGATGGGCTGATCTTCTTGTGGCTCTAGGTCGATAGTTAATGGACAGATATGAGAGTGGTATCAATCTTCCCATCTAACCCTTAGCATTTCGTGAAGCTAAAGCTCTAATCTAGAATCCCATAAATGCAGTCAGCTATGCTTTCCCAGCTGTTACCATGCAACAATTTGGTTTGTGTGTGTGGTAGCAGGAGGAGCACAATGGAACAATTCTACAGGACCACATGCCCACCTGCTACCTTGCAAACCACCTGCAGCACCAACATCTGTTGCAGATGTCTGGTGGTACCTGCAGGTCGCCCCATTCTGAGCCAGAAGATGAAAGTGCTGGCTTACTCAGCATTATCGCAGAGACTGGAAACGCTCCTCATACCTGAGTTTGGAAAACGCTGACTTATGTTTCCAAAGACTTGTACAGACTACTGAAACGCCTTGCATGTTACTGTGCTAATGGGCCACTTACACAAGACTTACAAGATTTAAAAGATATAGAAAAACATGCATAATAACATACACAATAACATTAGACATAGCACACCACTATCTGTGAAATGCATGCATGAGAGGGAGATGGCTGAAGAAAACATGTGAAGTGGGATTGTGAAGTACAAAATTCCAACGGAATCAAACTAATTAAAAAAAGGTCTGCAAATATCCTGCATTGAAAACCCATTTTAATATTAGCCTAGATCTCCCTAATAGACATTATTCATTAAAGGGACTCACTTTCTCCTGCTTTTGAGATATTATGTTTAAGCTGACAAAAGGCTTTTTGTACAGGCTCCAATTGGAATTTCTTTTTTTGTTAAGCACCAGACTCAAGCGTAACTGAGTGTCTGAGTGCCATATCAAACAGAACACCAGGTCTGATACTGGAATATCATGCACCAAATGAACCATGAATTAAACAGCTATAAGAGAGGAAAAACTGTTTCTCTTTAAGTTGGAAACTTAATCATACTGATAGGTCCGTTAAAAAAAAAAAAAAAAGCCTTTCAAAAACTTATTGATTGGCACTTTGTGGTTTAGATATGTAAATCACATACTGGAACAAAATAAATAAAGTAATGTTCATTCTAAGATATAGCAGTTTTTAAAAACTAAATGTTAAGATCTATTTACACACCAATAGCAGCAAAGGCCCATCCAAAATAAGCAGTGCTCACTGTTACAACGGATATCATTCAAAGAGTTTTTATTGTAGTATACAAAGGCACTAACAAAGCAGAGTTCTGCTTTTATGACACCAATCATTTTGTATGCGACAGCTTTTCAAATGGCTACTATCTCATCTAAGAATAAAACTCTTTTTTTTCCCCCTCCAGCATCAGAGTGATTTACATATCAGGGCATGCACTGCCAGTATGTTATTTTGAGCATTTTTGCTATTCTGGTTGATAATATTAATGCATTAACTGCATTTATTAAATATTAAATTAAGAACTGTATCCAAATCCAAGTCAAATATTACTGCTCACAATCTGTGCATAAGCTATGACGGCCCGCCTTAATTCCCTGTTGTGTTTGTCAAGTGTGTTCATATGCATGCAAAATTCAAGCTGATGTTTTTAATGTCCCCTAAGAAATCATTATTCAGGAGAAGCTGCACATACGTATGCATGTTCATATCCCAGGCAATATTCTAGATATTGCCGCAGAAAGGGACACTAAAGTACATGGCTTTAAAAGAAGGGGGGGGTAAAAAGCATCATGCATCCATTTCTCATAAATGTATTAAGAAAGAACTATAAGCACTTTATAAATAGCTTGGGATGCTGTCAATTGAATCACTTAATTTTCTCAAATAAAAATAAAAATAGATGCAAAGAATTAGATATTTGTGTGACAGTTAAACCAAGACAAATCTTCTAGGACTTAAATGGCAGTTCAATTCTATTATGCAAGAAAGTATTTATCATTGTCTCAGTCTTATTCGACAACATATAAATGCAACAATCTTATATGTATATTATATTATATTATATGTTATTATTTGGATGATGCGCTTCCCAAAAAAAAAAAAAAAAACTGGACTTTTTGGAAATTGGTAACATAATGATATGGACATAGTATGGTATGGTATAATTATTGGTTTCATAAGGTGTTGGGTTACATAGTGAGGTAATATGATGAAATGAGAATAGACATTGCTTAAAGTAGCTATGATCAGAAACCCTCCAGCAGCAATTTTATATTTTCTCATTGTCGCCGACGCCTACAAATATACACGAGTTTTGTCAGTTTTGCTCATTTCTAACCTTGCTTCATGCAGCGTGGTACAACATTTCCACAACATGTCAGGGATTTTTTCTCTTGACTTGACAACTGGTATGTGAAGGACACATCAATATCACCGTTGGGCACATCTGTTGTCAATCTGCAGCGCCTCATATTCGTGGTTTCATTGCATCAGAGATTAAAGCAATTCCAAAGTGATGATTTGGGAGTATCTTCAATCAGCAAAAATATGTTTGTTTTTTAAATTTGGAGTTTGCATGCAGGAAGCATGATTTCTATTATTTGTTAGGTTTTATCCACGAGTTTATGAATGAAACCACATACATTTCTGCCTCAAAGTGACACAGAAGACAGGGTCAAGCTATCAACCTGGCCTAACAAGATGTAGTCTGCCAAAATCATAATTTAAATGTCCACAATAATCGAAATTACTGAAATGTAAAACATCCCCAAGTGAACACACAGTATATCAGCCATCTGGTTCAACTTCTAACCCACTGCTTCCTATAATAGGTTTTTACCAACCGAAGCATGACATTTCCTCTCCCCATGTCAACAGAATTGGCCACAAAAAGGCACATGTACCTGTTAGACCTTGAATACAATGTAATAATAGCACAACCTTTGAGCTTAATATTTAATTCATTGGGTAGCTTTCTGCATAATGATATTGGGGTGGGCACACTTCAACACAGAGCTGTGCATGCTCGCCAGTATCTAAGCATGCATTCAAGCAGCGTACATTGCATTTCGGACGACAAGCTGGGCAAAGTGATCTGATGTGTTATTACGGAACTGTGGTTTAATCTGCACCACAATCAAAAAATGACTATGCTGGAACACATTGGGGTTTCTGGTGTTTGCTGTTCTGTCAACAGACGCTGCTGTTCACACCAGACCATTCACGCTATGGTCTATGATGTAAGCTCACACTCTCACCCACATTAACTGAATACATTCTCACTGTGGCAAAGTAACAGGGTGATGAGATGTATTGTGAGTAACTCTTCAAGCTAGAAATCCCCAACATTGATTTAATTTTTTTACACGTTGGAACATGGATCATTGCGATTTTGTCAGAGGGAGATCCCTATTCTGAGAAACATTTTGACGTTGAACATGTACAGAACTGATTTACCTTTTACAGTATTTTGTGTGTAGGGAAATAACACTAACTTGTAATAATGTCCTTCTTCAAAACAGTTACTTCCAATTAAAGTAATACAATTACAAGTAAAACTTGAACGGTACCTGCAAGTACCCAGGTTTGTCTCCAGTTTGGGAACCATTGCTTCGGATTCATACTGCTCCTGACACTGATTTAACATTGAGTCTGTATATGCAAAAAGCACACCTATCATTAACCTGCAACATACATTTGATTACAAGCAAATGATCCAATTGACATGCTCTGGAGCCATGTTTTCAGCCCTGTGGCAAACACATGATATATCTGCATCAGGAGTAGCTTGACTACACATCTAGAGTCTTCAATGACCCTAAGAGTATTTAAGGACTTGACATAGGCCTACATGATAACCACTAAAAAGTAACCTCACTGCAGTTGAGAGATGCTTGGAGCCTACGTTAAAGGCTAATGGCAAAGACTAAATCGTTTCTTTACTCAAAATGCTACAGTTATGAGTTTATATGGACTAGCGTTTACTTGTATTTTTCTAAATTCGTTTTCTGGTGCAATAGCATTCACAAAATATTATTAAGTGCTTAGAACTTTGCTAATGTTAGCTTTTTAAAATGTGCACGAGTAAAATGGATCTTAGATTTCATTCCCGAGTTTTACATTATAACGATGTTATGTGGCCCAAACGTGAGACGCCGGTTTGGTTTAGCTAAATCATGTGAAAAGGGATCATTAAAACGCTAATGTCAAAATGATACAAATGGGGGCAATTCATATTCTGTCACACAGGTACCTATCAAAGAATACCAGTGACAAAACCACTTGGTCATAACAACGACACACCCTCTGTAAGCCCCCAGCAGCTTTCAACACACCGGATAACGTTATAGCCTTTAAATGTGACCACAAGCCAAAACGAGAAAATAACGAAATACAGCCCTGATTGACTAAATCATTTTACCGGGAGAAAAGGCCACTACATTACGTGTAGCTAGCGGTTTGCGGATCCCTTTCGTTACGACCAGCATTTCCTGTCCCTGTGGTTTCACTCACTTCTACTCTAGCACCGCAGACACGACGGAGATAGCAGATACAACCACCAAATTTAACGGCCGTTAGGCATCTCTTACCTGAACATAATTGTTTTCACAGTATTCCGCAACTCGGGACAGGTTCTGATAGCTTTCCACAAGAGCTCTTTTACCGGCAGGGATTTCCTCCTCTAATAGCATTTGTAGCTCTGCCATCTTACATCCCTTTGCATTTCTCTCCTCTCTGTCCTTTTCAGTGAGGCGAGGCGGCGGTGATGCTGTGGTGTGTAGCTGAGAGAGGGGCTCCCCCGCCTGGCATTGTGGGGCCGCTGGCCTCCGATTCACAACCAGCCTGTGACAAATGGCAGCTACGTTATAAACGATGGCCGGTGATTGGCTTAGAGGCCGAGGGAGAAGTGCAGTAGACCAATCAATGATATCTCACTGTCATGACGTTTAAGTCCATACATTTTTTTTTTAAATAATGCTAATAATGATTGTAGTTATAATTATTATTATTATTATTACTATTATTATTATAAACAATTTGGTTTTCTAGTAGTGTCATAAAATATGTAATATTTATTTAATTATTATAAAATAATATGTGTAATATATTTTAGGTTAAATGGTAGCCTAAATATTTATATGTATATGTTAATTATGCGGGAATCATATTTACATAGGCATATTATGTACCCTATTTCTTCACCCCTTTCTATTCATAGCCTACACAAAAATGCATGTGGCAATTGTAACATCGACATCGTGCATCAGTCATCACAATTACTAAACATAAATTGAATATTTAGCCTAAAACATTTAGCCTTTATAATGGTAACAGATAGGTATTAGGCTTTATAAAACGTGTTATAAACTATGGTAATTCTATAATTTTCAAAAAAGATGCATAAAATATAACATTAAAACGTATCACTACAGATTGGATGTGTTTAAGTTTTAAATTCACACTGTAGTCCCTGTAGGGTATCACATCAGGTTTCGGTAAAAAAAGAAATAGTTTACATAAGGACTGCACTCCTCAGTGCTATTTTGCTTTATCAGGAATACTTTCACGACACTACATTTCCCATACATCACCGCGGTTTAAATCTCCGCTGAGAGGGGTTTGTGGGACTTGAAGGAGTAAACGTTGCGTTTTAACATACTATTCTCCGATGCTTGGTTCCACAAAAACTACATTTCCCAGATATATTTAGCAATTAGACGTTAACTGTTTGGCTCAGCCTTGACCGGAGTCGAAATTGGTTTTCTGCTGTATATATTCCAGACAGACACCGGGCTAATGAAATAATTATTGCACCGGCGAATATGAACTAACCTACGTGGTGAGTTTCTAACAAATCAGCCATAGGGGGAATCATTCGTGTTAAATAAAATACTATAGGCAATTGGGGCTAAACCGACAAGGGCTTATTAAATAGACCAAATTGGTAGATCTCCTAGATTAAAAACGAAACAGTCTGCCTCCATAAGACATGGCAACTAGCTGCAGTGATGACAAAATTGTGTTGAGGTGTCCATCGCTGAACACTTGAACTGCCTTGATAATTCCATTAATTGCTTCGTATTATTGTTCAAAGATGTGAGGACTCCTTCGTTGTATGCTGTTTGGGAGTCAGCATGGCGCAGGAAGAGGACAAACACAGCCTGGAGGCGAAATTTGTTGCTGCAGTTAAAGTGATCCGGAGCTTGCCCGAAGAAGGTGATGATGACTTTCTTTATTCTATCCTCGACTATAAATGAAAGTGATTGAACTGGTTTTCAGTTGTGTGCTATCCGGTGAGAAGTCTGTGCTTGTTTGTGTGTAAACACTCTAGGTGATTGACCTACATGTAGAGCGTTTTAGAGCTGTCACTCTTGGCTGACCCTGAGCTGATTAACCGAATCAGTCATTTCTCAAGTCTATTAACAACTCCTGTAACATGTATCTCAGCATTTTATTACAGTTTCAAGCTGCCTGCACGTAGCCTATGTTTTAATTTGCTTCCTTCATTGCTCAGGTCCTTTCCAGCCATCTGATGACATGATGCTGTTGTTCTATAGTTACTACAAGCAGGCCACTGTGGGGCCCTGCAACATCCCCAGACCTAACGGCTTCTGGGACACTCGTGGAAAAGCTAAATGGTAGGTACCTATAATATGTTGTCTTAATGCACACGTGATTTTTATATTTCACGACTACATTCGGAGTTATCACTTATAGCAACACAGAAGATATACAGCTGGTGCATTTGCATTTTTCACACTAACTTATATGCATAAGATCCATAATATTCATATTATCAAAGTCCATCGAAAGTATAGATCAAGGGTCAAACTCAACTATATTTATTTATAAAGCACCTTTCATGCAAGCATGCAGCCCAAAGGCCCAACGTCACTCCACATGCCTGCTACACTATTGTTCTAAATGACTTATTTTAATTATAGCCAAATATTACTGCACAATACTGCAGGTATATAGATAATATTGCTAATACAGAATAGATTAAGTTTAGTGAGATTTCTGCACAACTTAATACTGCTGTAACTGCACATTAGTTAGCCAGTGTTCACTTTCCTCTTAGTGTTCAAGTGTTGACTTTGTGTTACCAGGGATTCATGGAGCTCTTTAGGAAATATGACAAAGGAGCAAGCCATGAAGAACTATGTCGAGGACATCCAGCTGGTAAGTCCTTTCATGGACAACTGCTGAATAGAAGCAGCATAGCAATACAAAGTTAATCAACTTGGAGTACACATCTCTTTCTTCACATTTATGTTTTGCCATGACAAGAAGCATGTGCATGCCTAACAAACACAGTAAATATATGTACTGTATATTTAGAATACATTAGCCTATGTGCTTATGTTAGGCTGATTGTTTTTGTGAAGTTTTCTTATAGGTTACTGATTTCTGACTCTTGAAAGACACTTTGTGTGAAGTCAAATTATTAGACAATTTATGAGTATGATGATGCAGTTTATCTATCAGATATTTATTTTCAAGCCAGAGGAGATTTGCCGTGGCATTTTGTACAGATATTCCTGGTCCCCAGTGGATGTATCATGCAGACTTTGGTGATCCCCTGACTTGTTCATCTAGCACCGTCATAAGGTCAAACTGTTAATTTGTCCAATACTTTGGCGTGTGTATTTATATAGCACCAAGACCTGCTTTATAATAATAATAAAAAAAACAAAAAAACATGGAAATCTCACTTTTTAAAATCTGGGAGCTTTAAGATGCAACAAATTGCTAAAACAATGACAGAACCTTTTAAATAACAGCAGAGACTGCATTTGCAAATGTTGTTGTTATACATTTTTTCACCTCATAGCACCTGAGTGGCTTCAGTTCCTCCGGCTACCAGCTGTTTTTAATCAGCTTTAATTAACTGGTTCAACAGATAAATCAGTCAGCCTTTGCTCTATGTAATTATATGTAATTAACTTGTTTTCTGGTGACTTGTTGATAGTCTTGCCGCACCTATTTATGCATATTTAACTAGATAACTTTATTATTTGTGTTTGTTATCAGATTTTGGAGGCCATTCCAATCTCAGAAGAAGTGTCTAACTTGGTACAGAAGCTTGGCAATTTCTACACAGAGGTGGACGTAGAAGGAGAAGAAGCTGAAGAAATTGAGCGGGACAGGCGACCCTTTACCCGGCCTTTTGCGTACCATACAGGTAATGTTGGCCTACATGATTAGCGATGCTATAATAACTTCACAATTGAAGGCACATCAAAGGAAAAGCAGAACACAATCTGAGGGGGAGCATTGCTGATGTAGTACTGCTGTCGATCCTCTTTGTTAGTCATACATACTGTATGACATTTTCCGGAATACTGAGCCTGTCTTATTTGTGTTTTTTTATCACTAGATGAGCTGGTCAAACAATTGAACAAACCAACAATGGAAGGCGAGTCTTTGGTGTTCACAGTAGCTGTAGAGTTGATAGCTTGGTCCCACAGTGTATAAGCTTATTTTAACCTAATTAAGTTACTTTCGTTGTTTATTTGAATGAGAAAAGAGTGAAAAGTGTACATTTCCTTGGTTTACACCGCAGGAACTGTAAGAAATTAGATTGTTAGATGGCTGAAATTGTCTTGTGTAATCTGTCATGTATATGCTGTTTTGGTATAGATGTAGTGTGTAAAAGCTGTGGAACGCAAAATGTTCTGTCAACCAACTGTGTGTATGTCTTTGCTTTGTGTAGATTTACATTGTGCAACATATACTTTGATAAAGAGTGTTTCCCTCACCGAGCAGGCTATGGGGATCTATGGGATGATATTCAAAACCTCCAAGAAAATGACAGCAGTGGTCATGGCATAAGTGTCAGTAGCGAGGAGGCAGAGGGAAGCAAAGAAAATAGTGAAATCGAGAGAAAGGAGGAAAGTTATGATTGGGTGAAAAGTGAGGAAGAGGAAAATGATGATGAAGAAGACAATACAGACGATGAAGACGAGGCGGATGACGAGGAGGAGGAAAAAGGTACCTGTAGTTGTAGTTCTTAGCTGTTTTGTGTTGTGAAATTTGCTGCGTTGTAGAGGTTACACACACTTTTGTTAAAAACTACAGTGCCCAGTTGTGTTAGGAAGGTATTTAGCCTTTTTGGAGGAAAATAATCAATATATTTGTGACCTGTTTGTAACCTTTAACACACTAAGAAGAATGCTTTGTTTTTATGTAGATTACTTGTTTACTCTATGCACACATGCATTACTGATAGGGTTGGGTACCGAATTCAATACTTACTTACTTACTTACTTACTTAATACTGACTGAATTGCCTCCTTGAGTAGAGATGGCCCGATACCATTTTTTGGTTCCCGATACCAATTCCGATACCTGAACTTTCGTATCAGCCGATATCGAGTACCGATCCAATACCAGTGTGTCATATATTTTATTATATTTTAACAACTGTATACTACTATTCCTGTATGGATGTGATATGATTTCTATCTTTGTTGTCTGTTTGGCTCAGGTTAAACTCTTTGTAAAACATGAACAAACACAAACAATGAATGCCACAGAACTTTCTTTTATTCACCAGTTTGACAGTCAGTTATAACGGAAAAAGAACATAAATAAACTACTTTAAC